>NW_008354025.1:316309-343854 GCF_000622305.1 Nannospalax galili | reverse complement strand
CACTTCCTTCTTCATTTTTGCCTGAGTTTTCTTCAATGTTTCTATCTCTTTTGTGAATTCATTCAGAAGTTTATCCTTATTTTCTTTTAGTTCTTTGATTTGTTTGTTCATGTGTTCTTTAAATTGGTTTAATTCCTTGATCATGTTTATGATTGCTCTTCTAAATTCAGTGTCCTGGATTATCTCTAGGGGGTTCTCCTTATAGAACTCTTCTACAGGACTCGTGGAGTTTGGTGGGGACATAGTGTTTTGGCTCTCCATTTTACCATTTTTTTTGTTGTGATTTTGGCATGTGAATTTCTTTTGTTATTTATGATTCTGATAAAAGAATTAAGTTGCTTCTGTTTGTATTATTGGGGTGCCTAGGTCCTTTCCTTATTGGTTATGTAAAGCTGGTTGGTACAGATTTCAGGTTCTCTCAGGTTTTATTTTGGAGGGAACTGATGGCTTCAGATCAACTATTCAGGAGCACCCACAGAAGCCCAAGTCAGGTTCCAGACAGGTACACTCAGTGACTTTCTAAGGTTTGGATCCCTATTAGCAGGAACTCAGAGAAAAATTAGGAAATTTCCTAGGGAGGGGGGCAATTTTGGGACTCTCAGTTGGTCTGTTGTGTTCTCAGCCCCTGTGCCAGAGGGAGGCCAGAACCCGACACTCTCTGGTGGTCTGATGAGATCACAGCCGCTACACAGATGGAGGTCAGAACTCATCCTCTAAGGCTGTCTGCTAAGATCTCAGCCTTAGCCTACCAAAGCCAGATCTGCCCTGGGGCCTTAGGAGAGGCCTCGAGAAATCCCAGGTAGAGGGATGGGTATGGTGCAATTAAGGGAAGCTCATCACCAAGTGGAGCCAGGATCTGGACACTCTCAGGCAGTCCCCTGCTTTCTCGGCCCCTATGCCAGAGGGAGGCCAGAACCCGGCACTCTGCTGAGATCACAGCCACTACACTGTTGGAGGTCGGATCCCACCCTCTCAGGCTATCTCTGGTAATATTAATCTTAAAAGTTCTTTAGTCAATAAGCCTATGTTTGTCTGATTTAGGCTGTAAGCTTTTTTTAAATTAATTTAAAATAATATGTACAGAAAACATATGACCGCATACATATTCTCATTCTCATTCTCTCTCTCTCTCTCTCTCTCTCTCTCTCTCTCTCTCTTCCCCCCTCCCCCTCTCCCTCTCCCTCTCCCTCTCCCCTTCCCTGTCTCCCACCCACCATTAGGGGGATGCCATTAGGTGAAATACCTGTTTGTGTGTGCTGGGGAGAGGCATGTGTTGGGGATTTAGGAGGTGAACCTATGCTGTGATCCTTCACAGCCTGTTTAAGCATCTCAACGTTGCAATCGAATTCATGTAACAACTCGTTAGCCCATCCATTTTTTGTTTTGGTTGCATCACTGAAATACATCCAATGAGTACAACTATCTCCTGTAAAATGGGTAAGAGGTATTCACTGAACATGCACAATGTTTTCACTCAAACCTAAGTCATTTTCTCAAGAGAGCATGTTGTATTTTGCTTTGTTTTAGATGGTGTCTTAGTAACAGGACTGTTCACCATACCTGGCTTGAATCTTCAATAGAAAAAAATTACAGTCTACTTCTCTAATAAAATAAGAGCAAGACAGAGGAAAAAGAGTGTCAAAAGCAAATAACATACATGACTTTCTATCTAAAACCCATACTTAGTGAAACAATATTCAATTCCAAGCCACAGGTCTAGGCAATTTTCACTGGATATTCAATTAGCTGGCAAACATCCACTGTAGAGAATTCAAAAAAAAAAAAAAATCAAAGAAAAGACAACCTTTCAGCAAAGACTTGTTGTAAAGTGATTAACAGTAATCTAATATAGAAAGGTGATAAAGTAGATGATAATCAAAACATTTAAAAAAACAACAAAACTTCTCAATACAGGTATCAATCAGAAAGAAAATACAAAATCAAGATCAGGTTTCTTTCTAGAAACTTAGAAAAACAGCATGCACATAAAAAGATTAAGAAAATAAAATCTGCTCTATGACTGAAAGTTTTCCCATCTAAAATAAGAATAATTTCCACAGTTAGAAGACATTTTTCTTCTTTTGAGATATGATGTGCTAGTATAACTGAGGCCACAGCACACTGCACAGCTTCCTATGTTCGAGAAGTGCAGGAAAAGGAGTAGGGTCACAGCACAGAACACCACAGCCGGCCAGTTAAGAGATTTTAAGCATAACTTACCAGTCAAGATAGGACAGAAAACACTGCCTTTCAAAAAGACCAAACAAATAGTACAACTTTTAAATCCTACTGTGCGCTGATATAGAAATGACGGGAAGTGGAAACATGAACACAATTTTTTTTAACTGCTTTTTAGAGATCCTGGAAATGCCATTATAATTTTTGTCTTTTTCTTATTTTGTAAATTACAAAACAAAAACAGTCATATACTATTAAAATGCAGAGACAGGTGCTATGCTTCAATTACTTAATTTGGCAATAATTCATACTTTTTTGTTTTTATTATTTGGAAGAAAAGACTCTACCAATATTCAATAATTAAAGAGCCTATTAAATCTTATTTACAGATAAGATTCAGAAAATACAGAAAAGTAGAAAAGTTTCAAAATTCTATAGGCAATATATAGACATATTTAAAAATTAAAAATATTAAGCCAGGTGTGGCGGCACACGCCTGTAATCCCAGCACTCGGGAGGCAGAGGCAGGTGGATCTCTCTCTCTATATATATATATGTGACTTATATATATATATATATATAATATATATATATATGACTTAATTTGTCACAACTAAGAAAATAATACAGCAGGGCGTGGTGGCACATGCCTTTAATCCCAGCACTCAGGAGGAAGAAGCAAAAGAAAATAATACAAATACATGACTGCTATGTTCTAATTTTTCAGAAGTTTTAACTTATTTAGAAAATTTTTCAAATTTGTACATGTGTGTGTCTGTGTGTCTATGTGTGTGTTGTATATGATTCTGAGGAACCAAACCCACAGCCTCAAAAAAGCTAGGCAAATTCTCTAGCATTTAGCAATACCTTAGGCAAAATTAGTCAATTTCTTTTTAAAATATTTTATTTACTATTTTTTTCATGTGTATGAGTGTACTGACTGCATGTGTGCAAGTACACCGTGTTTTGCAATGTCCATGGAGATCAGAAGAAGGCGTTGGATCCCCTGAAATTGGAGTTAAGGATGGTTGTTAGCTGCCATATGGGTGCTGGGAATTGAACCCACTGTAAGAGCAATCTGTGCTCTTAACCACTGAGCCATCTCTCCAGTCCCAAATTTGTCAATTTCTAACAATTACAGTTCCTAATACTCTATATGAACCTCAGTACATTTCCAAGGCAATTCTACATTCATAGTAAAATGCTGTCAGAAGAAAAATAATAAAGATGCCTTGTTCTCTTTCCTCCTTAGTAAATTAAAACAACAGAAAAAGAATTTTAAAAATGTTGGCTATGTCATTTTCAAAGTAAGATCTGCATATTTTATTTATTTATTTATTTATTTGTTTGTTTGTTTATTTATTTATTTTTGGTCTTTTTGAGACAGGGTCTCCCTAGCCCCAGCTGTCCTGGAACTCACTATGTAGACCAGGCTGGCCTTGAACTCACAGAGATCCACCAGCCTCTGCCTTCCAAGTGCTAGGATTAAAGGCATGCGCCACCACACCTGGCTTGCATATTTTATTTTTATTTAAATGTTTTATTTATTATTTTTCATTTTATGTGTATGTCTGTATTGTTTGCATGTAGGTCAGTGCACCTGTGTTGTGCAATGCCCGAGGTGGACAGAATAGGCCGTTGGATCCCCTGGAACTGGAGTTATAGATAGTTGTTAGCTGCCATGTGGGTGCTGGGATTAGAACCCAGGTCTTCTGCAAGAACAGCCAGTGTTCTTAACTGCTGAGCCATCTCTCCAGCCCCAAGATTTGCATATTTTTAAAAAAATTGTTATACACACCTGCTTTATGATAAGGATAATAATCTATGGTCAGCTGTGTAAAAGAGAGTTGCATAGCACCTCCAGTAATACGTCTGTTTGACTCTGGGAAGAGAAAAGGATTGAAGAAAAAAATGGGAAAAACAGTATGCAAATATCCGAAATAATTTACCATAAGAAAAAAGTCTTTACGACAATTGGTTTCGAGTAGTAAGAACTCTTTTTTATCATAGACAATGCAGTAAGAATTTTAGAAAACGCAATTAATCTAGAAAATGCAATTAATCTACTAAGCATTAACACTGAAGGACATTTGTTAGGTATAAATGATGACCTAAGACTAGTGCTTCTGCCCTCCATGACTGCAGTGGCAGTGAGGAACTTTCATGTTATAAGCTCTAACCATCTTCCCAGACAGCTACTAATACTTCAGGTGTACTAACTCATTTTATTTTCATAACAATCCCATAAGTATTATTTTATTATTATTATTATTATTATTATTATTATTATTATTATTATTATTATTACACATAAGTAAATCAAGGCACAAAAATAATAAACAGAACAAGATTATAAAGCTAATTAAGTACAGAGCTGGGCTTTGAACACAGGAAATCTTAACATTGTCACTATGTATCATCTTGCCTCTCACTAAAGAATAAATTGAATATATTGGAGCAAGTAAATAATCTAGTCACAAAGCTATACATAGATCATAAGTTAGCAAAAATCTAACAGACATTTTTTTTAAGACAGCATCTCCTGTATCCTAGGCTGGCTTCAAACTGAAGATGTAGAAGAAGATCATCTTGAACCCCTGATCTTCCTGCCTAATAAGTGCTGAGATGACACAGTTTATACAACCCCAAAGCTTCAGGCATGCTTAGTAATTGCTCTGCCAACTGAGCTACATCTCAGTCCCTCAAATTAAAATTTAAAACAGCATGAGCAAGTCAACTAGCAGTGAAGACAATACAAACCAAGACTGTCAAATATACACCCTCTATTAATTTGTTAACTCTGATTTATTTCAATTAGATTTAGTAGAATTCATAGTACACCTCCACAATCCTCATCTTACGGGCTAGCAAGATGGCTCAGTGGGTAAAAGCACACACCATGCCAGTCTAATGACCTATGTTTGATCCCCAGATCCTGCGGGAGGAAGACTCCCCAGAGTTATCCTCTGATCTCTGAATGTTTGGAGCTAAATGCTTCAGAATTCAGAAATTTTTAAAACAATTTTTGAAATTAATCTGGTGTGTAGTATATTTTGTAAGCAGCTTCAGAGGTAGCACTAAATAATAAAAATAGCAATTCTGCAGCAAAACCTAAAAAGGGGGTAAAATAACAATAGTAAATAGTAATGTCTTGATCAGGTCAGCTTTTACTATCAGTGAGATTTCTACAAACAGATGAAGAAATATTTCCGAGCTTCTTGAATTTCACAACAGAAGTGACTACAGATCCGGGCAGTGCAGGAGGCAGTGTATCTATGAGGGGTGCCAGTGGGCACTACCAAAGGGCTTACAGAAAACCAGGCAAAATGTTTAGTAAAGTACCTCATTTTGTTACTTGGTAATAATTTTTTCTGTTTACATCACTAGAGCAGATGATAACTATAAGTCAAATGACACAAAGTAGGCAAAGAAAATGTCAAAAAAATTCCTTTACAAACCCCAAATCTTCAGCTTTACCACCCAACTTTCCCCTTTAGCAATAATGGAGACTGAGTCAATCTAGGGTCTCTCCCATGCTAGGCAAGGGCTCTAACACGCGATACCCGCCCGACCCCTTCTAAAATTTTTTTGTTTACTTGGGTGTTTGTTTGGTTTGGGTTTTTTAGTTTGTTTGGGAGGGGTTGTTTGTTTGTTCTGGTTTGGGTTTTTTTGAGACAGGGTCTTGCTATATAGCCCTGGCTGGCCTGGAACTCACTATACAGGCCAGGTTGGCCCTGAACTCATGTATGTCTGGTTGCCTCTGCCTCCCGAGTGCTGTTTTTAAAGACTTGCGCCACCATGCCCTGTCCCCTTTTTAAAGTTTTTGAGGCAAGGTTTCACTAATTTGCCCATGCTGATGGCAAGCTGAGGTTATTCTGTCGGCTAAGCAACCCTTAAATTTGTGACGCTCCTGTCTCAGGCTTTCTAGCACCTGAGATTACAGGCCTGTCCACAAGGCCAGCTCCCGCCACCCTTTTTATCTGTTAGCTGAGTCCTCCTGCTTTGTGTGATGACTCCAGAGTAACCTCTACTGCCAAGTACACAGACCTCAACACTCACTTTCTCAGCTTTAAAAAAAAAAATCCAAAGGAACAGTTTTCACAGATAAATATTCTGATTCAGGTCTGAAAAACCCAGGTCAAATATTTCCATTTTTAAGAGATCCTCAACTTGATCCTAACGCTCACCAAAATTAGATAAACACTGTCCCTTAGATAAGCCTACCTGCTGAACTCTCCAACACTAGTGGGCCATTGGCACTCTGACAGAGAAACAGACACACCCAGCACTGAGTCTATGCAACCATGGAATTTCAAGGTGACCAAGAACAGCTTCCTGTTTGCCTTATTAACTGAATCTGTTAAACAAGGATAAAAAAGAGGAACACATGCTAAAAGAAGAAAAATTTCAAAGAGGAATTCGCTTCCTTATGAACTTTCAGGAAGACAGGCCAGGGGACAAAATGTAAAGGAGTCACACAGATGTCTGTAGGTATGTAATACAGAACATGAGTTCAGAAACTGGTAGGTTAACTACAATGTTTAAAACATGTATGAATACCCATGAGTGAAACAGGATAAAATTTATGGATAATTTCAAACAGCAAGTCTAAGGTATTCTATTCAAGAATGTCATCTATTCAATTTGGGGGGGTTAAAATATTTTTATTTATTTATTTTATTTATTTTTATGTGTATGAGTGTTGTGCCTGCATGTATGTAACTGTGCCATATGGATTCAATGTCTGTAGAGATCAGAAGAGGACACCAAATCCACTAGAACTGAGTTACAGATTGTTGTTAGCCACCATATGAGTGCTGGGAACCAAACCCAGGTTTTCTGTAAGAGCAGCCAGTGCTCTTAACCACTGAGTCATCTCTCCAGTCCCAGTCTTAGTTTTTTTAATCTAATTTTACTGTTAGCACTAACAGCTAACAGTTAAGTACTAACATCAAATAAAAAATTTTATATCAAAATAATGTTCCCTTTATATATCATCCTGAATGATAAAATTATGACAATTATTTTTCAATACAGTCTATCTATAGTAAACAACACAATTTTAGAATCGATTCTAGAAAAGCCAGAATAATTTGATCTAAGGTTTGTTACCTTTTTCTTTTGCATGAATATCATCACAGATGTGTAGATCTAGGTGAGAAATCACTAGATGATGGGAGGTTTCTTTAACATCAAAGTCATTGAATAATTTCACAATTCTATCATTTAGATCAGGAGCATTTGAAGTCTGTGGGGTCTTCACGTGCTGGGCAGATGGGGTTACTGTTGAGCTCTAAAGATTCAAACCACATTATCACTGCGCAGCCACATGCTGAAAATTTCACACTTAGGCACACCTGAACATCTCCAGTAAAGAAGGCATGAAAAATAAGCATATACAGTTTATTTTGTATCAGTAACTCAGCTGACTCAAAATAGCTTCTGATTTACATAAAAATTTTACTTTAACGAATTATACACAATTGGAATGTAAGCCAAATACATTTTGGTAAATATTTTACATATTTATGTTCTAATTTTGGAAATATAGTTACTAATTATTATTAAAGGCAGCTCTAAATGTTAAAAAGAAAACAAATATAAGCCCTGCACACATATATAACCTATTGAAAAAGAAAAATCATGCCTTTGTGGAAGCCCTTAGGATATTATTTAGTACTATAAGCACCTCTCAAAAGAGGTAATTCCTTTGAACTAGGAAATCCGAAGAAACCAGAAGTCAGAAGGATAAATAGACTTTAATTTCAAATATTTTTCCTCACAGAGAAAAATCATTATATGGTTGAGAGGTAAAAATGAATCCCTATAGCCTACAATGATTATATGTAAGCATCCAATGGGATAATACACATAAATATACTGCGAGACAATCCAGCACATGAGCCACAGTACTGTACATGAGACTGAATAATTATTAAAATGAAGACTTTAATAATTATTAAAATGAAGACTTTTTTTTCATTTAAAAATTAACTACTTTCAAATTTAGAATACTCTGTCAATAAAATATACTTAAAGATTATCAAGCAGTATATATACTGAGCATATGTACAAATTTGAGCACATGATAGCTATTAAAAAGTATTATACTATAAAGGTACTGCAAAGTATGCTTAGTAAATGTAAATCACTCAACGGAAATAACTACGGCCCATAGAAATTAAGGAAATGGAAATATGAAATAGTCATGAAAATTTAAATTCTAGGGGTTATAAAAACCTTTTTTTTTTTTTTTTTTTTCTTGGTCTTTTTGAGACAGGGACTCCCTGTAGCCCCAGCTAGCCAGGAACTCACTATGTAGATCAGGCTGGCCTCAAACTCATAGAGATCCATCTGCCTCTGCCTTCCGAGGGCTGGGATTAAAGACCTGTGCCACCACACCCGGTAAGAAAACTTTTTAATTACCTGATAAACTGATACAAATCGGGGGGTGGGAGGGATCACCACCTTTTCTTTGTTTTTTCACATCTATTTTCAGAGTCTTAACAGTTTAATACTATTTACAACGGTACTAGTATTGAAGTACACCCCCCCACCGCATCCTCAGAGATTTACATGCCAAGACATTCAGTGGCTATCTGAACTCCATAAGGCACAAAGCTCTCTATATAAGCACTGGGATACCATGCGGATGATCTGAAAATATAGCCAGCTACCAAGTGATAAACAGGTGGACAGTGTACTGTGTGGATACCCTGGACAGAGGGTGATTCACGTCCTGGACAGGATAGGTCAGGACAGAGCAAAATTTCAGCATATTACTCAGAAAAGCACATAATTTTTTCAAACAGGGCCTCTGTGTAGCCCACACTGGCCTCAAACATGGTTCTCCTGTCTCAGCCTCCAACTGCTGGCATTATAATCATGTACTGGCATCCAGCATCTTTCACCACATTTTCTCTCTTCTTCTTCAAGACAATGAGAAATAAAAACACAAACACTGATGTCCTTAGAAACCTTTTTCTTAATACTGTGGTGGGTTCAAGTTTAGAGGTACTATTTCTGGGTAAACGAAAGAGGCCCTTCATAAGCACTTCTGCATCATCACTATCTTAGCATCTCTTCATTTTAAAAATAGTAGTCTCTTCTCTTTCACAAAATGGTGAGATGAAGTTATACAAGCATCTATGATGCAAGATGACTAGACGTAAAGCTACGCAAAGGCCTGCTATCGATACTTTACTCTCTCATCTACTTTCTGAAATCTCAAAAAAAAAAAAAACCAGGAAATCATTTAATGGTACCTAATGTAGCAAAGGGACAGTGACCATCCAAGAAAACAATGATGCTTAAGAAAGCCCACTATGAAATACACAGTGACAAAAAACCATCAAGGAGGCTAGAGAAATGACTCGGCAGTTCCTAGAACATACTGCTCAGCAGAGGGCCTGAGTTCAGTTCCCAGTACTCTTGCCTGGTGGCTCTCAATGGCCTCTAACTACAGCTCCAGGGAATCTAATGCCCTCTTCTGGTGTCCATGGGCACTGCACATGTGCACAACCCCTCCCCCATATATACACATAATTAAAAATCTTTAAAATTAAGAAGACTAAAGAGAGAGAGAAAATTACACACACACACACATCTGGGAAAAAGTGAAGTTACTTAGGCAAAATGCTGTAAAAAAAAATCTCAAAATACTAACGTTGGTTTTACTAGAGTGCTAGAACTGTCAAATTTCAAGTTTCCTAATATTTATCTATAATTAGGTCCTTAATCTACACTCTATTTTATATAAACATACCTAAAATTATATAGGAGTTATAGTAACATAAATCTTCTGTCTAGTAATGTGTAATTGTAATCACTATCATTAGAATAAAACCTACACCACATAAAATCTTTATTATAACCTTAACAGATGAAGATTTATATCTACAGTGATAATACTGTAAAACAAAATTCTCTCATACTTCTTTAATTATATTTTTTCAGCTTCACAATAGCTTGCCTTACCTCATCTCCTTCAATCAAACCTGCTTCATCTTCTGTATTCCCTTTTCTGGCTGACAGAACTGTACGCTATCATTCTAAAGTCCTCAACTTCTGAAAGACTGTGATATATTCTCTAACCTGTCCTGTTCTTTCTTCTTTCAGGCCATTGTCAAAGCTAAGCTTCCTCTACACTGGCACTCTTCTTCTTCAGTCCATTTTCTGTAGCGCCATCATATCACATCTGATTGTCCTTCCCCATTAATAACTTCCACTGGCCCCCAGACGCCACAGGAAAATGTACAAATTCTTTAACACACAATGCCTTTCTTACCTAGCATGCTTCTGTGTCAATGAATGCTACCTGTACAGGAAACTTCCATGTTGTAGTCCAATGGTCTGTTCCTCCAATTTTTAGAATTAGGCTCCCCCATAAAACTCAGAAAGGGCCTTCTTCGATAATACTACATACTGACAGAGTGATACAAGATTTATCATCAAATCTGTATCTACTTTTTTGTTTTTCTGGCTATATACACCAATAGGTGGAGTAGAATGAGAGGAATTTCATTTTAACAATGTAACTTGATACTTTAATAGTCCAAGTTACATGCTAGGATCATAATGTAGTCTAGCATATATTTCCAATAATTCGACAATCCTTTTATAGTTCCTATGTCTTCTGAGATTTATTACATCTTTCTTCAAATGTGTTCAAAACAAAGTAATAAAAGTTATTTGTCACTTAATTGTGAGCATCATTAATTTCTGACATCAACAGCAGTAGTCACAAATTGCCTATTTGTCTTACTGCCAAGTCCTTTTTCTTCCTGACCAAACCCATCACAGACTGAAGTCAATAAGGATGCCTTTCATTTGTAATGGATAAGAGCATTATGGAAAGGGAGAACTGGCATGAGATTTTAAAACAAGCACATTCTCAAGCAGGTCAAGTCAAAGAAAGAACACCTATTAAAGTGAAAGGTGTGGAACTCAATTTCCTTAAAACACAAAACTTAGAAAGCTGTAATATATCCCTATAGGCACATGTTGCTGACCCTGAAAGCACTTCTTCAGTAACACCAAATTCCTTCTTGTTCTCAAAAAATCCTGTCCTTTAAACAACACTGTATTTCCACAGTCTCTTGTATCTTCTGAAATACTTTTCCTTTGAGTCTGCCTATGAAATGTTTCTCTTTGTGTGTGTGCGTGTGTGTGCATGTGGAGGTCGGAGGACCACCTTGGGTGTCGGTCCTCACTGTCCATCTTAAGACAAGGTCTCTGCGTACACCAGGCTAGCTGGCCCCTGCACTTTCCAGGATGCTCCTGTCACACCTTCATGTCATCACAGGTACACCCCTGGATCTATCCTCCCATCTTGCCATTGGAGGGCAGGGATGACAGCCTCTACTACCATGTCTGTGGGCTCTGGGGTTCGTAACGCAGGTCCTCACAACTGTACAGCAAGCACTTTACCCACTGAGCCAACTCCTTAGCTCTGTTCCCCATTTTTGAAGACAAAAATCACATTGCGTTCCTTATAAAACCTCTCCAGGGCCAGACATGGTGGTGCGTACCTTTAATCCTGAGAACACAGAAGGCAAAGGCATATCAGTCTCTTTGAATTTGAGTCTAGCCTGGTCTAGATGGCAAGTTGCAGGCTAGCCAATGTTATATAGTGAGACCCTGTCTCAAAAAAACAAAACAAAACAAAACAAAAATCCAAATTCTGCAAAAGTCAATTAAAACTTCCGTGTTCCCATATGGGGCTAGAGAGATGGCTCAGCAGTTAAGAGCACTGAATGTTCTTGCAGAAGACTCGGGTTCAGATCCCAGCACCCACATGGCAGCTGACAACTGTCCCTAACTCCAGTTCTAGGGGATCCAACGATCTCTTCTGACCTCCGCAGGCATTGCACGACACAGGTGCACTTACCCACATGCAGGCAATACACACATACGCTAAAATAAAAATAAATAAATAAAATATTTTTTTAAAAAAACAAAAAACTTCTGTGTTCCCATAGTTCCCACACCTCCTTCTCTTTCAGCTCTGCCCTCTAATATGTATGTAGAACTACAATATTTATCTTATATTTCACTCTGTTATATTCAGAGGTCCTTGAAGGCAGAACAGAAGACATTCATTTCTACATTACATCATGTACCTATGCACCGCTGAAACCAGGCCACAGTAATCTGCCAATCTGCTGGTCAGTGAAAGCCTACAATGTATGCCACTTTCATGCACCAAGCTTCAGTCACCAATAAGCTAGATCACTGAGATATATTACTGTATTTAAAAAAACAAAAAACCCAAACTTCACAGGAGTATAATTTTATAACAGCCTATAAAATTTTAAGGGGGGGGGGCTGGAGAGATAGCTCAGTGGTTAAGAACACTGGTTGTTCTTGCAGAAGACCCAGGTTCAAATCCCAGCACCCACATAGCAGCTAACAACTGTCCATAACTCCAGTCCCAGGGGATCCGAAAGCCTCTTCTGACCAATTTAAAAAATTTTAAGAGGGTTAGATATGAAATTTATTTCTACTTTTAATAAAATAATCAATGATACCACCCACAGGAATTTTCCATGTCCCTTCTACAAAGATCTTCATGTATTAGAAATCAGAATTTAATGCTAAAAGAATGAAATTACTTTTTTCTTTTTAGACAAACTAATGCTTTTAAGAAAATTATAATCAAACCGCTTTGATTATAATTTTTTGCTTCCTTTCTACTTGCCATCAGAGGACTCTAACAGAAGTTTTGTTTTCAAACTCAGCATCTCTAAGCAGTTCTTGTTATAGATGCAATCAATCCTCAATGCCCTCCCTTATAATTACCTAGGTTTTATTCCTATTTTCCTTTACCTTAGAAAATTTAAAACTAGATTTTTTTTTTTTTTACTTCCTATAATGAAGCGTTACTGGGTTGGGGAGATGGCTCAGTGTTTAAGAACACTACCTGTACAAGCATGAGGACCTGGGTTCAAATTCCCAGCACCCATGGAAAAAGCTGGGCATTGCCAGTGCACACCTATAATTCCAGCACTGTGAGAGACAGAGGCATGAGGATCACTGGGGATGGCTGCCAGTGAGCTCCACATGCAGTGAGAAACCCTACCCCAAAATACAAAGGTGGAGGGTAACACAGGAGTATACCCAATATCCTCCTCTGACCTCCAGGTGTGCACCTACATACACATGCCTATACAACACACACGCACACCACACACTTGCACATGCATATACAACACACACACACACAAACACACACACACACACACAAAGCATTACAACATCAAATATTATCAATAATTATCCTGTTTAGTTACAGAGCTCCAAACAAATAATCAATACACAGTAGACATTATACAACATTATACTGTAACATATCTAAGATAAGGAAGATTCTTAGTTTCAGTCTTAAAATTTCATATATCGAATGCATCGGGGGCTTGAGAGATGGTTCGGGGGTTAAGAGCACTGGCTGCTCTTGCAGAGGACCTGGGTTTGGTTTCCACCCACATGGTAGCTGACAGCCATCTGTAACTTCAGTTCCAGGGGATCTGACACCCTCTTCTGTCTCCATGGTCATTGCATGCACACAGTATACTAACATACATGTATGCAAAACACTCATATACATAAAAATAAAATACATGAATACATAATTTTTAATATTTAGTAAGAAAATACAAGCTCCCCAATCTAACCCCTAATCTAATGTGTGTTTGACTCCTCACGCACCCTTTTCCTGTTAACTTGCAGCATACCTGTGCAGGTTCCGGAGCCATGCTTTTCCTCTGCTCTGTTGATTTTTCTATTGCTTCACTAAGGGACTTTGCATATTGTACCATAGCCTTCAACTGGGAATCCGTTAAAACCCATAATAAATCATCCAATATAAGAACTAACTTTGTTGCAATGACATTGCAGTCTTTTAACTGTAAAAACAAAATTTATAAAATTGTTGAGTATGAAATTTATAATGCACTTGCATTTTTCAAACACATATAATATACTTTCATTTTTAAAAAACATAATTAAAAAATACTTTTACTGACTCTTTAAGAATTTCATACAATATATTTTTATCATATTCAGACTTCCTCCCCAATCTCTTCTCAGATCCACCCCCATCTGACTACCTACCCCAACTTCATGTCCATTATTTTTTTAAAAGGCCTATAGAGTCTCATTTGTGTTCCCGAAATGTTCTCGGGTGTGGGTTCATCCCCTGAAGCCTAGTCAACCTACCCTGAGTCATCCCTTAAAGAAAACTGTCCCTCTCTCAGCAACTATCAATTGCCAAAGGTCCTCAGGTAGGGCTGGGGCTTCCTACCACATGCCCTCCCCTCCCCCAAATTCATGCTGGGTTTTTGTCTGGCTTGGACTTGGGCATGCTGTCACAAGTGCTGTGGGTTCCCATGTGCAACTGCCCTTTTGTGTTCAGAAAACACAATTTCCTTGTATCTACCCATCACTTCTGGTTCTTATAATCTACTATCACTATTCTGCTAAATGGTCATAGTATTAAACTGAGTCCTAATAACTTATTATTCTATAACCCGTAGATTAGTACATCTCTCAACTCTCAACAGGGAAGCTTCTCGAAGTGCAGAGAATAAAAGACTACGGAGTGCTCATTCCTAAACGGCACATCTATATCATTCCCTCTCCTCCCAAGGCTCCGGGGTCATCGTGGAAGGGGGGGTGGAAACATTATACAAAGCATAATGTTTTGTAGTGAGATTAAATGTGGATATGGATGTTTCTTTCATTTAACAAATAATTATTGAGTTTACATAAAATAGAATATCTCTCAGAGCTAGACATAACTAGTGGCAACAAAAGACTGGCAAATTCCCCAAGTACAAATTAAGCAGCACATATATAATTTTCCATGTACATTTGACAAATCATAATTATTCCATTAATTGAACTAATTCTACCAGAGAAAGATATTAAATTCATTAAAACCTAAAAGGCTAGTTTATCCAGTTTCACTTTTCAGGGTATCTGTGTTAAGCACTACACACTGAGAAAATTTCCTTCCAATTTAACTTAACATAGTTATTACAGTTAATACACTCAGTGATACAAACTACATTGTTGAGTCTTAAATTGAGCTGTGTTTTTTTAAAAAAATAATAAATTACCTCTTCATTAAATTTCATCCCCAACCACAGTGGACTCTCAAACCCTAATACCTTAAGTACTATTTTCCTAATTTACCTAGGTGACCAGCCACATCTTAATAATCTATTAAAGGTCAGAGTTTTGGTTATAATAATAAAAATAATGTTGAACAAGATTCAACAGGAGAATTTTCTCTTCCTCTTCCTCCTCCGTTTTCTTCTTTTCTTGCTATACACTGAGCATTGAACTTAGGGCCTTACACATGGTACGTAAGCATTCTACCAGCAAGTTGCGATTCTAGCCATGAAATTATAAAACAAAATGTTCAACAAATATTTGACAACTAAAAGATCTATTCAATTAATCAAACATAAAAGCCTTTGAAAATCTCCATCTGAAAGACAGAAGAATGTTGCGACCACACACACTAGCTTTCCACAATACTGGCTGCAGCAATCCATCTCTCTTCATTTGCCAGCACTGCTTAATAGACCACTCATAGTACGTTAGTATTTCAGCTAAGAAAGCGGCTTGAAATTCCCTGTCAATTCTAATTAATGAAGAGAACAATCAATACGATAATCTGGTTGACTTACTCTTCTTTTAAGTGTGACTCTGATTTTTGATTGATTAGTTATTAATCGAACAGGAGCACACATAATTTCAAGATGTGAACTTTGGGTAGCATCTGCCTCTATTCGAATCATCTGCCAATTTATTTCTTTAAATGTCAAAACCTAAGGAAAACAGAGATTAGCTCTACACGTCCATGCAAAATGAGAAAAATGCACAATTTTGACTGCAAACAAAAAACATTATCTTCCCAACTAATTTTCATGACATCCTAAAAATATTCACCATGCTGCTTTTAGTACCCTTCATTAAATTCGGTAACATATTTTCTTTAAAAAATTTTTTTTTATTTGTTATGAATGTATTGCCTGCACGTATATAAGTGCACTCATGTCGTGCAATGTCCACAAAGGTGGGAAGAAGGTGTTAGATTCCCCTAGAACTGGAGTTATGGATGGTTGTTAGCTGCCATGTGGGTGCTGGGAATCAAACCCAGGTCCTCTGCAAGAGTAGTCTGTGCTCTTGGGGCTGGAGAGATGGCCCAGCGGTTAAGAGCACTGGCTGCTCTTGCAAAGTACTCTTACATAAAATTAAAAAAATTTTTTTAAAAGAGCAGTCAGTGCTCTTAACCACTGAGCCACCTTTCCAGCCCTGCAGTAACATATTTTCATAATTATATTAATCATTTGTAAAATTCTTAATATTTTTATGCTTAAAAATTTTAAGTACAAAAACACTTAAATTATGCCTATAAAAGTATTTGAATAATACATTTTAGTTTTGTAAATTTAAAATTCAAAAAGGATTGGCAAGATGGCTCAGCAGGTAAAGACATTTGCCATGAAAGCCTGTTGGCCTGAGTCAACACCCAGAACCCATATAAAGGTGGGAAAGAGACCTGACTCCACAAAATTGTCCTCTGACCACCACATATGTACCATGGGATGCATGTCCACAACATACATCATGCACTGCCACACAATAGTAAAAAATAAAAATTTTAAATTCAAAAATTAGTATTCATTAACTCTCTAAGGTGAAATCTTACAGCAAAACAATAAAACATGGACATTAAAAATTAAGTGATGATGAGTAACAGAGAAACACATACTAAAGGCAAGAAGAGAGACTTTAGTAGTATGTGAATCTGGACAACCACAATATATAATTTTTATTAATTAATTAATTAATTTATTATTTTTACTTTGTGTATGCGTGTTTTGCCTGCATGCATGTACCGTGTGTGCAATGTCCACAAAGGTCAAAAGAGGGCATCAGATCCCCAGAACTGGAGTTACAGATGATTCTTAGCTGCTATGTGGGTGCTGGGAACCTAACTGGGGTCCTCTGCAAGAGCAGCCAGTGCTCTTAACCATGGAGCCATCTCTCCAGTACTAAGATATAATTATTTTAAATGCTTGTTGATATATCGCTGACTAAAACATTTTCCAAAACAAGAAAAGAAAAACCTCCTTTACCTCTCCTCTCTGTGGATCTTGAATACGAGTAAATTTTAAGTCTCCATGCTCCCAGTTTGCGTTAACACTATAGATCCGTAGCTGAGAAAGTTCAAAGGATGCATTGAAGGCTTTTGCGCCAATTCTGATAACAATAGAATTGACAGAGACAGTAATTCCCTCAACTACTTTTTCAGCAAAGCCATATTCACTGGAAAAACAAAGCAAAAAAATACAATGCACTAAAGGAAAAATAGTCATCAAAAATTATTAGTTAATAGTCTCATGCAAGTACACATACAAACTGCCTTAATTTATTACTCATACTATTTAAAAAGAATGTTTGGTTTTTGTGAAAACTTACATGTAGGTTATAAAAATGTTCTCTAGCATGTTCAAGAAACCAGAGATAAAGGAGAAATACTGTATTCAAAAATGAAGAGCCATCTGGCCTTAAGAACCTCCGAGTCCTCTGCTGCCACTTCTGCTGCTCTGCCCGTGGCTACTCATTACTTTTTAACAATATGAAAATCAAGAGGAACGAAAGCTAAAAATAACCCACTTCAAACTAAATGAAGAAAATGTCTAATGAAGAGGTGACTGAAATAGAGGGCATGTGAGATTATAAGATTGATAGTCTTTCTGTCCTATTGCTGCAGATAATAGAACTATGGATATAAAAAAACACCCTGTGACAGTCACATAGATCAGAAGACACAGCTTACCTCTGTCCTGAAGCAGTTGCAATTGGCGAGGGGCCATTAGGGGCGCGCGGCTCTTCACATGTGCTCATCTCCATTATTACTTTATCTAGAGACTAAGAAAAATGCAAAGAATTAGATAGCTTATAGCTGGGTGTGGTGGCGCATGCCTTTAATCCCAGCACTTGGGAGGCAGAGGTAGGTGGATCTCTGTGAGTTCGAGGCCAGCCTGGTCTCCATCATGAATCTAGGCCAGCTGGGGCTACAGGAAGACCCTGTATCAAAAATACCAAAAAAAAAAAAAAAAAAAAAGAATTAGATGGCTTATATGTATTGTGAGTAGGAAGTATATTTTCCCTTTCATTTCTCTAAGAACAAAGTTGACATTTGTAAAAATGCCAAAAAGGAAAAGAAAATATTCAGTCCTAAGTTAGGGCAGTGACTATCTGGTAGACGGGATTGCATGAGGGGGGTGGGGGGTGGGGTGACTCAGCATTAGCCATTAACTGATGAGATCACTAGATTCAAAGAAGTGTAATCTCTAATCCCACAAGTATTACATTACTGATAAATCATATATCAATGGGGCTGGACCACACTTAAAAGCCTTACCTCAACACGAGACCTCAGATAAAGACATAAAACTAATTATTAAATAAGCAGGAAATAATTTTCTCCACAATGAGAAAAGCTCCTTTCCAGTTATTTTTCCTTCTTGAACATAGATCTGATGTTCTTAATAGTAATATAAACACAGCTCCAGTCACCCTTCATTCTCTAATGTATTTATGTATTTTTTTTGTTTTGTTTTTTGTTTGTTTTTGTTTTTTCAGACAGGGTCCCCCTATAGTCCCAGCTGGCCTGGAACTTGCTATGTAGACCAGGCTGGTCTCAATCTCACAGAGATTCACCTGCCTCTGCCTCCCCAGTTGATGGGATTACAGGCATGGGCCACCACACCCAGCCGTTCTCCACCTTATATATGGCATTTCTCAGTATCTAGAATCATCTTGTTTTATTGTATATTCATGTAGTGTCTGTTAAATATAAATTCTCTCACAGCAAAAAATGAGTGGTTAATAATATATAAGGAATGAGATTAGGGATATAGATTAGTTCAATATAATTAAATACATGTATAATTAAATACATAATTAAATACAATCTAGAATGGAGAGAGAGAGAGAAATTATGGAATGAATGAATCAATAAAGAATCTGGGCAGGTAAGATAGCTCAGCAGGTAAAGGTGTTTGTTGTGCAAGCCTGATTCCCACAAGCTGTCCTTTGACCTCCACATGTATACCATGGCATATGTGTGCCTGCACTCACGCACAAACATTAAACGTACACACAAATGGACACATAATAAATAAAAATTTAAGAATAAACTAAAGGACTAAATGATCTATTTTATTCAATTTTCCTTAAAAGGTATATTACAGAACATATTATTCAGTTTATAGCAAAAACACAGACATCTAGATGAAACATTATTAAAATAATTCTACAATATGTCAATGAAGAATTTTAAAATGTAGTAAGATGTATCAAAGTAGACATAATGTTCTATAAATAAAACTTTAAAAATCCTCTGATTTTAAAGTTCAAACTTCTCATATCAGGGCTGAAAAAAACTAAGTCCAGCCAAAATAAAGGGAAGCTAATGGATGGAAAGTCCAAAGTGCAAAATAGTACATTCAGTTAATTTATATATAAACACTTATTTTTGAGACAGTTTCAGAACTCACCAAGCAGATAGGATGTGTTTTCAGTTTTGTCCATGGGATCTACAAATAGAAATTATTTTTTAAACAAATTATTAAAAGTTGATGTGAAAAGTAATCAACATTCACTGTACGTGTTAGTGATAGACATCAACTTATATCAGGTGACATTTCTCTCACACTGTAAAACAATAAACTGAGCAAATTATTCATATTTTTGAAATCAGACCTACCTATTTATAATATAAGAAAATAATACTGGCTATATCTTCTTAGTTGACTACTTAAAGAATTTCAAGTTTTACTAGTTATATATTTTTATCAGTCCTTAAAATGCATTTTAATTTCATAAATTAAACTAGGAGTTCTCAGCAAAGCATAATCACTGTATTTATTAACTTGTTTTATCCTAGAATTCTGACCAATATTTTTATAAATATTCAAAATAAATATAAAATTAAGGTGATTACTATAAAATGTAGGAAATATCAAATAAATAATATTCAGGCAAACCCTGTCAAGTCTTTGTAGATATTGGAGTTTATCGAGGATAGAATCCAAATTAAAGATGAACATCAAAGAATATATTATCCTATTCCAAAACCTTTCCTTAGAAATTCAAATTTTAATTTTATGAAAAACATTAGCACACTCTATTTCTACAAAGCAGTCTCAATCTAAGCCTGACCTTTATAAGAAGTGCTATAAATTGGCATATGATTACAAAAAAATAGAACAATAAGGATGACAAGATTAACAATAGTAAACAGAAATTTTTAAATTTCTCAAAATGACAAAGAAACAAATGAAGGGATAAAATTCTAAAGGGGAACATAATGTCTACAGTAATAAATGACAGTTCTTATGTACATCTTTATTTGAAATATTTACTATAAATTTAAACTGTTATCTGACAATAATTCCTATGGAAAAAAATTTATGAATACATGCAAAATTGAAGCAATTATTTTATTACTAACAAATTAATTTATTAAATGTCATTAAAATCTTGTTTTAGATACACTGTGACTTCAGTTACACTCATAAGGGATGCAATAATTATTTATGCAGAGATTTGCTTTCTAAATTATAATAGTGAAATTCTTCTTCATAAAATTATCTAAAGCAGAATGTTTACTTTAAAGTACAGAGATGAAAAAGAGAATGAAAACAGGAAACATCCAGACACCAAAGCCTTACCCGAATGGATGCTTTATTGCAAAACACTCTGCTGATCGCAAGCCAGGTGGGCAGGTCCAGCATGTTCTGCAGCACCTCTTCATCCAGCTCCAAATTCTTCAGCTCACCTTCTCCTTTAAGTGTGCTTAGATTGATCTTGTCAGGAGATAAATTTTTGGTAAATCTGAAGAAGAACATATGTTACATTTACTGCAGTATTGGTCAAGTACCGAAGAGGCATCCCCGTGAATGCACAGAGTATTAAAACTGTAATAGCATCGCTAAAATCCAGAAAATCCCAGTGATAGGATTTATTTTATCTGTGTTCATTGTCTTTCATTGTTGTTTTGATTTTTTCTATCCAAAACTTTTGATTATTAAGTCTACAATTGGAGGGAGCAGGACACAGATTTGCATGTCATATTCCCATAAACAAAGTCTGGTTCTTACCACCTTGCAAACTAGATGACAATTTAGTAAGCGTCTACCACTATTTTCTGAGCACTATGGCTCTGACCTATTCCCTATCACGTTTTGTTCACTAGAGATTACATCACAGAAGATAGTACTGTGCTACTAACCAAGCTACAAGGGGGGCCCTTCCACAGCCCCAATGCTGTAGCAGTCCCACAGCAGCGGATGTCAGTCATCATCCTAATAATAATGGTCAAACGACATACTGCTCCTGTTAAACTCACCTGGTGACTCCCAGCATCAGAAACTGACCATAAGCATTTCAGAAATGAATTCTGACACATATATTGCATTTTAAGAAGTTTTTGCTGGACGTAGTGGCACATGTCTTTAATCCCAGCACTTGGGAAGCAGAAGCAAGTGGATCTCTGTGACTTCAAGGCTAGCCTGGTCTACACAGTGAGTTCCAGGCCAGTTGGAGCTACAGGGAGATCGTGTCTCAAAAAGACCAAAAAAAAAAAAAAAAAAGGTTTCAGAGTAAGGAGATTATGCAATTCCATTTATGAGTTGATTTTGGCATTCTTTGTGTAACTCTTTAAACCATCATTACTGGGGCTGGAGAGATGGCTGAGTGGTTAAGAGGGTTCACTTCTCTTGCATAAGACCCAGTTCAGTTCCCAGCACCCACATGGCAGCTTACAACCACATATAACTCCAGTTCTAAGTGAACTGATGCCCTCTCTGCTCTGTGGGATCCTGCACACACGGTGCACATGAACTCATACAAACACACACATATAGATAAAACTAAAAAATACATTAAATTTTTATAAAGAAAAAAATAATTAAAAAATGAATTATTTAAACTCTCTATGCACCACTCCTGCACAAGTGCTTTCGAAGGGTTAGCTATAACAGGACAACTGACACAAAGTGCTTAATGAGAGTGCAAAAACACAAGGGAGAATAAACCTTGACTTGCAACTAACATTCTCTCTGATGACTTAAAACAAAGAGTCTTTAAATTTTTTTAAGTATTGGGGCTGGAGAGGCAGCTCAACAGAAGAGCACTTTCCTATCATTTGTTGGAAATGTCCACAGGGCTTGTGATCAATTGTTTTTTGTTATGAAGCATCTATTAGGGAAGAACTTTGATATCTATGGAAAACTTTATTTCATTTAAAATTTCATCTCTGCTTTTTAGCATAAATATTGTTTTATGTACAAACCACTTATTAATATTTGTTTGTTTTTTAGAGGCAGGATCTCCCTGTAGCCCCAGCTGACCTGGAATTCACTATATAGACCAAACTGGCCTCAGTCTCAGAGAGATCCACCTGCCACTGCCTCCCAAGTGCTGGGATTAAAGATGTGCACCACCACTCCTGGCCTAATATAATTTTTTTAAATTAGAAACAATAAAATTCTCAATAAAGTTTCTTTAAAAAATAAATAAAACTAATACTAAAAAAATTAGAAACAATAACTTAATGTAATAGTGGACATTTTATAAGAATTTACCCTGGGGGCCGTGGAGATGGCTCAGTAGTTAACAACATTTGCTGCTTGATCATGAGAGCTGGATTCAGATCCCAGAACCCACATCAGGAGACTCACAAACACCTGTAACTCCATCTCCAAGGAGTCTGGCACATTCCTCTGGGCTCCACAGGCACCTGTACACAATGTGCACATGCATTTCACACAGATACATACACACATATAATCTTGGTTTTTTGTTTGTTTTTTGATTTGTGTTTTTGAGATGGTCTCACTTTGTAGCTCACTATGTAGATAGATCCAGTTGGCCTCAAACTTAAAATGATCCACCTGCCTCTATCTTCTGACAGCTGGGATTAAAAGTGTACACCACAACACCCAGCATAAAATCTTTTCTTTCTAAAGATTTGCTTGTATGTGTGCAGGTGTGTGTGGGGGGGGGAGAACAAGAGAGACAGATACAGAGAGAGAAAGAGAGACAGAGACAAAAATGTCACGTGTGTTCAGTGCTCAGTGGTTAAGTGCATTTGCTGCTCTTGTAGAGAACCTGGTTCAGTTCCCAGCACCCACATGGTAGCTCATGACCATCTGTAACTCTGGTCCCAGGGGATCTGATGACATCTCTTCTGGCCAGCAAAGTGCTGCACATACACACATGTAAGCAAACACTCATACACATAAAATAAATATTTTAAACTGTGCTGGATAGCTTTGGTGTCAACTTGACACACCTGGGTTGAGGGAGCCTCAATTAGATAATTGTCTCCATTGGACTGGCCTGTGCCCATGCCTGTGGGGCATCTTCTTGATTGTTGAGTGATGTGGGAGGGCCCAGGCCACTGTGGGTGGTGCCATCCCTGGGCAGGTGGGCATAAGAAAGCAGGCTGAGCAGGGGCCAGGGGAGCAAGCCAGTAAGAAGCACTCCTCCATGCCTGTGCTCCAGTTCCTGCTTCCAGGTTCCTGCCTTGAGTTCCTACCTTGGGCTCCCTGATGAACTGTGACCTGGGAGATGTAAGATAAACTCTTTCCTCCCCAAGTTGGTAGTGGTCAGAGTGTTTTGTTACAGCAATGAAGAAACAAACTAGCACATAAACCTTTTTTAAAAAAAAATTACAAAAGTGAAACTATTGTTCAAATTAACTATTGGTTAACAAAAGAACTATTAGTCTTTTACATTTTTATATTTATTCAGTGTGTGTATGTGTGTGTGTGTGTGTGTGTCTGTCTGTCTGTCTGTCTGTCTGTCTGTTGAGCAGAGGACAACTTGGAGTCAGTTCTCCCCTTCTACCATTTCCACAATGTGGGTTCCAAGGATCAAACTCACGTTGTCCGGCTTGGCAGCCAGCCATCTTGCCAGCCCCTTATGACACTTTAACTGATTCTTCTTCTAGACTTCATGGGCTCCATAATTCAGATGTGCAAATACCCACAAACACATATACACATAATTTTGCTTGTTTGGTTTTGTTTGTTTTGTTTTGTCTTGTTGTTTTGAGACAGGGTCTTCCAATGTAGCTCTCTAGCTGTCCTCAAAATCACTATGTAGACCAGTTTGACCTTGATCTCACAGAGATCCACCTTCCTCTGCCTCCTGAGTGCCCAGCTTTTAAAAAAAATAAACAAAACAACAATGTCACTTCTTGTAGGCAGAATGTTAGTAGATCATTCAGAGGATTCACTATTCAGACACATACACTGGTAAGCACTACATTAAAAACTGTCACGGTAGAGTTTTTAGGTTAGCTGTTGAGGTAGGGATCAGATATTACTAAGAAAGAATACCACAGGGTCCTAATGCAGCTTCTTTATGAAACTTTTCAGCTAATATTCCAAGTAGAGAGAAATAAAAGGTCTACAAGTTCTGAGGAATAAGTGAGAACAGCATAAAAAAGAACTTAAGGGCTGGAGAGATGTTTCAGCAGTAAAGAGCACTGGCTGCTCTGGCAGAGGACCTGGGTTCAGTTCCCAGAATCCACATGGTGGCTAACAACCCTGTGTAGCTCCAGTTCCAAGAGATATGACACCCTCTACTGACCTCTATGGGCACTGCATGAAACGAGTACACTTGCATACACACAGGCAATACACTCTTACACATAAAATAAAAATAACAATAAATAAAATATTTTTTTAAAAAAAGAACTTAAAAGATCAGCATCCACAATGTAGCAAGAAGTCAGGACAGCAGAAGCCAAGTCTGGAAGCACAAGGGGTGGTGCAAACTATACAAAGCCTTGGCCATTGTGTTCGTTCATTCAATAAGTTTAACAATTCATCATTTAGTCAGCACTGGATATTTGAAAATAAAACAGACAAAAATATACCTATCCACCTCACCCATCCACAACTCAGGGACCATTATGGAAGAGTGGGCAGAAAGAGTGTAAGAGCCGGGGTTGGTCATGAACATAAGGAAATGGAAGCTTTCAGGCCCCTGGGAACTTGCTCATGAACTTCCAACAAGGCCCATGTTAACTCAATCAAATAAAAACCCAAAATAGAATGGCAGAAATGGGTAGAAGGTCCCAACCCTAGCCAAGGAACTATTGGCAAGTGATTACTATGGAGTGAGGGAGAGAATATCTTCTTTAAGGAAATGACTCAAGATATGCTGAGTAGACTCCAATGGATGAACTCGCACAGAGGAACATGTGGGTACTATTGGGCCAGGCATGCTGGGACATAACTTTAGTCAGCACTTGGGAGGCAGAGGCAGACAGATGTCTGTGAGCCTGAGGCCAGCCTAGTCTACATAATAAGTGCCAGGCCAGCTGGGGCTATGGGAAGACGCTGTCTGAAAAAGGCCAAAAAACAAAACAACAAAACAACAAAACAGAACAAATACTTGACCAGATAGGACTTAACATATATGACAGAATACCTGAAATCTGGTGGAGGAGGGTAATTGGGACAGTGAGGGAGGAGGGAATCTAAATTTAATTAAGATCTATTATATGAAATGCACAAAACTAAAAAATAAAATGGAAAAATAAACACCACCACACACACAAGCCAGTCTGGGGACACGGTGGCGCTGTGAATTCTAGTAGAGACAGGCATGAGTTTGAGGCCAGCCTGGTCTACAAGGCAAGTTCCAAGCTATTGCATTTCTAAACCAAACGATACCTTCCTGGCTTTCCCCTGATATTGGTCCTGCTGTTCTCTGCATATGTCAAGCATGCTTCCGTCTCAGTTTTGCACTCACTATTCCTCTGCCAAGACGCAGAACGCGCTTCCTCTGGACATCTGTATAGCTACCTTCTTTGCTTCCTTCAGAACTTTCTAAAATGTCATTTTCCAGTCAGACTTTTCTTGTCCAACTTTACAAAAAAATGAGTAACCTCTTCTACTTGTGCTTCCTGTCTTTTTTTTCCTATATTTCAGTAGTTATCAGAATTAGACTTAATATATATTTAACTTACCATTTTTATACTTTGCCCTCTACCCATTTTTGAATAGGCAGATTTTTCCTTCTTTTTAAAAATATTTCATTGAGAGTTCCTTCTTGCAGTCCCCAGGAGCCCCCTGGGCCTGGTCCTACCCTCTCTCCTGGGTAAGTCCATCCCATGCTCCAAGCCTTGAATCCCGCCCCCCACCCAATCATTCACCCTCCGATCTGCCCCGCCCATCTGTCCTCCTAGCCTGGGTACTGCCCCATTCCTTCTCTTGGCACTCCTTACACCTGGGAAACCACCAATGCTTCCTGAACTTTTGCATCCATACCAAACCAGTTCCTTCTCCCAGTCCACAGGAGCCCTCTGGGCCTGGTCCCACCCTCACCTCCCTCTGCTTCCCTGGAGTGCACAACACATCAGCCTCTTTCCTGGATGCCTGGGCTGACATCTCGGCTGCCTGATCCTATGCATGTAGACCAACCCAGTTCCTCCCTGAAGTCCCAAGGAGCCCTTGGGGACTCTTCCTGCTCCCATCTCCCTTTGCATCTCTGGGTGGCAAGACTAGCAGCTGCCCAGACCAGTATCTTTCCTGGGCCCTGCTCCCAGGCCAGTCCAAACCCCAAATTCCTGAGGACAACGTCTTTCCTGAAGGGATCCAGACCTAAGGAGAAAGCCTGAGAGCATCTGATTCTCATCGGACTTAGGCCTCTGTGGGAATTCCTGAACACAAAAGCAATCTGGCCACTCCAATATAAAATCAAAAGAGAGAACCGGAAGCTTAGAAGAACCAGCATTTCATGCCAAAAAAGTAAACCACAAAGGCAAATTAAGTTTACAAAAAGAAGCAGACCTAAAGCTGAAGGCCTGAGTCTCACACAAGAATCAGAAACTACAAAAGAAATTCACATGTCACAAAAACAGAAAAAAATAATGCCAGGCGTGGTGTCCCACTCCTTTAATCCCAGCACTTGATAGGCAGAGGCAGGAGTATCTCTGTGAGTTCAAGGCCAGTCTGGTCTACATAGTAAGGTCCAGGACAGCTGGGGCTACAGGGAGACCCTGTCTCAAAAAGGCCAAAAAAAAAAAGAACAAGAAAAACCAAAATAACATAGCTCCACTAAATACCAACAGTCTGCTAGAGGAGGACAATAAAACCCCCCTACAGATAATGCAGGATGTGGAACCCAAAAGAACGATTATAAACATGATAAAAGAATTCAGTGAATTTAAAGAACACACAAACAAATAAATCAAAGAACTGAAGGATGATAGGGATAAACTTCTGAATGAATTCAGAAAAGAGAAATATTGAAGACTACTCTGT
>NW_008354025.1:315550-316030 GCF_000622305.1 Nannospalax galili | reverse complement strand
CTTCAACAGAAATTTAGAAGAAAATTTCCCAAAATTAAAGAAAGACATGCCCATACAAATACAAGAAGCATATAGAACACAAAACAGACAGGACCAGAAAAGAAACTCCCCACAGCACGTCACAGTAAAAACACTAAACATACTGAACAAAGAGATAATACTGAAAGCTGCAAAAGAGAAACAACAACTCACATATAAAGGAAAACCCATAAGGATTACAGCTGACTTTTCAGTGCAAACTATGAAAGCCAGAAGAGCCTGGACCAAAGTATTCCCACTATTAAATGGCCACAGATGCCAACCCAGATTACTATACCCAGCCAAACTGTCTATTATAGTAAAAAGAGGAAAGAAAAATCTTTCATGACATAAATCGGCTGAAGGAATTCATGTCTACAAAAGTAGCCCTTCAGAGAGTTCTGGAAGCAATGAAAAGAGCTGAAGAAACAAATGACTATTCCCAAGGGGTTGCAGAAAAAA
>NW_008354025.1:313249-315212 GCF_000622305.1 Nannospalax galili | reverse complement strand
TAAACCAAAACTAATCAGAAGATACAAAAATGGCAACTTCATTCTGATCAAAGGAATAATAAGCCAAGAAGATATTACAATCATGAACATATATTCACCAAACTATGGTGTACCCAAATTCATAAAAATACTACAGGACTTTAAGACCCAGATTAATCTCAACTCATTAACAGTAGGGGACTTCAATACCCCACTGTCTACATTAGATAGGTCAACAGGGCACAGAGTGAACAGAGAGGCATCTGAATTAAACAATACTATAGAGCAAATGGACTTAACAAACATCTACCGAGTATTGCACCCAAGCACCAAAGGACATACTTTCTATTCAGCACCCCATGGAACCTCCTCCAAAATCGACCATATACTGGGATACAAAAGAAACCCCCCAAAATACAAAAAGATTGAAATAATTCCATGCGTTTTATCAAACCACAATGTAATAAAGTTTAAAATAAACACTGGAAGAAGCCCTAGTCAGCACATGAACACATGGAGATTAAACAACACACTCCTGAATGATGAATGGGTCAAAAGAGAAATTAAGAAAGAAACAAAGGTAGTCCAGGAACTAAATGAAAAGGACAATGCAACACAAAAAAACCACTGGGACATGCTGAAAGCTGTTCTTAGAGGGAAGTTTATAGTACTATGTAGCAGGAGGCCTCCAAAGATAGCACAGACTCAGAGCCCTGGGATTCAGCGAGAATTCACTTCAATTCATGGTCCGCAAATAGCCCGCCAAAATGAGTCCATGCCTCCGTATCCTGCTTGCGAGCACAGTGACTGCTGACAGACTGCGTGGTACGGACCAATCAGAAAATGATACTCCGACTAAAGGGACTTGGGGGCGGAGAAAAGGGAAATATAAGGCCTGCCCCCTCCTGCATTAAACGAGCCTGCAGCACCTCACCTAGTGCTAGCTTCTACCCAACTCCCGGGTCTGTTGAGCTGTGACTCTTTGCCTCATGCCCCCCCAATCAGCAGGGGACCCAATCCAGGTTAGGGTCTTCACAGCTGGCCTGAGGAGAACCCGCAACACCTGGCGCCTGAACAGGGACTCCCGCCCACAGTGTTGGTGACACCCAGAACCTCGGTTTCTTCAGTAAGTAGGCCCCGGGATTTATCTTTTTCTTCGGCTGCTCGAGGGTAAGCGAGTAACCCCCCCCCGTGTCTCCTCAACCCTGTCTGTCATCTTCATTGTTGGACTAGTTTGTTAGATCAGGGAGGCACACTTCGCCACATGGTCCCGAAACCCACGTCAGCACCTCCCCCCTCTCGGCTCCTCCCGGTGAGTTCACATAAGGGCTGATCCACCCCAAACTCAGAGCCCAGGCTTCGGGTGACCCTGTTGCCTGTCCCAGAGACACCGTGCGAGCATACGGCTAGAGGCATCATGGCCTCCAGAAGTCCCTCACTGAGCACAAGACATTTGGATCTGATACACCTTTACATGTTGGGGCGGTTTACATTCGAGTGCCTCACAGTGCTTCTTTGCTTCCTTTGTGCCCTCTTGGTAGTCACCCTCATCTTCTACTTTTGTGGCAAATTTCCCTTTGTGAGCCCCTCCCACAATGGGCAATTTACCACCACAATGCAGGGAACCACAAACAGCAGCACTCAAGGTGCTCCTTAAAACCAGAGGATTGAAAGTGAAACCTAAAGATATCGAACACTTTTGGGATTAAGCCACTAATTTGGCACCGTGTGTCTCCCCTGATAACATGTGGGACCCTGAAATGTGTATGTGGGTCCTCTTCCTGGCCCGAAAAAGGGAGGTCGGGTCAGGGATCACTCCCCCCACATGGTTCATACCGATCCTCCTAGCCATCATTGCTAGCCTTAAATCCTCCTCTACTGAGGAAGTCATCTCAACCCACAACAAACACTGCTGGGAGCAATCTAGTGTAGATCTGGCTATTACCTTGACCCTGGACCTCCCAGACCCAGAGGTGGATGCAGC
>NW_008354025.1:306360-312503 GCF_000622305.1 Nannospalax galili | reverse complement strand
TGGAACTGTGGGGGGCTTGGCCACTTTCGTAGCCATTGCCCAAAAGGTACAGTCCGCCCCAAGACTCACTGCCCCAAGTGCAAAAGAGGGTTCCATTGGGCTAAAGAATGTAGGTCACAGCCTCAACCAGACTCGGCTCCTTTAAACTCCACCCAGGGCACCACTCAGCCCCACCCACAAGAGGGGAAATGAGACAGATATTATGGACTTTCCCAATCCTCAACCACTCCCCACTAATGACCCTGTTCTTATATGGAACTGCCATAAAGGGCCTAGTAGACACAGGGGCTGATGTCACCATTATATCAGAAATTGAATCCCTTAAATTCCCTCATTGGAAATACCAGCCAGGCCCACCAATAAAAGGAGTTGGTGGCATACAATGTACCAAGCTGGTCACACATCCAGTATATCTGAAGGACTTGGATGGGAACCAGGGCACAGTTACCCCCATAGTAGCGGACGTTCCCTGTAACTTATGGGGCCGAGACATCCTAGAGGACATGGGTGCGGTCCTTACCACGGATGACAGTGCCTTTTATGATGATATCATGCTACACGATAACTTGGGACTATCAGGGAAAGGACAACACCTTGCCCAACACCCCCAATCCTAACGGCCACTGCCTGACCAGGATCGACTCCAATCTTGGCCTCTGAGTAGCAGACGTTCCCCGTAACTTATGGGGCCGAGACGTCCTAGAGGACATGGGTGCGGTCCTTACCATGGATGACAGTGCCTTTTATGATGATATCATGCTACACGATAACTTGGGACTATCAGGGAAAGGACAACACCTTGCCCAACACCCCCAATCCTAACGGCCACTGCCTGACCAGGATCGACTCCAATCTTGGCCTCCGAGCCAATCCCCATCACCTGGCTCTCTAATGATGCATTTGGGTGGACCAGTGGCCTATAATAGAATCTAAATTATCTGCTCTCAAAAATTTCGTAGCTGAACAATTGAGGCTTGGCCACATCGAGCCCGCTCTCAGTAAACATAATACCCCAATATTTGTTATTAAAAAAAAATTGGGGAAATACAGACTCCCCCGAGATCTTAGAGGAGTCAATGCCCAGATGGAAAAGATGGGCTCGCTACAAGCTGGCTTACCACACCCCACAGCTATACCCCCATCCCATCATATCATAGTACTTGATATCCAAGATTGTTTCTTCCAAATTCCTCTGGCAGAACAAGATAGACCTCACTTTGCCTTCACAATATGGGAGCCCAACTTTCAAAGAACAGCCAAGAGATACTAATGGAAGGTACTACCACAGGGTATGAAAAATAGACCCACAATCTGTCAATTATATGTTAATAAGGCCTTAACCAACATCCCCAAGGACCTAATTGTCATCCACTATATGGACGACATACTGCTAGCACACAAATCTCACAATACTTTACAGGCTGCAATACCCAGTCTGCTTGCCAATTTAGAATGTCTAGGTCTCCACATTGCAGGAGACAAGTTCAATACATCCAACCTTTCACATTCCTTGGCTACCATATAGATACTGTAATTAAACCCCTTAAACCTTCCATCTTGCAAAAAACTGTATATACCTTGACAGAGCTCCAAGAACTCTATGGGACTATAAACTGGCTCAAACAATTTATACCAGTCCCTGACTTGGAATTCCAGACCTTGTTCTCCCTGCTGAAAGGCCATAATTCACAAACTTCAAGGATTACTCTCACCAAGTCAGCTAAGGATCTTCTTGATATGATAGATCATATACTCTGGTCTGCTTCACTCTGACGTCATGACCCAGCAGAACCATTATTGGCCTTAATCCTCTGGACTAAAAATGGTGTCTTGGGGGCACTATGGCAGCAAGACCCCCTGGTGTGGATCCACCTGGCTACCTCGGACCTAACTAGGCTTAGCTCTAAGTATGATATTGCCTTCAAGTTAGCAATTAAGGCCCAACAAACAGCCAGGCGCATATTCGGAAACGAACCTGACAAAATTATACAGCCCTTTCCTCTTAAGCATTCCCAAACATTATGGGCAGACTCTCTGGCTTTCCAACTAATCATGTTTGGGTTCACGGGGGAGTTGGATAACCACGCACCCCCAGATAAGCGACTGGCCAGCCTGGCCTGTTTGGAAATCACCACTCAGCCACACACTTCCCCCTGCAAAAACCCCCTACTTTAGCCACGCTAGCCTTCTCAGATGCCAATAAGTCCCATTATGGCGTTGTCATTCAGTGCGTGGGAAAGGATGAAACCTGTTACATACAAGCCAATCCCGGCTCTGTCCAGTTGGGGGATCTCCTGGCCTTGTTAAAAATCTTCCAGGTCTGCCAGATTGAGCCGCTCAATATATTCTCCAACAGCCAGTATGCAGTTCAGGCCCTCAGATGTCTTCCCTTTGCTCGGGTAAAAGGCCACAAACATCCCATCACTAGAACCATGAGAGCTCTCCAGATTGTCTTAGATAACAGACAATGGCCCTGGCACATCTCCCACATAAGATCAGACACCAAGCTCCCCGGGATCTTGGCAAAGGGAAATGACAAAGTAGATAAACTTATTATGTCCACAGAGATTCCCCTACTGGAGAACAAGCAAGAGCCTTACACCAACAATTTCACCTTTCTCCTCGAAGTCTGCACAGCCTTCTACCCGACCTACCCATCTCTCAATGCAAACATCTGAGCAGGTCTTGCATTACATGTGCACCCCTTGCTCCCTTAGGCCCCTCAATCAATATGGAGTTAACCCGCGTGGTCTCCTACCCAATGCCCTCTGGCAAATGGACGTCACCCATTATAACTCCTTTGGTAATCTTAAGTATTTCCATGTTATTGTTGACACCTACTCCTGCTTTCTTTCTGCCATCACTCAAACCGGTGAAAAGGCCTCATACTCCATTAAGGTGGTCAAATCAGCAATGCTGGTAATGGGAGTGCCATGGACCCTAAGAACTGATAATGGGCCAGTTTACACCTCTCTACAATTCCAATCATTCCTGTCAACATGAAAAATTAGCCACTCCCTCAGCATCCCTTATAATCCACAGGGACAAGCCATTGTGGAGTGGGCAAATAGGACCCTCAAAGAAACATTACAAAAATTTGCTACCCCTGAGTCTAAAAGAGACCCACACGAGGCTACCTGAAGCTCTGAATAGAGCTTATTCAGCATTAATTTCCTGTCCTTCGATGAAAATGGGTTGAGCCCAGCCTACAAATAATGGGCTACCATACCTAGGCCTACAACCCTGGCACTAGTGAGATGGAAAGACGCCGTAACATGTCAATGGCAACCACCCACCCCCTTGTTAACAAGAGGGTGAGGCTATGATTGTGTGTTTCCTCAGACAGAAACAAAGCCAGTATGGGTTCCAGCGAGAGATGTGAGACCAGCAACCGACCAACAGGACCCCCCAGGACCCAGAGACCTTGCCACTATCTGGATAATTGCTTTACTCTTCCCCGCCCCTACCACAGCCCATGATCTCAGGGCCTTGGTCCCCTCCCCACCTATACTCTTGCTCTTATTGATTCATTCCCCAGCCTACCCCACACTCTATTCAACTAATTCTACGCTTGGCCTCCCCAACATAGACCCAGTTACTTTGTGGGAATCACTCAATGGCTCCTGGCCCCTAAATAACCCTCTATGCTTCACTACCAACAACGCATCCTCATGCATTGGGCTCTTCAACCTGACCATCCAAGATTATACTGGCAGTGCCTCCTCGGGTTACATGCTTCAACTCCAGGGCCTTTCCCCTACCTTCAACAACACCAATGTAACCTCAGTCCTCACTGCACTGGGGACAATAACAGGAGAGGCGGAGGGGACTGCCACCCCTCTACCCCCATTTTGCCCTGCCATTCTATGCCCATCGCTCCCCAACTGCCCATGACGATGCTCCCTTGCACATTTTTCCTCACGCTCCAAATACCGTGGCAGAGATGCCACCCTAAGCCCAACCATGCCAACCCTCCCTTTTGCCACTTCAGCCACTCCCCCTCTAATCACCCCCTAGGTTCTTGGAGACAACTTGCCCTCACCTATCCCTGCAGCATTAAGATCTCCCATACCAACCATGAATCAATACTCAGTAACTGGGACCTCTGTGGGCCACACACCTGCATGGACATGAGGCCGTTACTGGCACAGCAGGGCCTTCAGCTTTCCAACGGCACTTACACTAACAATAATCCCTCTACTTGTGCCAAAAACAAAATCCTTACATACATTGATCACACAACATTCTGGCCCCCTACCCCCATTTGTGTGCGGCCCCCGTTTGCCTTATTGGTAGCCAAGGTTACCTCGATCCCTCTGGGACAACTCAACTGCTCCGATACCAACACCACCACCTGTGTACTGGCGGCCTGCTGAAACCATCCAGCTCACATACTTCTCTTTAAGCATGAACCCGTGGCCCTTTGGGTTCCAGTCACCAATGCAACCCACTTCCATGCTGTCACCCTTATAGAGTGGACAGCCTTGTCACAAGCCCCCCCCACTTAAAACGGGATTTTGGGGTCAATGCCGCTCTCATCTCAGCCATCATCCTTGCGTTAGGTTCAGCCGCCACCGCTGCAGTGGCTATCACCCAACCCTCCACTATTGTGGAGATACTCAAAACGAGGCCATGTCCAAAACCTCCTCTACCTTTCACACTCAGTCCCTTATCAATCAGCATCTTCACCAGGCAATTAATGTGTTACAACAACAAATTGATCTCTTAAGTGAAGAGCTGGCAATTACCAAAGACATGGCTCTGCTAGCTTGTGACCCTCACTTTAGGTCACTTTGTCTCACCCCCTATAAAGTACAAAATATTACTGAAGCATGCCTACAACTCGCGCACTACATTCATGGCCACTGGAATCAAAAGTTTCTTAATTACTCTATATTACTAACTAATCAAATTATTGCTCTAAATCATACCTGTGCCCCCACACTGGACATTAATTCAGGGTTCTTAGAGAAAATCTGGTCTAATCTAAAAGCACTGTTTGACCCATCTTGGATCGTCACTTACCTACTCCTGACAGGCATAATTATTCTTCTCTTTTGACTTCTTAAATGCCTTGTTCTTTGTTCCCGCAGTCAGAAAAAATTCAGTCACTTGGTGTATCAGGCCCTCAGAGCAATATACGAAGATGATTTCAACCCGCCCCATGCAGCCCAACAGACTTGGCTTGCACAAATGTACGAGGCCTCCTATAGATAATTCCTCACCTCGACTGATCTCCTGGGACGATACCCCTTGGAAGGGTGGTAGTCAATGACAGGTAAGATCCTGTTGGGCTGAATCAACCTAAGCCAGGACATGGAGTGTCCAATGACGCATAAGGTTCATGCCCGAATAGGACAACCTAAGACAGGCACAGTCCATGATCCTGCGGTCAATTTGAGGCAGAGCTGCCTACAGGTTCTCACTGTACAGTCATTTTGAAAGAAAAAGGGTGGAAATGTAGCAGGAGGCCTCCAAAGATGGCGCAGACTCAGAGCCCTGGGATTCAGCGAGAATCCACGTCACTTCTTGGTCCACAAATAGCCCAACAAAAGGAGCCCACGCCTCCGTACCCTGCTTATGAGCCCAGTGACTGCTGAAAGACTGCATGGTGCAGACCAATTAGAAAACAATATGCTGACTAAAGGGACTTGGGGGCGGAGAAAAGGGAAATATAAGGCCTGCCCCCTCCTGCATTAAACGAGCCTGCAGCACCTCGCCTAGTGCTTGCTTCTACCTGACTCCCAAGCCTGTGTTTTGTGACTCCGTGCCTCTTGCCCCCCAATCAGCAGAGGGCCCAATCCAGGTTAGGGTCTGCACAGCTGGCCTGAGGAGAACCCTCAACAGCACTAAGTGCCTATATTAAAAAAATGGAAAGGACACAAATAAATGACTTAACATTGCAACTCATGACACTTGAAAAGTAACAACAAATGAAACCCAAATCCAGCAGAAAATAAGAAATAACAAAAATCAGAGCAGAAATTAATGAAATCGAAACAAAGAAAACAATTTCCAAAAATCAACGAATCCAAAATAAACAAGATTGACAGACCACTAGCCCAGTTAAGCAAAAGAAAGAAAGAGCACCTCCAAATCAACAAAATCAGAGACAAAAGGGGAAACATCACAACAGACACCAG
>NW_008354025.1:305082-306198 GCF_000622305.1 Nannospalax galili | reverse complement strand
CTATCAGACATTTAAAGAAGATCTACATCCAATACTACTTAATTTATTCAAAAATATAGAAATGGAGGGAGAATTTCCAAATTCCTTCTATGAAGCCAGCATCACCCCAATACCAAAGCCAGGTAAAGATACAACCAAAAAGCAAAACTATAGACCCATATCTTTAATGAACATAGATGCAAAAGTTCTCAACAGGATACTTGCAAACCACATACAGACACATATCAAAAAGATCATCCACCAAAGTTGGCTTTATCCCAGAGATGCAAGGATGATTCAATATATGTAAGTCAATAAACATTATAATCGTATAAATGGGCTGAAAGACAAGAAACAAATGGTCATCTCAATAGATGCAGAGAAGGCCTCTGACAAAATTCAACATGCATTTATGTTCAAAGTCCTAAAGGGTATTGGACTGGCAGGAACATACCTCAACATAATTAAAGCCATATATAACAAACCCAAAGCCAACATCATTCTAAATGGAGAAAAACTGGAAGCATTCCCATTGAAATCAGGAACCAGACAAGGCTGTCCACTATCTCCACTTCTCTTTAACATAGTGCTTGAAACTCTTGCAAGAGCAGTAAGACAAGAACAGGAAATTAAAGGAGTAATGATTGGAAAAGAAGAGATCTAATTATCCCTTTCTGCAGATGATATGATATTATATCTAAGAGATACCAAAAATTCCACCAGAAAACTCCTAGAAATTATTAATGCATTCAGTAAAGCAGCAGGTTAAAAAATTAACCTACAAAAGTCTGTAGCCTTTCTATATACCAATAACAAGCAATCAGGGGAAGATTACATGGAAACACTCCCCTTCACAGTAGCTAGAAAAAAAAAAATCTTGGAATAAACCTGACCAAGTACATTAAAGACCTCGACAATGAAAATTTTAAATCTTTAAAGAAAAAGATTGAGGAAGACATCAGAAGATGGAAGGACCTCCCATGCTCATGGATTAGAAGAATTAATATTGTGAAAATGATCATCCTACCAAAAAGTCATATATAGAGTCAATGCAATTCCAATCAAAATCCCCATGACGTTTTTCACAGAATTGGAAAAAAACTATCCTAAGATTCATATGGAAGCGCAAAAGACCTC
>NW_008354025.1:303387-303863 GCF_000622305.1 Nannospalax galili | reverse complement strand
AAAAAAAAATCAACATATGTTCTCCCTCATATGTGGATCCTAGAACCAGACCCTGATAAATAAGTATGTAACCAGACATAACTACAGGAACCAGGATAATAGAAAGGAAACAGGGAGGTAAAGGAAAAGAAATAACCTGAAAGAGAAGAACAGTAGGAAACAGGCCTTAATAAGGGAGATATGGATAAAAATTGGATGAGTTTAAGGGAGGGGGGAGGGAAAGGTATACCAGGAACCTAGGAGATAAAGGGAAAGGAGCTCAAGAGAGGTAGGACCATAGAAGAAGGGTATTATTAATGGAGAAAGGCGAAAAATGGGGGCACCTTAATTGGGGAAACCATGAAAGAGGGGTTAGACAATGTGAGAGATAAATAATGCCTAGCTGGTTTTAAAAACCAGAGGGAACCATTTTAGTAACAACCTACTGACAAATTATACATACTAGATCAAGAAATATATGTCTAGGCAAGGTTTAT
>NW_008354025.1:296553-303323 GCF_000622305.1 Nannospalax galili | reverse complement strand
ACAGTAATTAAAAGTACCAGACTGGTGGAACTAACCTTTTTGGATGTTTAACAGACATACTTTGAGGCCCATAATAATTTGGTCAGAGGGACATAAAGGACACTTTTTGCTCCTTGCCCTCCTAGATCAACTAGTTCCAGGGGACTATGAGCACCTCTCAAAATGTCCTGTAATTGTGGTAGGTCACCTGTCCTACCAGGAGACCCCACCAGATGGACTTGAACCAGTGTCCAGTCTAAAATGAGGAGGGTCAACACAGAGGATCATTTCCTCCGTTCTTCCAAGTGAAGTCAGCAATGATCAAGCAGGACCTTTGGCTTATCATCACATTGGTGGAACTGGTAAAAGAAAGGAGCCAGGGGCTCCTCCCAAGCCCATGTGACCCCTGAGGAACAGATCCTCAAACAGCCTTAAGAGTAAAAATAAATTGGTTTATCTGGGCCAACTGTATGGCCTTAAACACCCAAAAGGAAAGTATAACCAAAGATTAAAGGATCCAATATAATTTTTAAGAGTCCATATGTATAGCTAAAGGCTACATAACAAGCAACAATGCCATATAGGAGATACCTTCTTTTGAGTTGTTAGCCAGGGTGACTCAAGGGACTCCCAGATATTAATCCAGCATAGAACCAGGAAAATGAACAGCACACCCCAATCTTATCTAAAGGAATATTGACAACTGATTGCTGCTAGATGAGGAACAGCTGACCTTCCCAATGCAAAGTCCTCTACTAGGACTGACTAGATTCACCAGATGGACAAGTAGTGGGGAATGGCTGGGGTGCCAAGAACACAGTGGACAGTAGCAGGGATAATAGAGTATATGGGCTCTAGTGGGAGGAGGCAGGCTATGGGAGAGTGCCATCTGGGAAGTGGGTGTATAGTTGAATAAGATGGTTTGGGATGTTGTGTGTGATATGCACACACACAAAAAAATCAACAAATTTTAAAAAATGAATTAAATTTGAGGAAGAAGCATAAAAATTTACGTCATGTTATAGAGGTGATAAATATTATCATTGAAATCTACCCAATGACTTTATAGACATACACAGGTGCCAAGGATCCAAGTGCAACTGATTATGACTAGTAATAATTAGATACATACAGATTAGAGATGCATGTGCTAACATCTCAGTGTTAGTAGCAAAAACAATGAGTCTTTCTTTAAGAAACAGTATATTTTAAAATGAAATGGAGATCTTTTTTAAAGGTTAAAAACTCATTCAGTGGCTCGTTGTGGCGCATGCCTTTAATCCCAACACTTAGGAGGCAGAGGCAGGTGGATCTCTGTGAATTCAAGGCCTGCCTGGTCTACATAGTGAGTTCCAGGACAGCTGGGGCTACAGGGAGACCCTGCCTCAAAAAGACCAAAAAAAAAAAAAAAAAAAAAAAAACCAAAACAAAAAAAAAACTTCATTCAATTTTGTATCTTACAGGGCTTATACTGAGTTCAATATTCTATGACTGTATTAATTCAACAGCAAACCTAAAAATTTTATGGCCACTTTTGAAAGAGACGTATCTTTGCTCTGGAACTGTTATTTTGTTAAACCTGTAATGCCTCTTCTAAATATATATAAATATTTCCTTGAGTTTTTGTGCATTTCATTAACAGATTTTTTGTTGTTGTTGTTCTTTTTGAGACAGAGTCTTCCTGTAGCCCCAGCTGTCCTGGAACTCACTATGTAGACTAGGCTGGCCTTGAACTCACAGAGATCAGCCTGCCTTAGCCTCCTGAGTTGCTGGGATTAAAGGCATGCACCACCACACCCGGCCATTAACAGATCTTAAGAAAATTTAGACCCCCTCCCTTATCCATGCCCCCATATCCCTCCCCGCCACTGGATTTCATGTGTTCTGTTTCATATGTTAAGTACTATGTGGTCAAGCATTTGTACTCAGCAGTAATCAGTTGCCAAAAGTTCCTGGGCTAGGGTTGAGGCCTGCTGCTCATTTCCCTCATTCTATGCTGTGTTTTTGTCTGATTGAATCAGCATGAGTCTTGTGCATGCTGTCACATTGTTACAAGTCCACATGAGCAAGTTGCCAGTGGCCTGAAAACCTGTTTCCTTATGTTCATGCACCAACCCTGGTTCTTACAGTCTTTCCACCTCCTCTTCGGCAATGTTCCTTGACTTGTGGGTGGGTGAGGTTTAATGTAGGAATCTTATCCAGAAACACACACTCTATCTACAGTCTCTTATTCTCTAAAACTTAGCCAGCTGTGGCCTTCTGTGTGTAGCACACTGTGTTATATGAGGAAGCTCTGCTGATAACAGCTGAGAGATGTATTAGTATTCTCTCTACCCCCGTTCTACTATGTTCCATAAGTGTCTTAAGTGTAGAGGTTCCATGGTAGATGTGTCACTTAGGGATGGGCATCTCTCATATATTCTGTGTATGTGACCAGTTGTGGAACTCTGTAATAGCCTCCATCTGTTGCAAAAAGAAGCTTATGAGTGATATACAATATACTTTTATGTAAATAGAAGGATCCATATTTAGCATACAGTAAGAAATTTCATTTGTCTAAAGATACAACAGAGATAGGGCTTTCTCTGGGATCTATGACCCCTCTAGCCATGTGTATCTGGCTATATACACAGTGCCACCCATGAGTTCTCTCCCACTGAGAGGGCTTTAAAGTCCAATTAGATAGCTGTTGATTACCCCCTAGATAAAAGTGCCACTACTGCACCAATAGAGACAGTTTGCTCTGTCAGTCCTTGTAGTTATTAGGCTTTAGGGCTGGGTTGGACCACTGATTGATTTTCTCCATTAGCAGCTCACATAGTAACCTCTAGAACTATGAGAGCTAGTCTTCAAGGAGGCTTCCAGGGCAGTTCCAGCTCCATTGCTCCAAGTCCTGTGTCCTAAAGTATGGCCTGTCTTCAGCAATAGGGTCTTCCCTTCAAGTGCTAGGAGGTAATCAAGGGATGTGGCAATAGCCTGTGTTATTTTGGGAGTCTATTACACTACCCTGACCAACAACTCAAAGGGAGGTTTCTCCTGTTTGACACTGTATTTCTTGTTATGTTGGCTTGTGTTTTTTGAGACAGGATCATGCTCTGTAGCTGAAGCTAGCCTTACACTCAAGATGTGGTCTGTATTGGCCTCAACTTGGGGCATGGACAGCAGAGAATTCAGAGAGGAAGCTAGAACAATAACTCAGGTTAAAGATGCTGCTGATTTGGACTAAAATGACAACAAGAAGAGGTAAGAAGGAAAGGTGACTGCACAGTAGAGTGCAGAGAGGCATTAGATTAGCATCTGAAAGAAATCAATACCAGAGAAAAAGACTGAAAGCCCCCCCCCCATCGAGGGGTACAAGTAAGGGACACAGCATTCCCAATGTGGGAAGAGGCCGATGCTATATAAATGAGAGAGGGTCACAACTCTCACAACCACATAAGGACATAATTCTCTTTCAGCTTCAAACCTTTTTCCCAGTGCTCTGTTCCACTTCCTTGCTCAGAAATTATCTTTCTTAATAAACTGTCTCTATATCTGCCACTATTCATATGTTCCTGGTCTAGATATTTGTTATAGGACATAAGAACCTAGAAATCCCAATGGGTGCACTCTGGATCCGGATCCCCTCCTATAACAGCAACAGTATAGATATACTCAGAAGGGAAAGTCAATAAGATTTGAGTATACAGACTGAAGTCAGGGATGATACCAACATTTGTGATCTGAGTAGTTGGAAGAAATATCATATACTAAGGTAAAGAAGACAGAGAGAAAGGGCTGGAGAGATGGCCCAGCAGGTAAGAACACTGGCTTCTTTTGCAGAAGACCAGGGCTTGGTTCCCAGCACTCACATGGCAGCTAGCAACCATCCATAACACCAGTTGCAGGGAATTCAACACCCTCTTCTGGCCTCTCCACAGCATTGCATGCACAAGGTGCACTTACATAAAGGCAGGCAAAACACTCATACCCATAAAATAAAAATAGTAAATAAAATATTAAAAGCAAATTAGTAATAAAAATAAAAAACAAAACTAACAACAAAAATCCCAGAGTCTTCACTTAGGTCTGCTGATGTGCCAGATAGCTAAAAACAGAATAGAACATCATTTTGCAACTGTCTCCTCTGTTTAAAAGAGAGCCGGGAATGGTGGCTCACGCCTGTAGTGCCAGCACTTGGGAAGCAGAGGCAGGTGGATCTCTGTGAGTTCAAGGCCAGCCTGGTCTACATAGTGAGTTCCAGGACAGCTGGGGCTACCAGGAGACTCTGCTTCAAAAAGACAAAAAAATAAAATAAAATAAATAAAAGTTCAGATGAGAGTCCTGCTCAAATCTGCACATAGGTATGTTAATCATTTAAGGAGTATCTGCATAAAACTGGTAACACAAGGTCAGCTAGTCCTATCCTTCAAGACTAAAGGCACCAAGATAAGAGTAAAGTATTTTCAAGATATACAAAGAAATTCAAAGGTCAGCTTCTATAACATCAGGTTCCAGACCTCAAAGGCAGACCTAGAAGTTTCTGGTCTTTGCTCCTAAGTTGTAGTCACCTTAGAATTCTATAAAAACGTGGGCCTTAAAATTAGACACAAACAGGGGCTGTAGTGATGGCTCAGTCAGAGGACCTGGGTTCAATACCCAGCACCCACACAACAGCAACCAACTGTCTGGAACTCCAGTTCCAGGGGATCCGAGGCCCTCTCTGACCTCCCCAGGCTTGCACAATACAGGTGCTCCTACTAACAGGCAGAAATACAGTCATACACATTACATAAAAAGTAATTTAAAAAAATAGACGAAGTGTTTTCTTTTTTTTTTTTTTTTTGAGACAGACTCTTACTATATAGCCCCGGCTAGCCTAGAATTCATCATGTAGACCAGACTGGCCTTGAACTCACAGAGATGTGCCTGCCTCTGCCTCCCAAGTGCTGGGACTAAAGGCATGTGCCACCACACCTAGCTTCAGAGCTCTCTTTTTTTTTGAGATAGGGTCTCACTATGTATCCCTGACTGGACTGGAACTCACTTTGAAGACCAGGCTGGCCTGCCCCAGCCTCCCAAGTGCTTGGTTTATAGGTCTGTGCCACCGGGTGACACCTGGCTTATAACATTTTAAAGTCAACAAGAAAGGATACTTTTGTGGGATGGATGATTGAGTGGGTGGGTAGGTGGGTGGGTTGCTTGGTTGGTTTTTTGAGACAAGGTCTTTCTGTAGCCCCAGCTGGTCTAGAACTCACTATATAGACCAGGCTGACCTTGCTCTCACAGAGATCCACCTGCCTCTGCCTCCTGAGTGCTAGGGTTAAAGACTGAAAGGATACTTTTGGAAAGACTTCCTGAAGTCTGACAGACTGCCAAATTATTTGGAACATTAAGTTATTAATCTACTACTAATTACATCTTTTCACAGTCCATGGAACTCATTATGCTACAGTAAAGATCCCTCCAATCAAAATTAAACAAATGAGGCTTTTCTACAGAAACCTCCACAGTCTTGTCTTTTTCTGTTATACAAAACCATTTCCTTCACTGATTATAACTTCCTTTAATCTGGCCCTCTCTTCCTAAGAATAGTTGCTTTCTTGTTTTTAAGGGTTTATTTTATCTATTATTATTGTTATTATTATTATTATTATTACTATTACCATCATTACTCTGTGTGAATATAATGCATGTGCAGTTACGCACATGAGATGGCACAAGTGCAGAGGTCGGAGGACACATTTGGGTAGTAGGTTTTCTCCTGCCACTGTGAGTTCTGGAGTCTGAAGTCGGGTCATCAGGCTCCATAGCAATGCACTCATCCCCTGGAGCCATCGTGCCTGCATAGCGGTGGTTTTCTTGCCCTATTTTGCATCTCCTTCCTTGCAGGCTCAATAGTGAATTAGCTAAAGATTTTCAAAACTTTTGACAAGACCTAGGGTAAGAAATTAACTTTAAAATTTAGTAAATACACAAAAAACTTAATTATAGTTTAATATAGTCTGATATGTTCTATTTAGCTCATTTAAATAGTGATCATAATCTACTAAGTCAATTTCACAAGCTAAACATATAACCCACAATTTAAAATATCAATATGTAAAGAAAAATGTTAGTTTTTTTCACTTCAAAATTGTGATTTTATTTTTAATGTTTAATGTTTAACATTATTAAAATTGTATCCCGCTGGGCGTGGTGGCGCACGCCTTTAGTCCCAGCACTGGGGAGGCAGAGGCAGGTGGATCTCTGTGAATTCAAGGCCAGCCTGGTCTACATAGTGAGTTCCAGGACAGCTGGGGCTACAGGGGGACCCTGTCTCAAAAAAACAAAAAAAAAAAAAAATGTGTCCCACAAGATGCTAAGGACATAAAATTGTATCCCATGACTCGATGCTAAGGACATAAAAATCCCATAATATTTGCTATAGCTTAAACACTCCCTGCATATCCTCTTTATACACTTTAAATTATCTTTAGATAACTTAAATATATAACACAATGTAACAACTATTTAAATAGTTGTTATACTGTAATGTTAGAGAACAACTACAAGAAAACTACCTGAACATGTTAATACATGTTCAAATACAGGTATTTTTTCTTTCCCCAAGAAACTTTAATCTGAAGTTGGTTGAATCTGTAGTTAGAAGGTCAATTGTATACATAAGAAATATATAAGCCAGGTGTGGTGGTGCACACCTTTAATCCCAACACTCAGGAGGCAGAGGCAGGCAGATCTCTGTGAGTTCAAGGCCAGCCTGGTCTACATAGTGAGTTCCAAGCCAGCTGGGGCTACAGGTTAAAAGACCA
>NW_008354025.1:295651-296464 GCF_000622305.1 Nannospalax galili | reverse complement strand
GGAGGAGGAAGGAGGAAGGAAGGAGGAAGGAGGGAGGAAGGAAGAAGGAAGGAAGGAGGGAGGAAGGAAAGAAGGAGGAAGGAAGGAAGGAAGGAAGGAAGGAAGGAAGGAAGGAAGGAAGGAAGGAAGGAAGGAAGGAAGGGAGGGAGGGAGGGAAGGAATGGAGGAAGGAAGGCAGGCTGGGCAAATAGCTTAGTGGATAAATTCTTGCTGGGCAAGCATGAGGACTTGTATTCTATCACCAGAACCCACATAAAAAAGCCAGGCATAGTAATGCATGTTTGTAGTCTCAGATCTGGGGAGGTAGACACAGGCATAACCCTAGGGCTCACTAGCCAGCCAGCTTAGCTTATCTGGAGAGTTCTAGACCAGTAGGAGACTGTCCGAAAAAAAAAAAAAATCACAGTGGACCAACAAAATGATTCAGTGGGTAATGGCACTTGCTCTGCAATCCTGGAGATTCAGTTCCATCCCCTAAACCCATGTAAAGGTGGAAAGAGAGAACTGACTCCACAAAATTGTCCTCTGGCCAGTACATATTCACCACACACAATATGCATTCACACACACACACACACACACACACACACACACACACATATTCAATATGTGGTGGTTTTTCACACCACCTAAGCATTATTTATCTATCCTCACTCTTTTCCTGTATAACCCTCCATATTCCCTCCTAATTCAAAATATTCCCCCATTTTCTCATTAATACCACTTTCTCCTACTCTCTCCATCTCTTGGGCTTCTTCTTTCCAATTATCCCCATGGTAACTTACCATTTTCCTGGCCCATGCAGTTACTTCA
>NW_008354025.1:292978-295626 GCF_000622305.1 Nannospalax galili | reverse complement strand
CACACATGCATGTACACATATGCCCCAATAAAGGAAGGAAGGGAGAGAGGGAGGGAGGGAGGGAAAGAAATACATCATGACCAAGAGTTTATTCCAGGAATGAAGCTTGATTTAAAACTGAAAAATCAATTAATGTAATTCACATTTTAAAAGTAAAGCACATCTCAATAAAAAGCATATGACAAATTCTCAAACTAGGAACAAAAAAGAACTTCCCCCAAAACTATACGGGACTTTTACAAAAAAATCTACAGCCAAAATCATACTAAATAATAAAGGACTAAAACGCTTTCTCCCTAAGACAGAGACAAGGCAAGGCTGTCTGCTCCTACTACTTCTATCCAACAGCAATCAGAAAGGCAAGAAACAGAAACATAAATAAGGCATCCAGTTGGAAAAGAAGTAAAAACTTTTTTTCCCCAGATAACATAACCACCTATGTAGAAAATCCAATAGAGGGTAGAGATGAGATCACAGGTGTGTGCCAACATGATTGGCTGTTGAAAATATGAAATTCTTAGAAATGTTTTTAAAAGGTGTATAACATGTAAAAATTAAAGTTCTAAATAAATACAGAAATAAAACATTTGGGTTGTTCCTAAGACTCAATATTCTTAAGATACCAATTCTCCCCAAACAGACATAGATGTAAGGCAACCCAAAGTAAAATTCCATCTGGATTTTGGGTAGAAATGACATGCTTAATTTTAAAATTCATATGGAAAGGCAGAAGACCCAAGATAGCTTTTTAAAAAGATGAACAAAGTTGGAGGCATTATATTACCATTCAATACTTATCAAAAAGATACAGTAGCCAAAACAGCTTGATACTGCTGTAAATAAACAAATGATCAAGTGATCAATGAAGTACAATAGGGCTCAGAAATAGGTCTAAATTTATAGTGAGTTGATTTCCAACAAAGAACAAAAACAATTCACTGTAAAAAGAATATTTTTCAAAAACTGGTATAGAAGGCACAGGCCTAAAAAGAATATTTTCCAAAACTGGAAGCACAGGCCTATGATCTCAGCCACTCTGGAAGATGAGGCAAGATACCAGTGAGTTCAAAGCCAGCTTGGGTCAGCATCTATTAATTATACATAATGAACATGATTATGACATTTTCATACATGTATGTGATATACCATGTTCACGCCACATTACCCTCTCTTGTCTTCCTCCTATACCCCCTATTTCCTTCCTTTTCCTCACCAGGTTCCCTTTTATTTTCATGTCTTTTTTTGCTAGAGACTCAATGGGTTTAAGATGGGTTGCTCACCAGAACACAGGTGGGGCCTCATAAGCCCCTGCCCTTCCATGACAATGGGCCGACAGGCCCAGTCTTGTGCAAAGTTCATGAGTACAACTGTCATGCCATGCCCTGAAGACAGCATTACACAACATTCCACCACTTCTTCCCCCTCTTCCACCATCTTCCCTGAGACTTGGATGGGTGATAGATGTCCCAGTTAGGGCTGGGCATTCAACAGTCACTTATTCTCAGCTCTCTGACAAGTTACAAATCTCTGCCTTAATCACTGCCCACTGTAAAGAGAAATATCTCTGACCAAAGCTGACAGCAGCACTGATGTACGGGCGTAGATATAAATATTTGGAGGGCAATTTGACAGCCACAACATCTGAGAAATACATGAACAATATTCTGGAAATAATTTGGATTGGAGGTCCCCCAGTCTTTCTCAGGCCTTCCTGGCATGTGTGTGAAGGGACGTTATTCTGAAAGTAAGATAGTGTTCTTCTGGCAAAGTTATACAATAAAACAAGTTTCTTAATAGATTTTTTAAAAAGGATACAAGATATGGCCAGGCATGGTGGTACACACCTTTAATCCCAGCACTCGGGAGGCAGAAGCAGGCGGATCTCTGTGAGTTCAAGGCCAGCCTGGTCTACATAGTGAGTTAGGGCCTTGGCCTTCAGTCTATGCCTGCAGGAAGTCAGGGAATGTGTCTAGGGACTTGACTGCATGACACAGGTCCAGTGAGCAGATGAGTTAATGGGGGTCTTAAGCCATCCTTAAGAGAGTTGCTCAAGCAGGACTGCCACAAAATGGAGAGAAGAATATGTCAACCTCATGGGGCTTTTGGTGATTTGATTTTTTTTTCTTGTATTTTTGTTTCATTTCACTTTTCTTTCCTTTTAGACAGGGTCTCACTATGTAACCCTCACAGGCCTAGAACTTACTATGTAGACTAGGCTGGCCTTGAACTCACAAAGATCCTCCTACCTCTGCCTCCCAAGTGCTGGGATCAAAGGTGTACGCCATCACACCCGGCAGATCTCCTAATTTTTATGGCATGGCATGATTTTAGTTGCCTTTGGATGTGTGTGTGTGTGTGTGTGTGTGTGTGTGTGTGTGTGTGTGTCTGACTACAGGTATGTGCATGGGAGTACAGGTGCCTGACAAGGTACAAACTGTCAGATCCCCTGGAGCTGGAGTTATAGGCAGTTGTGAACTGCCAAATCTGGTGGTGGGAACTGAACTCAGGTCCTCTGCAAGAGCTATACGTGCTCTTAACCACTCTCCACCCCCTAACTTTGGCTTCTTGAAAATGTACACATTGCACTTGAAACCTAATAAAGATAGCAAAAGCAATTTTAAAGAACTTTTTTATATATATTTTATTTA
>NW_008354025.1:274351-292881 GCF_000622305.1 Nannospalax galili | reverse complement strand
AAGAGGCTGTCAGATCCCCTGGAACTGGAGTTACAGACAGTTGTTAGCTGCCATGTGGGTGCTGGGATTCGAACCCAGGTCTTCTGCAAGAACAGTGTTCTTAACCACTGAGCTCTCTCCAGCCCTATCAAAAGCAATTTTAAACTAAGTTTAAAAATATGGAGAAACAGGGGCTGCTCGAACCCGGGTCCTCTGCAAGAGCAGTCAGTGCTCTTAGCCACTGAGCCATCTCCCCAGCCCTGGCACTGTTTTTAAACCTTTCTAGGTGGACAGCTCTGACCCTCCATAGCCATGTGGGGGAGGGGAGCCTCCAAGTCAGTTCTCCCAGAATCAACTGTCCTTTTCTTGAAGATAGAATCCTGCCAACCAACAATAATACACCTGTGTGAAGTATTCCTACCTTTGGTAATGCGTGATACAGACCTCATCTCCAAAGGAAAAAAGAAGAAGAAGAAGAAAATGAAGAAAAAAAAGAAGAAGAAGAAGAAGAAGAAGAAGAAGAAGAAGGAGAGGAGGAGGAAGAAGAAGAGGAAGAAGAAGGGACGAAAGAGAGAGAGAGAGAGAGAGAGAGAGACAGAGAGAGAGAGAGAGACAGAGAAACATAGGCAACCTTCATACTAGCAAACAATGTCAAATAATTTTAGTTCTTGGCAAGTTCCAAAACAACTTCTCCATTTACTGTAAAGAACATGAAGTCCAGAGGGGTTAAGTATGCTGTTCAAGATCACACCAAAGCACATCAGACCAAAGTTACATGACTTTAATTTAAAAGGTATTTTAGAACCAATTCTGTATACTATACTTCTTTATTACAATACCAAAAAGTTTTCTGTTGAATAATATCTCATGTGCAGTTTAAAGCAATTGCAGAGACACAAGGCAATTCTTGCCTTCAAGGAACTTTCAGGGTCAATTTGTGAGTCTTACTCTATAAGCATAACTTTTCTTTGGGAAAACAAAACCTACAATATTAATGAGCAAATAGGGCAAGGATCAAAGTGTATACATAACTGAATTACTGCCTTTTTTAAAACTCTGTTTTTCAATCTCAATTTACGGTGTTTGCTATTTATAGTGCATGAATATTTTTGTAAATGCAAGGAAAGAAAATCAAGCAATTTTGTACAACCAGATTTTCAACATAAACATTTGAAGAATAGAAGAAACTGTAATCCACAGACTGTGAACACGTTCTACCCACAGATATATTTTATACAGCTTACACAATGTCTTTTGTTTAATATGGAATTTTTTTGCTAACATTAAAATAGGCAGACTAAGCCGGGCATGGTGGTGCACACCTGTAGTCCCAGCACTTAGGAGGCAGAGGCAGGCGGATCTTTGTGAGTTCGAGGCCAGCCTGGTCTACATAGTGAGTTCCAGGACAGCTGGAGCTACAGGGAGACCCTGTCTCAAAAAGACAAAAAAAAAAAAAAAAAAAAAAAAAATAGAATAAAATAAAATAGGCAGACTGGGAATGGTGGTGTACTCTTTAATCCCGGCACTAAGGAGTCAGAGGCAAGCAGCTCTCTGTAAGTTCAAGGTCAGCCTGTCTACAAAGCCAGTTCCAGGTCAGCCAAGGCTACACTGTGAGACCCTGTGTCAAAAGGGAAAAAAAAAAAATAGGTAAACCCTTTATTAAGATCTGGATACCTAGATTTTGTTGAAATATCAGAAGATGTGACAAAACAACATTTATCCTTCATGACAAAAGCTCATGAGGCTCTGAGAAACGTGAACAAATGAGACAAAGTAGCTGCTTTCAGGGAACTCACAGTTTACTATTAGAAAAAAGCCCCTAACCAAAGTATTGGAGTAACTACAGTTTTGCTGTGTGACAGGTGCTATGTGATAGACACTACAATACAAAGAAGAACAGGATGAAATGGAGGTGCAGGGAGGGATCAACTATTAGTAATAAAACAGCTTTGGGAAAGCAGCACCTGGGATACGTTTTAAGAGGAAGTTTTTGCCTGTAGAATAAGGCAGAATATTTCAGACAGGCAACAGCATGTTCAAGGTTTATAAACGGTCACAGGCAGCAGACATAAACCAATGTGTTACAATATAGAACATTCTACTGTGCTATTTTGCCGGAAAGGAATAGTATGCTTTGAGGAAAAAAAAACAAGGACTCTTGTTTTTTACAGTATAGATTTCCTCCTGTGTATCAGTGTGGTTCTCACATGGTCCCTAAGCAGAATGACGATGGTTCAACTCAAGTGGGAGAAGAAATAAACTGGAAAAGGGCATGCTTGATGGCTCTTGGTCCCAAGGCCAATTCAGCTACAAGTCTACTTTTATCTATTGCATGAACTGAGGAACTGAGGTTCAATCTCAAGGATTCCTTAGGCACACACACACAAAAAAATCTGTAATAATTTAAGTTTGAACAGAAGCCATTAAAAAGATTTTTAGCCACTCAAAGGAGGCAGAGGCAGGTGGATCTCTGTGAGTTCAAGGCCAGCTTGGTCTACATAGTGCATTCCAGGCCAGCTGGGGATTCAGGGAGAACCTGTCTCAAAAAGACCTAATTAATTAATTAATTAATTAATTAATTAAAATAAAAAGATTTTTAGTAAGAAATTACATAGGATCGGCATTTTTGAAACACTCGTCTGGTAGTCATGCGAAGGATCCAACAAAGAATTTGAAACCAGAAGGAGATACAAACATTCAGTTGTAATAACCAATACAAGAAATGATAAGTTAAATCTGGGTGGTGATAGCAGAGATATTCAAATGTGTGCAACTAATCTGCTATGTCCAGGTTCAGGGTAAGAACATAAACTCAAGCCACTTAGTAAAAAGGAATCATGACTGATTAAAATGGAAAGCTACCCTGGGCCTAGTGGCAGAGGCAGTAATCCAGCTGTTCAGGAGGCTGAGGCAGGATGGTAACTTCAAGACCTACCTAGGATATGGAGCTCAAGGTCTGCCTGGAAAACTTAGTAAGACCTTGTCTCAAAAACAGAAAATTTTAAAAGGGCCAAGGATATAGCTTGGTAATATGGCAGATCACTTGCTTAGCATGTATATGGTCCTAGGTTCCATTCCCATGAATAGGAAGAAAAATTAAAAAGAGAGGTAGGGGCTGGAGAGATGGCTCAGTGGTTAAGAACACTGGTTGTTCTTGCAGAAGACCCGGTTTCGAATCCCACCACCCACATGGCAGCTAACAACTGTCTGTAACTCCAGTTCCAGGGGATTTGACAGCCTCTTCTGTCCTCTGTGGGCATTGCACGACATGGGTGCACTTACCTACGTACAGGCAATACACAAATACACATAAAATAAAAATAATAAATAAAATAAAAATTTTTTAAAAAGAGAGGTAAAGAAAAATGAGTCAAACTTGGTGAATGACTTGAGTAAATACATATATAGCTATGGTTTAAACTAAAGAGTATAATCATAGGGCCTCATCTTCAATAAAATAAGCATAACCAGATCAAAATGATATGTTAAAGAGGGGTAATTGAGAAAATGCAAAGGACTGTGATTATGACTATACTTCATGAATACCTGTCCAGGAAGATTTACTAGTATATATATGAAATCAAAACCATCCTTGAATGTCATTATAAACAACAAAGGACCTTAATTACAAAAAGTTTCTAAAAGTCTGCCATCTTTCCTTCAGCAATTTTACTTGAAATCTATATTCCCAAATAGAATCAAGTCAGGCAAGAATGGCAAAAAATACCAAAACAATTGCTGGTGTATATCTGGCAACAAGTTTATCAACTGTTCCACTGCCCTTAGGGTAAATATGTAACTCAACTGTGACTTTTTTGTTTTTGTTAAGCCAAGGGGATTTATATGCTGCCCAGGTTGGCCTTCATCTACTAGACTCTGCCATTTATCTTAGTATCCCAATAGGCTGGGACTGCAGGCACGTGCCACAGCACCCAACTAACTGATCATGAATCTTTAAAAGAGATGCAGAAGAGAAGAACTCTGCAATCTGAACCCATTTCCACTGCTACGATGGGTCTTACATGGATGATAGAGATCATAGTTACTATTAAACACAAGATAAACTCCAGTCCTGGAATGATGAATGAGAAAAGTGAACCAAACATCCTATGATCAAAAGCACCTTCACGTCTCAGTATCAGACTATAAAGCCTTATGCATTAAAATAGATCAAATGCTAATTCCTATTGCCAAATATCTGGTTGTAATTTATAAAACTCTCCTTTGCAACATCAGAAAGCTCTGGTTACAACTTAAGTGTGTTGCCAAACCATGACTGTTAGAAAAAAGATGCTAAAAGAGGAATTACATGAACTTGTAGCTAGCTACCTAGTAAAGAAAATGAAATCTGTTTCTGACCAAAACAGCAAGAAATAGAAAATATTCTCAAGGTCCCCCTATGCGGGACATGGCAAGTGCTTGCATTACCAAAGGATTACAAAAATGGGGAAGAGAAGTATTACCTGAGGGCAGGAAATTCAGACAAAAAGTCCCTATTCCTGGTGAAAGCAAACAGTCAGCTGCCAGGGTTCTTAGACTCTTCTGGTACTCACTGAGGTGGTTATGTAAGCCACAGCACACCAATCTCCACCACAGCCTGCAGGGAATGCTGTAGGGAATGGGGACACAGGGGACACAGAAGGGAGCAAGTTTAAGGGAAGGAAGAGGAAAGGAATGATATGATAAAAATATTCAGCTGTGATGCACTTAAAAAATACAGTCGTATTTCACAGTGATTAACTGCAGGCAAACACTGTTTCAATTCTAAAAGGAACCGCCATTTAGAGCTCTTCATTCTACCACTGGCATTGCTACGACTGTGCTACATTCACATTTTTAAAAAGTAACTTAGCCTGGCTGGGCGGGGTGGCGCACACCTTTATTCCAAGCACTTGGAAGACAGAGGCAGGAGGATCTCTGTGAGTTCAAGGCCAGCCTGGTCTACATAGTGAGTTCCAGGACAGCTGGGGCTACAGGGAGACCCTGTCTCAAAAAGAGTTATACAAAGGCTGAACTGAATGACTTAACATTAAATCAAACAAATCAAGAGACTCTACAAAGCAAGCAACCTACAAATAGAAATTATCAAGTAAGTTTAACTGCCCAAAGCTCCAATTAAAACTGTAATTCTCATTTCAGAGAATATTGCAGCTTAAAGTCACCTATGAAAAATAATTCAGCCTGGTGTGGCACTCACACTTGTACTCCCAACACTTGGGAAGCTGAGGCAGGTGAACTTATATGAGTTCAAGGCCAGTCTAGGCTAGAAAGTGAGTTCCAGGCCAGCCCAGGCTAGAAAGTGAGTTCCAGGCCAGCCCAGGCTTTGGTAATGGACTCTGTCTCAAAAATGAAAAAGAAAGTGAAAGAAAGAAGAAATAGGACCCATAAAGAAAGAAATATGACCCATAAACCAAAGGAAGATTCAGTAATGGACTATATCTGTATGCATAAAAGTATATTAGAAAACCACCATATTGTCCAGGAAAAAAATACTGTAACCTAAATTCTCTGAATGTGGGTCCATTTTTCAAACCTACCAAAAAGGAATTCAACATAACTAATTTATGTCCTATGTATTCTATGGAGGGAAAGGTAGCACTGACTTCCAGACTTTCTCCAGTCAATCAGAGGTGTGTCAACAACTTCTACATTCCCCGAAGCTAAAGAACCACAGGAACAAGACAATCACAGACACAGCCTCACACAAAGAAAGTACAGACTAAAGAACCCACAACAATGTCTTTTAAAATGAAGATCCGCAAAGACTAGGGTCAATAAAACTGCCCATAGACTGCAGTAGCAAAATGAAGCCTGTCATAAAGGGATGTGGACAGTCTGGCTATAGAAAGAAACAACAAACAAGTGAGGAAAAAGTACAGAATTAGAAAAGAAAATCACAAGCCAACTGGATAATCTAAAAACTTAAACTTCACATCTCTAGATTTTTGCCTTAAATAATTATTTTGTGCATGTGTGTCCTAGTAAAACATTTGATAACTATGCATTTCATACTCTCAAGCTGTCATTTATGTGCTGTTATCTCACTGTTTCTTTAGAAGGTAATCTGTATTTAGACTACTTGTATCTCAGGTGGTTAGGGCCTTCCTCATAAGATTTATAGTCTATCTATAATTGTATTTATTCAATCTATCTACTAGACTATTAAACTATTAAAGTTATTGATAGGAAAAAAATAAATATCCCATCAAAGAAGATAAACAGATAACCATATTTATTTCTTCAAGATAAGAGAAAGTCCTTATTTTAGGGATGCCTCTTTTTAAATTTTTTATTTATTTATTTTGACAAGGTCGTCTTAGTTCCAGCCTGCCTGTAAGCCACTATGTGGACCAGGCTGGCCTCAGTCTCACAGAGATCTGCCTGCCTTTGCCTCCCGAGGGCTGGGATTAAAAAGCGAGTGCCACCACCCTTTGTGCTTTTATTTTATTTTTCATTTTATGTATATGAGTGTTCTGTCTGCTTTTATGAAAGTACACGCATGTTGTGTAATGGCCAGAAGAGGGTGTGGGATCCCCTGGAACTGGAGTTACAGATGGTTCTTAGTCTTCATGTGGGTGTTAGGAACTGAATGAACCTGGTACTCTGCAGAGCAGCCAGTGCTCTTAACTGTTGAGTCATCTCTGCAGCCCCAGGAATGCCCCTTTTTATACTATATCTCAGTGAGCTGTTACATTACAAACCCAAGTAAATATTAGTGATAAGAACTTAATTTACAGGGCTGGAGAGATGGCTCAGTGGTTAAGAACAATGGTTGTTCTTGCAGAAGACCCAGGTTCAAATCCCAGCACCCACATGGCAGCTAACAACTGTCCATGGCTCCAGTCCCAGGGTATCCAACAGCCTCTTCTGACCTCCGCAGGCACAGCATGACATGGGCATACTTACCTACATGCAGGCAATACATGCATACATGTAAAACAAAAATAAATAAAATAAAATACTTTAAAAAAAAAAAAAAGAACTTAATTTAGTCGGGTGTGGTAATGCATACCTTTAATCCTAGCAATTGGAGGCAGAGGCAGGCAGATCTCTGTGAGACTGAGGCCAACCTGGTCTACATAATGAGTCCCAGCCCAGCTGGGACTACAGGGAGACCCCGTCTCAAAAAAGCCAAAACAAAAAACCCAAAAAAACTTGATTTAGTGTATAAAATACTATTTTACCAAATTTTTAAAATCACTGAACTTTCCACATATTCCTAAATATTAGCTCCTGACAATAAATGAGCTACAACAGATTGCAAGCAGACCAAAGCAGAGCACACATCACCTGATGCTGTAAGAACACTGGCAAAGCCAGGCCAGAGCTGCTTCTCTTTCCTTTCTTATTTTATTTTGGGGCCATACAAGTCAATCTCTAATGAACTGTGGTGTGATACATGGCCATTCTTATTCCAATAAGCATACTTTTAAGATGTTTAAATCTAAGCTCAATACACATCAGATTGCATAAAAAGTTTAAGATAAAGTAATATCAATTTACATATAACTGAATTGGCTCAGGATGGCTGGTCCTTTCCTGTGTACTGAACTGTAAGTTGAATGCAGAGACAAGGGATTCCCTTTAGTACTGGAAGATGCTGTTGCATAAGGAAGCTTTAAGACAGTACCAAGGGAATGGTGAAGGGAAAAAAAAGTAAATTCTTAAAAATCAGTTGTCAAAAAGAAAATTTCCTATTCAGTCTCAAGCCAGGATGATGTGTGGGCTCCCTCCTCCAATTGCCATTATTCCAGGAACCCTCCTGCAAGTACAAAACTGTGTCAGATCTGGTCCAACTGGTCTATCCTGCTGCCCACCAGTCTACACAAGGACCCACAGGCACAACATGCTGAGGGAGACACCTTCTTCCACACCAGTCTAGGAGCACACTATTCCACCTGGATGTTCTAGTTAGCTTTCTATTGCTGTGATAAGACACTGACAAAAAGCAACTTGGGGAGGAAAGGATTTATTTCACTGTACAGCTTACAATCCATCATGGAGGGAAGCCAAGGTAAGAACTTGAGTAGGGCAGGAACCTAGAGGCAGAATCTGAATCACAGACTGAGGAGGAATGCTGCTTATTGGCTTGCTCCTCTGGCCTGTGCTCAGTCCGCTTTCTTATACAACCTAGGATCAAGACCCAGAGCTGGCACCACCCACATAGGGCTGGGCTCTCCCACATCAGTCACCAGTCAAGAAAATGCCTCAAAGACATGCATGCCCACAGGCCAATCTGATAGAGGAAATTCTCCAACTGAGGTTCCCTCTTCCCATCTGAATCAGGTTGACAACTGAAGCTATTAAATAGCACACTGAACAAATACTCAGGCCCCTTTTCTAACAGCAGTTTTAGGCAGAGGAATATACATATACATAATGGTCCTATTAAGTCTCAACCAATAGACTAATATAGGTTCAAAATTTATACACAACATTCTTCTTGACAAAGATACATAAAATAAGAATTCAGTGCTTAATCAAATAATGAAATTACTATATCCTGAATCACATTGGTTTTAGTCTCAATTTTGTTAAATATCAATGCATATGGTTTGGTGAGATGACTTAGCAGGTAAAGCCACTTGCTACCAAACCTGACACCTGAGCTGGATCCCAGGGACCAACATGGTGGACAGAGAATCAGCTCCCACAAGTTGTCTCCTGACCTCCAGGAGCATGCCATGCCATGTATACACATGTGCATGCACACACATACACATGCACACTAAATAAAAAGATTAAGTTACTCATCCTAAGCTATATAACATACAGAATTTTAAGCATATGCAATTGACAAGAGATCAACTTATTAAAGAAATATTTAGCATGGAAACTGCAGTACTAACACAAAGTATGATGCTATGAAGGAAAATTATGCAAGTATAAAAATAAATTATGTTCCCCAGCTTCAGATAATTGCTGAATCAAAAGACTATGTTCCTTCAGCTCTAAGGAAGATTGTAGAAACTAAAGACTGTAACAAGGGGTTGGAGTAATGGGTCAGCCACTAAGAGCATACAGTGCTGTTGTAGAGGACCTGAGTTCCAGTCCCATGTCAGGTGGCTCACAATCACTTGTAACTTTAGAACCAGGGGATCTGATGCCCTCTTTTAGTCTCTGGGGACATCTGAAGTCATGTGCACACACCCAGACACACACCCAGACACACACACACACACACACACAAACACACAATTTAAAAATATTTGTTTTAAATTTTAAAAAATTGTAACAAAACAATTTCCTAAAGAATAACGCAGCAGGATGATGGGAAACGTGCTTGCAACTCTCACTGGACAACCTGAGCTCAATACCCAGATCCCAAGTTGGAAGGAAAGGACAGACTACCAACGACTGTCATCTGACCTCTACACATCCGCTAAGGCATGCACATGCCTGCACACACATCAGATGTAAGTGATAAAAATAATAAATAAAAATAAATAATTTTAAAAAGAGTAATAAGGTAGAGCTGAAAATTCACTAAAAGAAAAGCAACCTGTTAGGTGGTGACAACAACCCAAACAGGTAAGATGGAAAACTCAAATGAAAATGACACTAGATCAGAGATGTTTTCATTCAACTCAGTCAGGCCTTGGGCAACTGATAAGTCTTTATGTCCTAATAATTCCTTCCTTGTTAGAGGAACAGACAGAACAATTCCTTTGGATTTTGAGTCTAGGAGTATTTACGAGACCTAGCATTGAATCCTTTTCTCACATCAACTTTCAAATCAATCACCTGAAAGTAACTGTCACAGGAATCAGTACTTGGCTCTAGTTGGAAAGCAGGAGACGCCTACTTCGGATATTTCTGTATAGCACGCTCCTAAGTACCCTCAGGAAAAAACACTGCACTGGCAATTCATCCTGTAATAATTATCTATGTAGAAACCAAATGATAACCACACAAAAACACTGCCACTATTGCTGTCAGACTAAAACCCACATAGTCTAAATTAGGTCATAAACAAAAAGGGAGGGCATCTCCATTTAAATAATGAATATTCATCCAAATTAACATATTCAAAACAAAACTCCTGATCTCTGAGAGCCTCCCACTTCAGCTGTTAGTTAATGGCAAGTCCATATTGACAATTGCATCCATTACTACTTTCTTCTCTTAATCCACATCTTATCTGTCAGCCAATCGTGCTCTATCTTTAAAGGATATCTAGAAACTGACTCCACTGCACTTACCTTGCCAATGTTTCCCTCACCAGAACAGTTAGCTATCTCTTCCCTGGCCTATTGTTTCTGCAACATGGCTGCCAAAGTGATCCTTGGCTCAAAGTCTTCCAGTGGTTTCCAATCTCACTCCAGGGAAGTTATTACAATGGCTTTGAATGGACCACTGAATAGGAGGGAACTTTGTCCCAATAATCATAGAAATAAAATCTGAACCTAGCCAGGCATGGTGGTTCCCATCTTTGACCTCAGCATCTGAAACGTGGGCACTACTGCTGTGAATTCAGGGACAGCCTGGGCTACATAACAAGTTTCAGGACAGCCTGGGCTACACAGTGAGACGCTGTCTGAAAAAAACACAAAAGATAGGCTAGAGTATGAACTCTCAGGCAAAACTTTAATTGGAAGGAAAAAGAGATTAAGGAAAAAAAGCGTCACATGACTGTGGGAGATCAGGCTGCACATACAGAAAAGAAGAGGCATTCTATCAGGACGCTGGAGTGGTCTGAAGATCAGTCAGTCATGAATATTATTTTTTTAAAGAAATATCTTCCTTGTGGTTTAAGGGGATTTTTCTCATGTAAGATACAGATCAGTGGCCAATTTGTCTTTGGAAAGGAAGAAAGAATGGAAGGAGGCTATTCCCTGCACCTAGTTCATTTTCACTTCTGCAAAAGACAAGGGATAAAGGACAGTGTTGACAAGGGAGGAGAAAAATTACCAATGCTTAACAGGTTTTATAAATGAATGATTTGAGCACCTATGTCTTTTACCTAGCCCAGGCTGGCCTCCAACTCACTATGTAGCCAAAGATGACCCTGAACTTCTCGAGTCTCTTGTCTCTACCTCCCAGGTGCTAGAACTATAGATGTATACCACCCTCCTCACGCCCAGTCTCAAGGGCGAAGCCCTGAAGAGTACTCAGAGCTTCATGTATACTAAATAAGCATTCTACCAAATGAGCTACATTCCCCATTGGAGAACCTATGTCTCTCATGCAATGAAGGTCTGTATTTGTATTTCAATATGATCTGGCCTTTTTTATTATTTTTGTCATGCTGGGGATCACACTCAAGGCTTTAAACATGCTGGGTAAGCTCTGTACCACTAAATTATACATATCTCTAGCCTGGACGTGTGTTTTCTCTTTTCTGCTCACTTCATTCTATTTCACCTCAATGGGAAGCCTGGTGACATTTCAAAAATGACAGCAAGCTCCCACCTTGGGCCGTTGCACTTACTGTACCTCCTCTTTCAGGTCTCCCCTCAAATGCATCTCGACTGAGCCTTTTTTTTTTTTTCTGTCTTTTTGAAACAGGGTCTCCCAGTAGCCCCAGTCCTGTAACTTACTATGTCACTATGCAGACCAGGCTGGCCTCGAACTCACAAAGATCTGCCTGCCTCTACTTCCCAGGTGCTGGGATTAAAGGCATGCGCCACCACGCCCAGCATCAACTAAGCATTCTTGACCACCATGTTTAAGACCAACTACAAACTCCATCCCCACCTTCCTATGTACTTTCTCTGTGCCACTTTTTTTTGTAATTTTTTAATTAATTTTTTGTATATTTCATACAGCACATCTTTTATTATTATTATTACTTTTTTTTTTTTTTGGTCTTTTTGAGACAGGGTCTTCCTGTAGCCCCAGTTGGCCTGGAACTCACTATGTAAACCAGGCTGGCCTCAAACTCAGAGATCTCACTGCCTCTGCCTCTGCCTCCTAAGTGCTAGGATTAAAGGTGGGCATCACCACGTCCAGCCATATAGAACAACTTAATCATGTTTATACCCCCTTCACCACTGGCACCTTCCCATAGCCTTTCCCCCACTGGATTTCATGCATTCTGTCATTTGTGTTAAGGCCTACTGAGTCAAGTTATTCTCAGACAATCCTCAGTACAAGTTCATCCACTGAGGTCTAGTCAGCCTATCTAGAGTCCTTCCCTATAAGAAGATTAACTCTCCCTCACCCAGCAGTGAGTTCTTCAGCTAAGATTGGAGCGTGCTGCCCATTTCCACAGTTCTATGCTGGGTTTTGTCTTCTTGAGTTTACATTGGTCTTGTGCATGCTGACATCATTAATGTAGGTTCATATGAGCAAGGTCCCAGGAACCTGTAGGACTCTAATTCCATATGACCATGCACCTCCTCCCTGGCTCTTACAATCTTTCTGCCCCTTCTTCCACAATGGTCCTTGAGCCCTGGGTGGATGAAATTCAATATAGGAGTCCTGTTCAAGGACCCACACTCTATTGACCCTTATTTTCTACACTTTGGCCATTTGTGTCCTTTTGTGTTCACGGCCTCATTGCATGAGGGAGCTTTGTTGATGACTTAAGAGATGTATTAGTATTCTCTCTACCCTTTATTCCACTATGTTCTGTGAGCCTTAGGTGTAGAGGTTCCATCGCAGATGTGTCACTTAGGTTTGGGCATTTAACAGACAATCTCTGTGTGTTACCAGTGGTGTGACTCTGTAATAGTCTCTGTTGCAAAAGAAGCTTCTTTGATGAGTGGTGGCTGGGATACTTGTAGGTAAATATAAGGATCCATATTTTGCACATAGTTAAGAAATTATATTTGTCTAGGGATGTGATAGTAGGGTTTTCTCTAAGATCTATGGCCTCTCCAGCCATGTGTATTTGGCTATGTTTACAATACCACACTTGAGTTTCTGCCCCACTGAATGAGATTCAAGTCCAATTAGGTAGCTGTTGATTACTCCCAAGATAAAAATTCCACTACTACCCTGATATAGTTTGCTATGTCAGTCACTGTTGTGATTAGGCCTCAAGCTAGGGTTGGATTGATGCTTTCCCTTAGCAGTTTGCATAGTGCTCTCCAAAGCTATGAGAGCTAGCCTTCAGGGGAGGTAGCTTCCAGGTAAGTTCCAGTTCCATTGCTCCAAATCCTGTGCTATTTTTTAATAACACTAACCACAGTTACACAATGTATTTCACTATTTACTTATTACATATTAATTATGCCCATCCTCTGATTAAAATGCAAACACTGTGAGTACAGGAATTTTTTTCTATCTTGTTCACTACTATATCCTCAGTACTACAGAGCAGTATTTCATATGAAGAAGGCACTCAGTAAATTATCTGTTAAATAAAAAAACTGTATATCTAATGTCAAAATACACATAACTGAGGATTATGTTAAAATGAATACTATAAAAAAACCCCGAAATTACTAATTTTAAAAAATCTTGAGCTGGGTGTGGTGGCATGCACCTTTAATCCCAGCACTTGGGAAGCAGAAGCAGGCAGATCTCTGTGAGTTTGAGGCCAGCCTGGCCTACATAAATAAATAAAACGCATAATAATAAAAAAAAAATAAAAATCGTATCAAAGTAATTTTTTTGTAATCTAAAAAGTAACTCAGTTTTCTCCCAGTTGCCTGACCCAAGGAAACCAACTCTCACAATTTCACGCAGTGGTATAGTTTAGAAATAAGTCAATGACACTTATTTATGCTTTCTATATCAGAAAATAATCATTTAAAATTTCCGAGAGCTGAGAGATGATGTCTTATTCACCTTGCATCTGTAATGCTCAATATGTGATATCTACAAGTGTTCAAGAACCTGAAAAATCATTAAGCTTTTTCACAAAAGTAAAGCATGTGAACCAGATATGGAGGCATAAGCATGTAGTCAGAGCACAGAGAAATTGAAGGCAAGAGTCCCAAGCAAGGACCAATGAGATGGCTCAGCAAGGATGCTTGCCACCAAGTCTGATGACCTGAGTTCAATCCCCAGGACCCACATGGTGAAAGGAGTGGCCCAACTCCTGCCAAGTCGTTGTCTTCTAACCTCCACAGAAGCACAATGGCACACATGCACTCATGTATACACACACGCACACACACATAAAAGTAAGTAAACATTTAAAAAATATTTTTTGAGAGTTCCAAGTTATATACATGTCAGACCTTGACTTAAAAAAAAAAAAAGGTGAAGCATCTGACTATGTAATTTAGCCTTTGAATAATAATGGAATTATTTGAGGACGTAATTTTGTGTTTGTGTGTGGGGGGTGGGTATACACAGATGTGGAGGTTAACGACATCTGGTGTCTTCCACCACCACTGTCCACCTTTTTTTTTTTTTTTTTTTGAGACAGGGTCCCACTATGTAGCCCCCGCTGGCCTGAAACTCATATGTAGTATGTAGACCAGGCTAGCCTTGAACTCACAGTGATCAGCCTGCCTCTGCCTCTTGAGTGATGGAATTAAAGGCAAGCAGTAAGCACCACCATGCCCAGACTATTAATTTATTTTTTGACACAAAATCTCTCCCTGGATATGGAGCTCACCAATTCAGCTAGACCAACTGACCAGCAAGCACCAGGGAGCCTCCTGTCTCCATTCCCCCCAACCCCCACCCCAGTTCTGGGACTAAGGCACTTGGCTGCTGTGTCAGGCTTTTTAAGTGGTTACTAGGGACCTGAACTCAGGCTCTTGTGGTTACTTGGCAAGCACTTTATCCTCTGAGCCACCCCCCCACCGACTCATTTTTTAAAGGTTCCTTCCCCTTAGTTTACAAAATAAGTCATGCCTTCACACTGTTTCTCCTTCTTACATCCTTAGAGTTGGCCTGAATTCAGTCCCTCTCCAAGTCTAGTTTTCTGATCACACAGTAAAGATATTCAGTTCAAAAGGCTATCCTTCCCATATATTGGTTCTTGACTTAATTTACTAAGAGTCCACTTGCAAACGCTATTTTTCCATTCCACATAATGCTGCTGGACCCCAGGCTCCAAAAAATGAGATTCTTTACTGACCATACTCCTCTATTACCCAAGATTGTCTATTAGCAGGTACTTCTTCTCCCAGGTACAGAGTTCCGGTTTCCTTAACATTGTGAATGAGGTCTATGAAAATCTAATTTAGTTCAGTCTATTACTGACTCCAAAAAGAACAGCAACCTTGATTCAAAATAATCCCCATATCCAGACCTTCGCTGTCCAACTCTTTGCCACTACAAATTGATCTATGAATAGCTAGAGCTGAGACATAAAGAAATTCTCTCCCAAGGACTTCAAACTCGTCAGGAAAGATCAGCGAGTGGGAGTCATAAGAAATGGGTCAGTACTCTAGAGTGGCAGTTTTCAACCAGGAGCAGTCATGTCTGTTGGGCAACTTTGGGAACTGCCTTGAAACATTAAACATTCTGCAGTGCATGGAGTCCTCCAGAGTAAAGAATGACCTAGTCTAAGCTGTCAGTAGTACTGAGTACTGAGGCTGACAAAATGCCCTAAGAGAGAGGACCCACCCGATGAGGTTCAAGGTTTGTTGCTTAGCCCTTCCTGATTCTGAGACCCACCCCAACAGCTTCAGTTATATTTCCCTTTTTACTTAAATAGACATGTTTCTGTTGTTTGTAGACAAAACAACTGTAGCTTGCAAAGTGCCCTAGCTCAATCATTTGATACACTCCTACATACTTTAAACCAGTTTTTCAACCTCTAAGCTATTGACATTTGGGCCAAATTATTTTTTATTTTAGAGGTCTGAACTGTGCATGACAGAATGTTTGGCAGCATTCCTGGCCTCTACCTACTAGGTGCCAATAGAACCACTTTCCAAGTCATAACAGAAAATCTCCAACATTGCCATATGTTCCCCTGAGGAGTAAAGTGTCAATGTTGACAACCACTGCTTCAAACAAGACAAAGACTCCACTCCATGAGGTGTAAATCAGGCAGGCAAATTCCCAGCCTCCAGAAAAACCTGTGTATAGCATACCATGTCACAAGTCTAATAGACACATGGGAATTTTTCAATTTTTCCTACTACTTCAGGCGCCAACTGCCAACTTAAAGTTATGTTCTGTGTCCCTGCACATGCACCCATGTGCATGTACACATACACACACACACACACACACACACACACACACACACACACACACACACACACACACACACTGGGGGGGGGTGGGGCAGATAAGGTCTTAAACTAAAATAAAAGATACTTCCTGTTCTTACTTCCTTTCTTATATTTGTTAGAACTTTTAAAAGAACTTTCTATTGCTATGGGGGGGAAAAAGATTCCCCTATAAAGCCTCCAACATACCCTGTGCTGTCCCTAGTCTGAAGAATCAGGTAATCTCTCTTGAAACGCTTCTCCTGTTTCACTTCTCTTAAAACTAACTCCTCCAACTTCCTCCTCCTCCCTCTCACCATACTCCTTGAAGTTGATTTCCATCAGCCAGGTATATAAACTTTTTGTTAATGCAAGAGGCACTTAGAAAATAAACATCAGGTAAGAAGCAAAGATACAGATTTATAATTAGCAAACAGTTCAGTATTTACTTAAAGTATTTGTTAATTTCCTAAGATTAACAATTCCTTTTTCATACTTTTCCAATATGTCAGCTTCTCAAGCATTGCTAGCTTTCTTGGTGTACATGGTATGTGGGGTGTGTGCCCATGCACATGTGTAAGAAAGCGCATACACAGAAATGGGCATATGGAGAACAGAGGTCAATATCAGGTATCTTCCTTAATGGCTCCCCACTTAGCTTTTTGAGATGGGGTCAAACGTGGAGCTCACTGATTCTACAAGACTGACTGGCCAGCAAGACCCAGGGATCTTCCTGTCTTCACCTCCCTCCCCCAGGGCTGCTCTTACAGGCCCAGGCTGCCTCACACAGCTTTTTGAGTGGGTACACAGAAAACATTTTACCCACTGAGCCGGCTCCCCAGCCCAAGGTCTGCCGGTTTAATCTTAAATTCTCAAGGTCCATTCAGAGTAAGTATTTCTTTTCTCAGGCCGGTTCCTAGAGAGACTTCCTCCTCACTGGAAGACTCACTATATTAGACACTATAAGGATTAGGACATTTTCCTTGTTCTTCTTTTCTAAAAAGGACAGGTAGCATGATTTTTCTTCCCCATGTATTCCAGGCCAGCCTCAAAATCACTATATAGCTGAGAATGACCTTAAATTTCTGATCCTTCCATCTCCACCGCCTGAGTGAAGGATGGGGGCTCACAATTTTAAAGTCTACAGCCTGAAAAGCCCTCTTCTGAAAAGGTACTATGAGATGTAGCCACAGGCCATACGAGATAACTATTATTAGAAAAAAGATGGTTTGCGTATTTCCAGTTAAACTGTATTTCAGACCACTGGATCAATATATAACATCTTCATGACAATGGATAATTTTTATGATTAAACTTGACCTAGATAATTTGAAAAGTTCATTCTTATAGGAACAACCATAACATATCACAACATATGCTTTTACCTATGATAAATAGCCTTTAGATTTATTACTAACTGTATTTTCTCTGACAGGATGACAACAACAGCATTAAGATTAGCATAGTGATGAAAACTAGAATTTATACTCTTCAGTCTCCAAAGGAGGCTTTAAACAGTGGAATAACTGAAAATACTAGTGTTGGGCCAGAGAGACGGCTGAGTGTGTAAAAGTGCTTATAACCAGTCAAAACTGGTGAAATGAGTTTCAGCCCTCATGTACACGTGGTGGAAGGGGAGAACCAAAGTTGTTCTCTGATCTTCATACATGTGCTGTGGTATTCACATGGACATATGCATGGACATGTAAATGTAAAAATAAATAAAAAATAATTTTTAAAAAGCAAACTGCAGGGTCTGGCAAGATGGCTCAGTAGTTTAAAAAAAGCACTGGCTGCCCTTCCAGAGGACCCAGGTTCAGTTCCTAGCACCCATATGGTGGTTAACAATCATCCTTAACTCCAGTTCCATGGGATTCAATTCTTTCTGACCTCTGTGGGCACTGCACACATGTGGTACACTTACACACATTTGGGCAAAACACATATACATATAAAATAAAAATAAATAAATTCAAAAAAATTTAGAGTAAAATGCAAATGGTTTCTCTGTGTGGGTTAAAAAAAGAAAATGCTAGTGTTTAAAAAACTTGTCTCTGATTTTTAAAAAAAAATCTGCATTACTATTTACCACACAGCTCTAAGATTATTAAGTAATCCTAAAGACTTAACTCTAAATAGGCGACTACCATCTATGCTATGAAGTAAGCCATTATACTCTTGCTCTTAGTCCTTGAGTTCTTCCCAAATAGACTTATACAAGAGAATTAAATGATAATGCCCTAAGGCACTTATCGATTGAATTACATTTTCTTCCAGGCATACAGAGTGATACCAGCTCTGTACCATTATCCTTGGGAGAGAACAGGGATCAAGTCATTTTTCTAGGGTCTGAGTTTTCTTATGGAATTAGACATAATAAAGGGTGGAGTGTATCTGATATGAGTCAGACTAAGTAATAAAAATTATTTTTAAAGATACAAAACCTTCCAAAATAAGACACTTAGGTAATGTAGTATATATATA
>NW_008354025.1:263935-274105 GCF_000622305.1 Nannospalax galili | reverse complement strand
ATAATATATGTGGTATATTTACACACATTCAGGCAAAACATTATATATATATATATATATATATATGGCTGGCCTGGAGAGATGGCTCAGGAGTAAGAGCACTGACTACTCTTGCAGAGGACCCAGATTCGAATCTCAGCACCCACATGGCGGCTAACAACCATCTGTAACTCCAGTTCCAGGGGATCCAATACCCTCTTCTGACCTCTGAGGGCACTGTATGACCCAGGTGCACTTACATACATGCAGGTAATACACTCATACACATAAAATAAAAATAAAGTATTTAAAATATATATTTATATATATATACAGAAACATATATTTGTATAGAGAAAGATAAATACACACACATATACACACTCTTTCCAATTAATGGCATTAAGAAGTAAATAGCACAAACTTTGATAGAGTTGCCACTTCACGCATATATACAGTATCTTATTCAATGTTCTGTCAAGAACGTGCTGAATCATATTGGAATCTTATTTCCAATATATCACCTGTAGTATAAACAAGTCTGGAGAATGAAGAATTGTGTTTACTACACAAGTCTATCATTACACCTGAGTATCTTCCTTTAATCAGTTAAGAGTAATCGTTAACTTACAAATAACAGAGGAGAAAAAGAGATCCTAACCGAGAGAGCTTTGAAATCCCTGTCATCAACTTGGAAGTGGATCCTACATTTAGCCTGTGTCTTGAGACAAATATGGAGAAGCCAAGAGCAGTAACAAACTGCCAGCTTACTGAGTCATGTTTCTGACTAAAACTGTGTTATGAAATGGAAAGAATGACACGTCTGGAGTTTAAACACTTAGAGATGTTAACTCCCTGAACTAAAGGGTCTCGGATGAAATAAAAATTAAACAAAAACAAAAACTCAGCAAGAACGATGTGAGGCTAAAAGGACTCCAGAAAGAACTTGCCAAAACTGAGAACTCTGCCTATTTACCTAACACAAATCCTAACTGTGCAAACAGGCACACCCTCCCATGCATCAGAGCGGGAACGCGAGGTGGGGGACAGAGAACAATCACAAGATTAATGTTTCACTGGGAAAGAAGACCGCCTCAGCCCCGAGTGCGCGCACACACACACACACACACACACACTTGCACACCCTCGGTTAACGGAACCGCTCTGCTCCGCGCCCAGTCGCTCCAGCGCACCCCGTGCACCCAGGTGCAGGGTGACGCCAGGGGCCGCCCCGGCCTCCGCGCACCGACGCCCCCGACTGTGGCCCCCGACAGAGACCCCCGCCCGCCCAGCCCCCGCCGCCGGCGGCGTGACTCAGGAGGCCGGCCCCGAGAGGGGATAGCGCAGCCCGCGGGCCGCCGCCCGCACCCGCCCGCACCGGTCCGCATCCACCCGCTGACCTGGAGAGGTGCTTCAGGATCTGCTTCTTGATGATCCCGGCCATGGTGCCCGGCACCCGAGCGCCGCGCTCTCGCGGTCCTCACAGCCTCGCCTCCTCGCCGCGGTCTTCTCCCCGTCCCGCCTCAGCCGGCTGGAGGAGAGGCGCCCGAGCGCTCACTCCCGGGAGAGACTCGAGGCCCTGGCCGAGGCCACAGCCGCCGCCGCCGCAGCCGCCGCCGAGAGCCCAGAGCATGACGCTCAGGCCACCGCGGCCGCCGACAGCGCCATCTTGGCTGCAGCATCACCTAAGAGACCGGGGGCGGGGAGGGGAGGTGAGGGCGGAGCCAGCCAGAGAAGGGGCGGGGCCTGCACGCGGTCCGGGGTTTGAGGCCACGCCCCCTCGGGCTCTCACCTGGTCCCTCCGCTGCCCTGAGGCTGTGTGATCCTTTGACTTAATCCCATCCCAGGAACTACTTAGGCTTTAATCCTTCCTCACCGCTGCCTGCTCTTCTGCTTCCGTCACTGAGTTTCTCTTCCACATCCTACTTCTTCATTTCCTCGGAACTTAGCTTTCTCCCCCACAAATAGCTCTGCTTGCGTTGTTCTTTTAACCAACTCCGGGTTTCTCCTCCCCTGAGTTTCTTTCCTTTTGGTAAGATCTTTCCCTTAGCTAAATCTTGTAATTTACTGTTTCCCTTTTATTCTAATCCTGAAAGAGGTAAAATTGACGACATATCACACTTAAGAGAGTCTAAGACCTACAAATTAGAAAGCCCAGGGCCGGTTAGATGGCTCCGGTAAAAGTGCTTGCCATGCAAAGCCTGTCCACCTGAGCTTGATCCCCTGAATCTGCAAGGGAAGGACTCATTCCTGAAAGTTGTTCTCTGACCTCGACTTGTGTGCCCCTACTCACACAACACAATAAAAATAAATAAATAAAAATTTAAAATGGAAGGCCCAAATTCAAGTCCTGGCTCTAGTATTTTTCTAGCTGTGTTAAGCTGAAAAGCTCTTTTTCACTCTCGGACTCATTTTGTGTGTGTATGTGTACGTGTGTGACTGTGGATGCATATGTGGAGGTCAGAAAACATCCTCAGGTTTCTGTCTTCACTGTCCACCTTGATGGATTTCTTCCGTGTTCAACATTGGCTGCATACTACAGGTTCGCTGGCTCTCAAGCTTCCCTGAGGTTTTCTTGTCTGTCTCCCATCATGCTTTAAGAGTGATGGGATTACAGACTCATGCTATCACACCTGACTTTAAGTGGATTCTGAGAATGCGAACTCAGGTCCTCAGGTTTGCAAGACAAATGTTTTGTCTGATAAACCAGCTCTCTAGCCAGTTAGCTCATTTTCAGTCTATAAAATAAGGTTGTGTTGGGTGAGTGAGGACGGTTGAGCAGGAGCCCAAGTAGGTATTTTGGTGTGTCTGAGCCATATTTCCTGGTCACCCCTTGCAGAGGTAGGTTTTTAGAAAACCAAAAATCATCAAAATGCTTCAGATAGTTGGCGGATAGACAGTGTAACCATGTCTATGTTTGAAATGGGAAACCCCTATCAAGGTCAGAGATGCATGAAGCATGCTGATCTGGTGTGTCACATAACAACAGAAGTTTAGCAAGCAAGAGTTTGCCACAAGTACTATATGTGGATGAAATCAATCAAAGCTATTTGATTGAGTGGGGCCTTTAATGGCCATGGCAGCTCTTCCGCATGATCTAAGCTATTTGAAATTAATTAAGCTGGATAGTGATGCCTATGTCTAAAATCTCAACACTTGGGAGGCACAGTATACGTTTGAGGCCAGCATGATCTACATAGTGAGCTCCAGGTTGCCAGGGGCTCATACCAAGACCCTGTATCAAAAAAAGAAAGGGAGGAAGGAAGGGAAGAAAGAAGGAAAGAAAGAAATCAAGTTTTAAAAACTACAGAGCTGGGGTTGGAGAGATGGCTCATGGACTGCTCCTACAGAGGACCCGGGTTTGATTCCCAGCACCCACATGGTGGCTACAAACTGTCCTTAACTCCAGTTCCAGAAGAATCCAACACCCTCTTCTGACGTCCGCAGCATTGTACGACATAGGTCCACTCACATACATGCAGGCAGTACACTCATACATAAAATAAAAATATATTTTTAAAAAACTACAGGTCTAAAAAAATGCAACTACATCTTGGAAATATAATCCATAATATCTCATTACAAAGACGCCTATCGTGGAATGACTCTTTCTTACAGCTGATGTGTCAGTCCTGTGTCGGGTGCTGCAGAGCCTTCCTGGAAAAGGATGCCTAGGACTGGCCATGTCTGGTCCCTAGCCAGGTGACTCATCCCCAGGCCCCACCCAGAACTCTGCTTTCTTAGTCCCTGTGCTTAAGTGTAATCACATTGCTTATTCCCAGGCCCAACCTGTTTCTGCAGCTGACCTACTGTTTATCTTTAAAATGATTGCATGTAGAAATCAGTTGTGTTTACAGAAGAAAAATATTAAACATTTGATTGGATTTACAGTTTATATAAGCATTCTTGAACTAGCTGAATCTCCCACTTTGTCCTGATTACAAAATAGTAGAACAAGCAAATATAGAGCAACAAAATAGAACACAAGGAAGTTAAAATTATCTTAAGGCCCAGGTCAATCTCTGAACACAGGGCAGACTGGATAGTCAGTGTACTTCAAACCGCCAACACCCCTCACGTGCTTCCTCTTTACCCTGGACCTCTTACAGAGTCATAATAGCTCTAACTCTAGCAGCTCTCTGCCTGTATTATAAGTGTTTTGTTCATATTCACTCATACTGCATGCATGTATAGGTGTATAAAAGATAGGAAAAGGGATCGGTGAAATTAATCCTTAGCACCTTTAACTCTTTTTGGACCATTTTGACATTAAAATTTTTGATCCAAAAGTGCACTAGTATGCTATTTATCTTGGGCTTGATTGAGGGATATGCCTGGTTTATATGCATATCAAATATAAATGGTTCTGATGTATGTCAAATATAAACTGGTTCTGATGTATGTAACTGCAGCTACTAGAGAGGCAAGTTCAAACCCAGCTTAAGCAACTTAGTGAAATCCTTCCTCAACTAAACAAAATCCACAAAGGGCTAGAGATGGGGCTCAGTGACAGAGTGAGCTCAGTGACAGAGTGCTGTCCTCTACAGAAGGTCCTGAGTTCACTATCACAAAAAGGAAAAAAAAACCCTACAAGTTCTCTTTTGTTAGTGTGCTTAAATATTGATATTTTCCGAGGCATGGTGGCACATGCCTTTAATTCCAGCACTTGGGAGTCGGAGGCAGGTGGATCTTTGTGAGTTTGAGACCAGCCTGGTCTACATAGCAAGTTCCAGACCAGCTGGGGCTACAGGGCAACCCTGTCTCAAAAAAGGCAAAAAAATATAGACAGATAGATAGATATAGATATAGATATTGATATGTTACTAAGCATTCTTGCATCTGTATTTTTAAAAGTTATAGACAAATATAGGTAGTTTCAGTGCACTTTCAGATAATTTAGAAATGGATACATGTCAGAAAGGATTGTTTTCAAAATAAGATAAAAAATAAAAATAAACTAGGGAGTTATTTTTTAAAAATGCAACAGAAGCCAGACATAGTAGCGCATGGCTTTAATCCCAGCATTCAGGAGGCAGAGGCAGGCAGATCTCTGTGATCCTCTCTGAGGCCAGCCTAGTATACATAGTGAGTTCCAGGCCAGCTGGGGCTACAGGGAGACCCTGTCTCAAAAATACAAATAATAATAATAATAATAATAGTAATAGTAGTAGTAGTAATACAATGGAGATATACAACACAATAAAAGAAAATAGGGTAATAATTTCAGCTTATGTACTTGACTAGATTGTTGTATCTAAACAAATGAATGTGTAAATGTTATTTGAAATTTTCTATAAAAAGAAAGGAAATTGTTGAAATAGGAAAAACTGTTACAATTCTGCATTGCCATGCCACCCAGCCACAAAACAAGGTTTTTCAGAGTGAAAATGACCACAGAGTGTTGTGTGAAAAAGGAAAAGAAATTGCAATACCTTCTGAGGGGTGTATCAGGAAGGTGTGTGGGTTTGGGGGCATAATTTATGCATAATTTAACAACATGACCCGTTTTGAAGAACAACAGGGAAGTGGAGCTAGGATGGCCCCATCCACTTGTTAGTGCTACTCAGAAGGCAGAGGCCCACTTGAGACCAGGAGTTTGAGGAGTTTGGGGTGCAGGGGAGCAAGAGGGAAAGAAGGGATGAAAGGAGAGAGAGAGAGAGAGAGAGAGAGAGAGAGAGAGAGAGAGACCCCATGAGAATGAAAAGGATAATGTGTGGGTTGACTATTAATCATTTAATCATATACTATAAAACAAAGTTTTAATAATGCCTAAGGCTTTTCCTTAGGTGACAACCTCCCTTCAAGAACATGCCTCCCTGGAAGGATCTCCTTTATCCCTCTCCAGAAGAGAAGGGGAAGCACAATAAGTTCCTGGTGCAGAGTCAACTCCTACTTCATGGATAGGAAAGCCCATGAAACCTCAAGGATGCTATAAGATCACCAAGGGCTTTCGCCATGCATAAACCATAGTTAGGCTTTTCCTTAGGTGACAACCTCCCTTCAAGAACATGCCTCCCTGGAAGGATCTCCTTTATCCCTCTCCAGAAGAGAAGGGGAAGCACAATAAGTTCCTGGTGCAGAGTCAACTCCTACTTCATGGATAGGAAAGCCCATGAAACCTCAAGGATGCTATAAGATCACCAAGGGCTTTCGCCATGCATAAACCATAGTTTTTTGTTTTGTTGTGTGTGTGTGTGTGTGTGTGTGTGTGTGTGTGTGTGTGTGTGTGTGTGTGTGAGAAGACAGGTCTCCCTGTAGCCCCAGCTGGCCTGGAACTCACTCTGTAGACCATGCTGCCCTGGAACTTACAGAGAACTGCCTGCCTCTGCCTCCTGGGACCACCACGGCCAGGCCTGTATAAACCATAGTTTTGTGTGCTGACTGCTCCATTCTCATCTGCCAGGCTACAGGAGGAAAAACAAGGCTGACAGGAGGAAGTTTCTCCAACAGGAAGTAGCCTGGATTGAGATAAGTAGAAAATAAGCATATTATGAACTAAAAAAAAAAAAAAAAAATCTAGCGTTGCCTAAACAAAAACAAAGATAAAAACCTGTTCCTGCTGTTGAAGAGTAAACAATATAGCTCAAAGGTAGGGTCAAGATACCAAGACCTTGAGCTCTGTCATTTGACTCTAGCACAAATGTTGGTTCAGTGACTTTTTGCTGTGTAAATTTGGGCAAGCTTAAAAAAAAAAAACCTTATAAGGTTGTTATCTCACCTATAGGAGTTAATAATATCTAACTCACATAATTTGTGAGGACTAAATGTGATTATGTACAGAGTTTAACAAAGTGCCAAGTGTACAGGAAATTTATTAAACTCTGGGTGTTACTATTCATTATTAGAAAGTAGCAAAGTACTATGAAAACACAATGGGCAGAAAGATACATTCAGAGACAGATTTACAGTAAAGAACTTTCAAAGGTAAGAATAAGTCAGTTTTGGGCTGGAGAGATGGCTCAGTGGTTAAGAACACTGGTTGTTCTTGCAGAAGACCTGGGTTCGAATCCCAGCACCCACATGGCAGATAACAATGGTCGGTAACTCCAGTCCAGACCCATAGGATGGAAGGAGAGAACCGATTCCTGCGGGCTGAATTTTGACCTCCACACATGTGCTGTGACATCTGCATACACAATTTCACACATACACATGCACAAACACATACAGAAATGGTAAGTAAATGTAATAAAAATTCAAAGATTCTGAATTAATATATAGATATGATTTCATAGGCATCAACAAGCCACGAGGCTGTCTATGATGAGTGATCTGAGGGAAAGTATATCAGTATCAGTTACTTTTCTCATTAAGTCGTGATAAAATGACTGACAAAAGCAACCTAAGAGAAAAAGGATGTATTTTGGCTCAGAGTTTAAAGGTACAGTTCATCATGGTGGGTAAGTCATGACAGCTTGAGACAAGTGGTCACATTGTATCTGCAACCGGGAAACAGAGCACAATGACTGCCAAGTTCAGCTCACTCTTTCCTTTTATTCAGTGTGGCAGTTAGGGTGGGTCTCCACACCTCAATTAACCTAGTATAGAAAATCCCTCACATACAGGCCCAGAGAATTGTCTCCAAGGTGATTCTAGATCTCACCAAGTTGACAATTGGTGTAAACTATGACAGGAAGATAGTTGTATTTCTGATTTACACATTTTAAAATTTTTACTTATAATTTTTTTTTATTTTATGTGTATGTGTGTATTTCCTGTGTGTAAGTGCACCTATGTCGTTCAATGCCTATGGAGTACAGAAGAGGTATTTGGATCCTTTGGAATTGGAGTTAAGGGTGGTTGTTAGCCATCATGTGGGTCCTGGTCCTCTGCAAGGGCAGCCAGTGTTCTTAACCACTGAGCCATCTCTCCAGTCCATATTTTTTATTTGTAAAAATATATTTGCTAGTAGTTGTGCTTTTACTTCAGAGGAGAGTAGAGAAGGAAGGAGGGAAGGGCACCGAGGAGGAGGAGGTGGCATTCAGCAAGACAAGGAGGTATCAGTAGAAATGAAGCAAGGTCAAAGATAGAGTCCAGAGATTTAGTCAAAGATAGGCACTGACAGTGATTGAGGTTTCTAGCTTGGAGCACTGGGTGGATTTTGGAGGAACACCAATAATTGAGATAAGTAATACAGGTGAAAAAGTGAATTGTGGAAAGATAATATTTAGTGTTGAATTTGTTACCTTTAATGCTTTAGGGGTGGAAAATTATAAGATTGTATTTAAGATAGGAAATTCTGGTTTAGCAATCATCTGTATTTAATGATAACTAAACCAAGAATAAGAATAATCTTGCAGATGACTCAGGGCTTAAGAGCACTAGCTGCTCTTGCAGGGGACTCAAGTTCTGTTCCCAGCACCCACATGGTAGCTAACAACCACCCTTAACTCCAGTTCCAGAGAATCCAAATCCCTCTTCCAGCCTCTGCAGCTGCACAGGTGCAATGTGAGTGTTAATGAAAACCAAGAAGTTTAAACAAAAGGATGAAACACAGAAAGAGAAACAGGATTGAAAGAGCAAATTTGAAAAGACGAAAGCTGGGTGAGATGATGTTTACCTTTCATCCCAGAACTTAGAGGCAGAGGCAGGCAGATATCTGTGAGATGGAGGCCAGCCTGGTCTACATAGCAAGTTCCAGGTCAGCTGGGGCTACAGGGATAACCTGTCTCATAAAGACAGAAAAAAAAGATTTATAAGATGTATGTTACTTGGTTGGAGTAAATGAGTTTATCACTTCTGTTTGGCGAGGAGTGTGTGTCTTTGTTGTTTTTGAGATTATATTCCCACATGTTAGATCATACTGTCCTTGAACTTGCTATGTAGCCCAGGTTGGCCTGGAACTAGTTAGTAATCCTTCTGCCTCAGATCTTATCACTTTAATATTAGGTTGGTGAAATGATTACATTTGTACAAAATTACCTTTAGACATTCAGTGAAATTTTCCCTCTTTTCTATGGTGCTGAGATAAAAATCCAGGGCCTTTTCATGTATTAGGAGAGTACCCTACCACTGAGCTACAGTCCCAGTCCCCCATTAACTTTTTTATACAGAGCAATATAGTTGCCATTAGAATAAACTGCCTTGTTTGAAGGAGTTTGCCATTTAGGTAAGTTGATAGAGGATGATCATATATTTAAAGAGGACAATAAGGGTTGGAGCTATAGCTCAGTTGTTAAGAGTACTTGCCTAGCACGTACAAAGTCCTGGGTTTGATCTCCAGAGCCATATAATCCAGGCACCAAAACACAGCCCTGTAATTGCAGCACTCTAAGAGCTGTAGGCAGGAGGATTCAAAGTTCTAGGTCATCCTCCTTAGCTACTTAGTAAGTTACAGGTAGGCCTGGCCTGCCTGAGACATTGTCTCAAAATAAACATTTAAAAATAAAAAAAAGAATGATGATAATAGTAGCTACAGAAAGGTACTTGATTTGTATCATTTACTCAACATGAAACAATTCTACAATGTGAAGTGATTAATATTACTTTATTTTAGATATTCAGTAACCTAAGGCACAGACAGGTTAACTAACTTGTCTAATCGTGTAATGGTACAGCCAGCAGTTTAAATTAGGGGCTACACTTTTAGGTATTTATCTCCTGGAGTTGTAATGTAGCTGGAAGGCATGGTAGCAAATTCCATTAATCTCAATAATTGGGAGGGAGAGACATACACATAGATTTCCAGCTAGCCTGGTTTACATAGTGAGTTACAGTCTAGCCAAGGATACATAGTGAGAGTTTCAAAACAGTTTCAAAACAAACAAGCCCCAAAATAAATTATAAAGATTAGTTAATACACATGTAAAGAAGTTGGAACAGCTTACCTCTACATAGTAAATGTTGTGTGTTAATTTTTATCAGATTCATTGCCCAAGGCTATTCAGTCATTTTGTGGCAAAGTCTGGTTTCTGATCCAAAATTCATTTTCTTAATGATTATAAAACATAAACCTGCAGAGAGGCTATCCAGGAATTGAAACACAAAGGGAGTATGTCAGGTGTCAAAAAGCCCTTTTTAGATAGGGCACATAAGCTAAGTCCGAAGAACGAGCGCGAAGTGTGAACTGACTTTATAGACATACACAGGCACCAAGGATCCAAGTGCAACCGATTATGACTAGTAATAATCAGATACATACAGATTAGAGATGCATGCACCAACACCTTAGTGTTAGTAGCGTGAGTCTTT
>NW_008354025.1:260129-263858 GCF_000622305.1 Nannospalax galili | reverse complement strand
AATTTTATGTCTTACAGGGCTTATACTGAGTTCAATACTGTATAACTGTATGAATTCAAGTGTGAACCTAGAAACTTACAGACACTTGTGAAAGAGATGTACTCTTGCTCTGGAGTGTGTTACTGAATATGTTAAAGCTGTAATGAAATGCTTTTTCTAATGATGTAGTTATAAATTTTTTTAAAGTAATGAAGACAATGGAACCGCCCACGTATATAAATATACGAATTATAATGACAGAATCCTACAATCGGTTAGCGACTGCCAAGGACTGAGGCTAGAGAAATTTCATATCCAGTTTCATGCTGTATGGCTTTGCACTCTATTCTCCAAGAATTATCAGCGTCTCAATTCTATTCAGACACACACATTCAGACACAGACAGACAGACACACATACAACACACACACACACACACACACACACACACACACACACACACACAACCAGGTCACGACGATGGTTAGAAGCGTTCATTCGCTAATGTGCGCCGTAAGGAAAATTACAAAGCTGGCGAGAAAGTACTTAGCAGTTTCTACTGCTGAATTTCATCACGACCTAAGGTTAGGTTAGGTTTGCCAGTAGTGGGTGCAGGCTGAAGGCGAAAGCTGTTCCACTTCCTGACGTCCTCTGTTGCCAAGGTAATCGGAAGCGCAGACTAAGAGCGCTATGGCTCCGCCCCGCAAGCCATAGAGTACCGGAAAAAGCCTGAGCAGAAGGAACCCAAAGTGGGAAAAAGAACCCAGTTTCGGGTTGTGGGTGCTGAAATGACGACCTTAGTGCTGGATAACGGAGCCTATAACGCCAAAATCGGCTACAGCCATGAAAATGTCTCGTAAGTGTTCGTGGTCCCGGGGGACCAGCCTCGCGCGCCGGGTATTTTCAGAGGTTGTGCTCCATCTCCTGCTGGAGTCAGCCTGGGCTTCAAGATGGGTTGGTGAGCCTGATGTATAGAACTGAAATTGATTTGGGTTTTAGTGATGTGCCACGTGGCTCCGAAAGTGGGCTGTGTGTTTCGTTTGGTAACAGAAAATAGCCAAGGAAAATAGGCGTTTAGAGATTAACTGAGCGGACCAGAGAGAAAGTTGATGAATGCTCAGAAATTGTAGGCAGCATTTTGAGCACGTCCGCCTTTTGGCCTCCCACCTGCTATTACAGGTGTTCGTTGTTTTCTCAAACTGTTCTGTGACACCGCCCCCCGCCCCCGCCCCACCAAAGACATGTAAAATACACCGCACTAGTGTCCAGAGAGTTTGAAGGCTTTGTCAACCAACTTGATTGACCTTGTTTGTATCAATTAGGAACACTACAATGGAATCATAAGATGTGTTTTTGTAAAACATATTTTTGAATTAATAAACGATTTTTTTCAGTGCCTCTCCCGCTCCCCCCTCGTCTCCTCTCCCTCCTCCCTCCCCTCGGAGGGGTAGCGGGCAGTGTGAGACGCAGGTCTCAAAGTAGTCCAGGATAACCTAGAACTCACTATGTAGTCCTGAATGATCTTGAACAACTTATCTTTTAGAGTGCTAGGATTAAAGATGTGTGCCACCTGTATACAACATTTGACTTAATTCTTTTTTGGTAATGCTGGACAATGAACCGAGGACCTCAGCGTGTGGTAAACAAGCACTGTACAATTGAGGTACAGCCTAGGCAACATCTTTAGTGGTGATGGAAGACATTTATTAAAATAAGAATTCTATGTAAGCTTTATTGGAATGAGAGACCAGTACATGTAAATAGCACATGTATTTACCAGGATTCTGATTTTTGTTGTTCTGCGGTACTGAGAATGGAACCACGGGCCTGGCACACGTGATACAAATGCTACACACCGAGCTGTTACTCCCCCTTTTATTTCTTTATTGAGATGGTCTCATACTGTAAGCCTAGGCTTCCCTGGAATTCATTGTGTAGCATAGGCTGACCTCGAAGTCATGACAATCCTCCTGCCTCAACCTCCTGAGTGCTGAGATTACAGGTCACCGGCCACCCCTGGTTATCTCATTTCCTGTTAAAGAGAGAAATCAAGCAGAGTAGGTATGTAAATTGTTACTGTCTTCCTGAAAAGTATTTCATTAATATGTATCATTGTTCGTATACTTTGACAGCAATTTTCTTAGCCCCTAAGGGATTACCTAGAGATACTTCAGAAAGGCAAGTACAGGGATATTGGACTTTATAGACATTGTATACACTTAGCACAAAAAAGGAAGCAAGCTAAGTAGCCAAGAATGGCAAATTGGCTAAATCCTTTATAATGCAGCCCTGTGGTTGGCAGCAGTACAGCTTTGTTTCTTTGTGGTGCTAGGGGTCAAACCTAGGTCTTCTTGCTTGTACTTTACCACTAAATTATACATTCAGATCTGGACACTGAACTACTTTGTTACTTTGTTAAGTTACAGAATCTCATTATGTTGTCTAGCTCCTGGCTGGAGTGATGGTCCGGCCTCAGCTGCCCTAATAGCTGGAATTGCAGGCAATAGATCACTGTGCCCAGCCAGTACAGTTCTTAAAATTATGTCTTCAAGGAATATTTAAGAACAAAGAGAAAATGCTGATAGTATATAGTAAGTGAAAGCAGGTACAATCATTTTTATAGTTTTAGCCCAGTATCATGGTGTGTGTTTGGGTGGGTATATGTATACATGTATAATAATGGCTTTGCCTTGTCTTTCTATCTAGATTGTGAGCTCATGGTGGTCAGCAACCATATTTTAAAGTAGTTTCTGCCAGGAATGGTGGCACGTGCCTTTAATGCCTGCTGTCTTTGAGGCCAGCCTGATCTACAAAATGAGTTCCAAGCCAGCCAGGGCTATATAGTGAGACTCTATCTCAAAAACAACAATAATGCCCAAATTCAAATTTGGGATTAAGAATGTTTACTTTAAAGCCAGAAAGAATCCATCCAGAAACAAGGACTATAGCCTGAAATCCAAGCACCAGAGACTGAGATTTTTAGCCTTGTTAAGGGAACACCTCAGTTTGAATCTTTATTGTGTTTTGTACAGGGCATCCTCTGTAACTAGTTTGTTCTTGTTATAAAATAATTAGTAAAACAGCTAATGTTTCTAATTTATTTTCTATGCTTTTGTGCCCCATGATTTTTTTTAAACTTGATCCATTCCACTAAAAAAAATAAATAAATAAATCTAGGCAACTCATTTTAAAGTCCCCTCCCTGCTGCAGAGAACTGGTTTTTTTCTTTACTTTTCAATAAACTTTGCCTGCTTACCCTTTAAAAAAAATTGAAATAAAATGTAATTCTGTTGGAGTTAGGGAAGGAGTAAAAAGCTCTGGCTCTCATCTATGCAATGGCAGAACCAATACCCATTTATAAGACTTTCTTGATGATTATTTGAGAAAGATAAAGGGTCAGTATAGAACCTGTTACTGTTTAAAACTAGGAGTTTAAAACAAACAAAACAGGCCAAAGGCATTGTTTTAACTATTTAAAGACAGAATGAGTTTGAATATTGTACATGGGGTGGTAATTAAGTCAAGGTATTTTTAGAAACTAAATTTTCAAAGAATAATTCTTTTGTTTCTTTGTTTCTAGGGTTATTCCTAATTGTCAGTTCAGGTCAAAAACAGCACGACTTAAAACGTTTACTGCTAATCAGATAGATGAAATAAAAGACCCTTCAGGACTCTTTTACATCCTTCCTTTTCAAAAGGTAATCCATTTATGTTTCGTTTCTGATACTGTAAACCTCTGTGTTTTTTTTG
>NW_008354025.1:215832-259962 GCF_000622305.1 Nannospalax galili | reverse complement strand
TTTTTTGTGTGTGTGTGTGTGTGTGTGTGTGTGTGTTCATAGTGAGTGCTGGTGTGTGTGAAGGTCAGAGTACAACTTTCTAGAGTTGGTTCTCAGTTTCTACCTTGTTGAGGAAGAGTCTTGTTTCTGCCAAGGCTATATACTCAAAATTGACTGACCAGGAACTGCCAGGGCATTCTCCAGGCTATATACTCAAAATTGACTGACCAGGAACTTCCAGGGCATTCTCCAGTCTCTGCTGCCCACCTCACTCATAAAAGTGCTGCGATTACAGATGTGAACAGATGTGAGCAACCGCATCCAGCCTTAAACATGAGTTCTGGGTGTCAGGCTTGCTCAGCTAGCCTTTTAGCCACTGAGATATCTCCCCAGCCCTTTAAACCTCAACTTCAAGATTCATTTTAGTTATACATAAGACTGTATAATATGGAAATAATTTTAGATATCGAAGAAAAGTTTGTTTAGCTTTTAACTGAGATCTAATTAAAATGAAAAATTGAAATTAAACTGTCTTGGAAAAAGTAAATGATCATAATTTAGTTACTCCTCGGAATACTGAATTTTATTTCTGTTGAAAGTAGGTGGCATAGACACATGTATTTAAGAGGAATATACAGAGGGGGATCTATATATTGGTGTGCCATTTGAACTCTTGGCACCTTAGTTATTTGTTTTTAAGTTTTTGAACTTTTAAAAGGAGAAAAACTTCTATAAGTGATTTGAAAGTCATAAATTAAATGGAAAAAGGTTACCATTAAGAGCTAGAATTAAGTGATTTAAAATACGCTAATCTGATCTTTTTAATTTAAAATTATTTATTATTATTTTGTGTGTGCGTATGTGTATGATGTGGGTAGGGGGCGCATGCCATGGCATGTTTATAGAGGTGAGAGGGTCAGAGGACAACTGTATGGAGTCGGTTTTTTTCATTTTTAGGTGGGTCTAGGGATGAAACTCAGGTTTCTGGATTTGTAAGGCAAATGCCTTTAATCTTTTTTAAACATTATCAAAATATTCTTGATAATTAGGTTTGTTTTTAAAAACTTTTAGGGTTATTTGGTGAACTGGGATGTCCAACGACAAGTTTGGGATTATCTTTTTGGAAAAGAAATGTATCAGGTAACAAGTTACAGTATGTATTAAAATTCTTTTTCTGTGTCTTAATTCAAATGAAAAGTTAGAACTTATATTTTAAGATTTATAAACATAAATATACATATTTAAGGCAGTTGGATATAGCTTTGCCTAGATTTGATCTTCTTTTTTTTGAGATAGGGTCTCACTGTTTAGTCCTGGCTGGCATTGGCCAGCCATTAGGCCAAGCGTGATGATGAATAGGATTTCCTGGTTGAAGAATAAGTGGACTAAATATAGTCTGTATGAAACTCAAGATTAAATTTTCACTTCAGATTTCTATTGCCTCCTTCTCTATGGCAGGGAATCAAACCCAGGGCATTTGTTATACTGGGTAACTGCTTCACCACTCAGTCTGGTGGTTCTACTATTATTAGATACATACATTATAACCTTTGTATTTTTACAAGAAAATACTTTGCCTACCATAGACAGGCTAAGAGGCTGTCCAGGTTTGAATACACCTCAGGAATGTGGAGAACTCTCTCCTCCAGCCATCCATGATGCTGAGAGGTGGGATGCCCAAGAGGAGGAAAGCGGCCCTAGGCACTGCTCATGGAGAAAGCAGGAGTGAATGCCTAATAATTTTGGCATTGGGCAGGACATTCAGCCTAAAAGGGACCCCAGCCAATAGGCCCAAGGCCTACTACATGTCTTCCCTGCAAAGGTCTATTTTCTGAAGTGGCTGAAAGTGCTTCCTGTGATTCACCAGTTCACCTAGGCTTTGGGCCACCAAATTGCTGCTCTCTGCTTACACTGGCCCTCAAGTAGAGATCAGAAACAAAGCTAGGGAAGACATAGAGTGTCAGCTTGGGCTGTTTGCCAAAGGGGACATCCCCACAGAGAAATCACTTGTCCTTTGAGTAGGGGTGTTACCTCTTCGTGGAAAATAGGAAGGCTCAGATGGTGATGATTGCTCATGACATGAACCCTGTCAAGCTGTTTGTCTTCCTATCTGTTTCGTAAGGTGGGGGGTTTCCTCCTGGAAACCAACGGGAAAGTCAGACTGAGAGGTGTAGTTAACAGGAAGACCTGCACCACCCTCACCTTCACACAGGCTGACACTGAGGACAAAGGAACTCTGGCTAAGCTTATAAAAGCCATCAGAACAAATATTTATGATAGAACCACCATCACTGGGGAGGCAGAGTACTTGGTCCAAAATCACTAGTATATTGAATCACCAGCATGGAAAAGGCAGAGAATAAGAGACTAAACTAGGTTGCATGTATTCTGTTGTGTTTTCTGTCCATAAAAAGTCTCCAAAAACTACTTTTTTTTTTTTTTTTTGAGACAGGGTCTTCCTGTAGCCCTAGCTGGCCTGAAATTCACTATGTAGACCAAGCTGGCCTTGAACTCACAGAGATTTTCCTGCCTCTGCTGGGACCACACCCAGCTCTAAAAAAAATAAAAATAAACAAATCCTAAAGCTTCTTGCTTTTTTCCTTTTAATAACAAAATAATAGTGACTCTACTACTTGCATCTGAACCTATCATTACTTTGTATAGTTGTCTTTAACAAATTGACATTCCTTGTTATTTTTTTTAACGAAGTAGGAATGCCCAATAGTTAAGCACTTGGATTCTTTAACCAGACTGAGTTCAAATCCTATGTCCCTATGTGGCTAGATAGACCTGGATAATATATTTAATTTTTCTGTGAGTCAGTTTGTTCATCTATTAAATGAAGATAACATTCATTAGTATTATCCTGAGGATTAGATCATTTTGTTTACATATTATTTATGTGTAAAACATTTTGATGATAATCACTACAAATTACAAATCTTTTGAAATTTTTTTTCCCTTCCCATAGGTTGATTTTTTAGATACTAATATTATTATTACAGAACCATATTTTAACTTTACTTCAATTCAAGAATCAATGAATGAAATTCTATTTGAAGAATATCAATTCCAAGCAGTATTACGAGTAAATGGTGAGTTAAAGTTTTTGCTGAAATTAAATTATGTGAATATAGATATGAAGGTGGTAAAGAAAACTTAAAATACTGTATACTAGCTGGCATTTTGTAGGTCTGAAGGAACATAGAATTTTATTTTAAGCATAGAATTTTAGCTTGGCCTAGTGGCACAGGCCTGTAATTCCAGCTACTTGGGAGACTAAGACAAGCATTAAGAATTCAAAGTTTGCCTGCACTACAGACTGAGTTTAAGGCCACCTGAGCAACTTAATGATAGCCTACCACAAGATAGAAAGTAAAAAGGAGGGATGGGGAATTAGCTTGTGCTAGAGCCCTTGTCTGGCAGGCACAAGACCCTAGATTCAATCCCCAGAACTTCAAAAAAATTAATAGGTGACCTGGGAGGGATTGGAGGGGGAGAGCAGGAGGGCAGTAGAATATCAATATATTGTATTCATGTATGAAATTCCAAGGAATAAATTTTTAAAAATAAATAAGAAATTAAAAATACAGAAAAATTCTAAAACAATTTAAGAAAAGGTAATTTGTTTATTTTTAATTTTAAAATTACATTTATTTATGTAATTCCTGGGAGGCATGACCCTGTGAACTTGGGGAGGTCACACAGACACACACACATTGTTAAAAAATAAAATATAAAAAATGAAGACAGTTATACTGTTATGAATTAATGTTTTTCTTATAATTAAAAGCAATTTTTTTGTGTTCGTGCATACCTTAGATGCTGTTTTTTGTTATTACTTTAAAGTAATGGTGTACTAGTGTTTAATGAGTTCCTATTTTCTTTATTATCTCTAATAGCCGGTGCTCTCAGTGCACACAGGTATTTCCGAGATAATCCTTCTGAACTGTGCTGTATCATTGTAGACAGTGGCTATTCCTTTACTCATATAGTTCCTTATTGTAGAAGTAAAAAGAAAAAAGAAGCTATTATTCGGTGAGTTCTGTTTAATTTTCATTTCTCATTTCATGTCAATTTCATATTATTTCTTAGGACGAAATGTGTGATAACTGAACCAAAGTTGAATTTTCTTCTTTTAGGATAAATGTGGGAGGAAAACTCTTAACCAACCATCTAAAAGAGATCATATCTTACAGGTAATGCTTGACCTTGAACTTTGGGAGGATGAGGTACTGTGGTCCCCTACTAGAGATTAACTTTTTTCAGGACAAATAGTGGCAAAAAAATACTTCTTTTTTAAATAAGCATTTTTATAGCCAGGTGTGGTGGCACCTGCCTTTAATCCCAGCACTTGGGAGACAGAGGCAGGTGGATCTCTGTGAGTTCAAAGCCAGCCTGGTCTACATAGTGAGTTCTGGGCCAGCTGGGACTACAGGGAGACCCTGCCTCAAAAAGACAAAAACAAAACAAAAATTATTTGGGGGCTGGAGAGATGGCTCAGTGATTAAGAGCACTGGCTGTTCTTGCAGAGGACCCGGCTTTGATTCCCAGCACCCACATGGTGCCTAACAACCATACATAATTCCAGTTCCAGGGTGATCCAATGCCCTCTTCTGGCCTCTGATGGCATTGCACCCCACGGGTGTACTTACATACATCACAATGTTAAATCTGTCTTCCTTTGCTTAAAGATTAAGTCTGAAAATTCAAAACTTATGAAGATTATTCACAACATATGATTATATGAATGCTATTCACTATAGAACCAAACAAATTGGGCTCAAATTCAATATGCTGGGATATTTAATTCCCCACTCCAGTCAGATGCAGTAAATTGGAAAAGGAGGAAGGTTAAATCAATTGAAGATTTAAGACTTACAGGGCTGGGCACTGTGGTCTCTATTTCTGTAATCCCAGCACTTGGAAGGCTAAAGCAGGAGGACTGAGAGTTCAAGGCTACCCTGAGCTACATGTTGAGTTCAATGGCCAGCTTTGGGCTACATAGTGAGGCCCTGTCTGAACTCTGTCCCATTGAATAGATTTATTTAAAACAGCAACAGCAACAACAACAAAATACGCAATGGGGCTGAAGAGATGACTCAGCAGTTAGGAACACTGGCTACTCTTGCAGAGGACCTGGGTTTGGTTCCCAGCCATATGTAACTTCAGTTCCAGGGGATCTGCCATACTCATCTGTGGGCATTGCGCACATAGGTGCACTTACATATGCAGGCAAAACACTCAAACATATTAAAAAAAAAAAAAAAACAACCAAAAATTTTTGAAGCAAAAGTAACACAATATGTTTTTCTATGTACAACTTTACGAAGATTTATTGAATGAAAACATGCATTCAGTAAAGTATGCAGATCACTAGTGTACAATGCAATGAAAAAAATTAAGAAGTGAACAGCTGTATTTACAGAAAATAGTTCAGGCAGAACAGGATAAGGCTTTTAGAAAATATGTTTTTTACTCAGAGGGTAAAGGACTTATATGATGTAAGGAAAGAACTGACTTCAAAAAGTTGTCCCCTGACCCCAACATGTATTCCATGGCATGTATACACATGCATGCATGCACACACACAAATTTAAGCAATATTTTAAATATATATGTTAATTTTTTAATTCATATAGAGTAAATATTTATGTTTAGTGGGTGCAGTGTGATTATTTTGATATGTGTGTACAGTATATAATATGAGAAAATTAGCACATCTGTCACCTCATATTTCATTGTGTTGGGAATTTTCAAAATCTCTTCTAGCTATTTTGGAAAAAATTCTGATAATTGTTTTCAACTCTAGTTATCCTTTTGTGCTTTGGAGCATTAGAAGTGATTCTTCCTAGGCTGGGTGTGGTGGCCCATGCCTTTAATCTGAGCACTCCGAGGCAGAGGCGGGTGGATCTCTGTGAGGTTAAGGCCAACCTGCTCTACATAGTGAATTCTAGGTCAGATGGGGCTACATGGAGACCCTGAAATAAATAAATAAATAAATAAATAAATAAATAAATAAATAAATAAATCTCCTGTGCAACAGCTTCACCACGCCCATTAACTACTACCTTCTCCTCACCTACCTCCCATGCCTCTTCCCAGGCTCCAGTAGCCACTCAGAATACATTGTTTGTTGGTTTTTGCTTTGTTATGTTTTTTAATTGTTTATTATTTGTGTATGTATGTGTACATGTGTAAGCTGAGAGAGAGAGAGAGAGAGAGAGAGAGAGAGAGAGAGAGAGAGAGAGAGAATACAGATATAAGCATGCTTTGGCAGGCAGCTGGAGTTAAGAACAACTTTGTGGAGTTGGTTCTCTTAGGATCTGGGGATAGAGCTCAGTTGGGTTTGCAGCACACATATCTTTACCTGCTGAGACTTCTCTCCAGCCCTCAGGAGAGGTTTTGACAGTTTTTTCTTTTTAAATATGCATGAGTATTTTGTTTGTTTGTATGTGCATGGGCAGGCCATAAGAGGGTGTGGGATCTCCTTGAACTGGAGTCATGAGCGTTAGCCACCATGTGGGTGCTGGGAACTGAACCCAGGTCAGCTACAAGATCAGCCAGTGCTCTTAAGGGCTGAGCCATCTCTCCAGACCCAACAAGTTTTTATTTATTTAATGTATTTATTTATTTATTATTACTTTTATTTTTTTTTTTATTTTTGTGTGCCTTTTTGAGACAAGGTCTCCCTGTACCCACAGCTGGCCTGGAACTCACTATGTAAATCAGGCTGGCCTCCATTTCACAGAGATCCACCTGCCTCTGCCTCCGGAATTCTGGGATTAATGTTTTGTGTCAGCTTGCTCAGCTTAACTTTAAACCTTTAAAAACTTTAAACCTACAGGGCGTCCCTGTCTCAAAAAGACCAAGAAAAAACAAACAAACAAACAACAACTTTAAACCTTATGTAGTGTCAAAAGCCTTTTAAAAAAAAGTGAGACAACCATCAACCCTAGAAACAAATTGAAACAAATACACTACTTTGTATCAGTCCACATTGAGTTAGTATAACAAAATATGCAAGATAATGAACTTAGTAAGAAGGAAAGTTTGTTTTGCATGGTTGCTTGGCTCTGCTGCTTTAGGACAGTAACGACAGAGAACCTCATGGTGTGAGTGTGCTGTCGACCAGGCCAGTTTACCCAAAGCTTCTTTGGTGGCTGGGGAGCAAAGAGAAAATGGAAGTGGGCAGGCAGGGGTCCCAGTACCCCTTCAGGGCATGCTCTTAGTTACCTCCCACTCCCACCAGGCTTCCTAGCTTAAAGGTTCCACCACCTTCCATTAGCACCCCACTGAGGACCAAGCTTTTAACATCAGGATCCAAAATAATAGCATGCTAACCATGTTCTTGATGACAGTCAGAGTGCTTGTCAGTCCATTAGGAAAACATTACATCAATATAAAATGTTTATATGAAAAGCATCAGTGGCACAAATCCATAATTTTTAGGAGCATACAAATTGATAATACCCAGACATAAAAATAATAAATTTCATTAGTAATCACAGATTCATTTCAGCAATATTTTTTGAATATTTACTTAGGATCTTGGAATATGTGAGTGAAAAACAAAGATTTCTCTTTCTCATAGACCTTCTGACTAGCGAAAACACCAACTAAAATACCACTTTTATGTCAGCAGGCCAGGGGCACAATGGATAATGTGTCTGACTATGGATCAGAAAATATCACTTTTACAATCCAAATTAATGAATATCTTTTTTCAAAAGATGATGTTGTAGATTTTTTTATATGGAGATTATTTTTATTTTTTAAAACACGGGCCACGCCCTGACAGACTCAGGTGAATCTAAAATCATCCCTTATGACCATGTCCTTTGATGACCTCTGAAATCATCCAGCAGTGAGAGCTGCAGAGCCCAATAGGTACTGACTCTGTCCAAACATCTGCACAGCTAAAAGCATATCCTAGCATAACTACAACTGATACAGTGCTTTACCAAGAAAGCTCAATTCTGTCAGGTGAAATTTCCCTTTAAAATATTTTATTATTTTTATTTTATGTGTATGAGTGTTATGCCTTCATGTGGGTAAGTGCACCCATGTCATGCAATGCCCATGGAGGACAGAAGAGGCTGTCGGATCCCCTGGAACTGGAGTTACAGGCAGTTGTTAGCTGCCATGTGGGTGCTGGGATTCGAACCCCGGTGTTATGCAAGAACAGCCAGTGTTCTTAACTGCTGAGCCATCTCTCCAGCCCTATATGGAGATTCTTATTGACTGCTGATACATATTTTGATAAGTGGAGATAACTTCTTGTAAACACTTTGGTACTAATGCAAGAGACTAAAATTAGTTGATTCTCTGTATCCCAGAGCATGAATAATCAATGAGGAAAGCGGATGTAAATTAAAATACTTATAGATTAAAAAAAAAACCTTTTTACTGATGCTTATACTTTTTTTCACATTTTAATCTCTGAAAATAAGATGACTCTTCAGTACCTTAGAACGGTCATAGCTGAGTTTCTCATCTCATTAATATAATCATACACCTCAGAGAAGCTGAAATATGGTTTATAATAATGTTTGTTAGACAAAAGCAAAATAAAAGGAAGCAATTTTTAATTCATTGGATGGAAAGATTATGCTAAACATATTGTAATCATTTATTTCTCTATTATTTTTATTTTGCTTTTTGTGGGGGGGGGTTGAGACAGGGTCTCCTGTAGCCCCACCTGGCCTGGAACTCTCCATGTAGACCAGGCTGGCCTTGATTTCCAAGAGAACCACCTGCCTCTGCCTCCCAAGTCCTGGGATTAAAGGCGTGGGCCAAGTGATCATTTATTTCTTTTTAAAAATATTTTATTTTTTAATTTTAGTTTTTTATTTTATTTATTTATTTTTAATTTTATTGGATTTTTGTGTACTTCATACAGTTATTTGTTATTTGTGTGTGGGGGATGTATTGCCTGCATGTGTGAAAGCACACCGAGATCAGAAGAGGGTGTTGAATTCCTCTGGAACTGGAGTTATAGATGGTTGTTGGCCTCCATGTGAGTGCTGGAAATCAAATCATGGTCCTCTGAAAGAGCTGCCAGTGCTCTTAACCCCTGAGCCATCTCTCCAGCCCCTGTGACCATTTATTTCTAATAGCTCTTTTAAGTAGGTGTCTTAGCACCTTTTTAGACATGCAGGGATTAGTCTTCATGGAAGTAACTTGGCTAGTAAATTGTGCTTCAAACCTCTGACTGCAAAGGTCATTTTTTACTTAACTTATAAATGCCCTCACATCTAAACTTCTAACTTGGGAATATTAATAACTATACTTTACTAGGTTCATGTTATTGACTAAAACACAGTAAAAAAAATTTAAAAAGAATAATAGCATAGGAAGATGTTCACCAGATATTTAATTGGAAATATAAAATAAGCATGTAGCATGTGATAAAGTCCATTTGCACAGAATAATATTCAAAGGAAATGAACTCATGTAAAAAAAAAATTTCCGGGGCTGGAGAGGTGGCTCAACAGTTAAGAGCATTGATTGCTCTTACAGAGGACCTGGGTTTGAATCCCAGCATGTACATAGTGCCTAACTCCAGTTCCAGGGGCTCTGATGCCCTCTTCTGACCTCCATGGGCATTGCATGACATGGGTGCACCCACCTACACGCAGGCAATACATACTCATACACATATGCGTAAAATAAAAATAATAAAGTTTTTTTCCTCAGCTGGGCATGGTGGCACACACCTTTAATCCCAGCACTCAGGAGGCAGAGGCAGGTGGATCTCTGTGAGATCAAGGTCAGCCTGGTCTACATAGTGAATTCCAGGACTGCTGGGGCTACAGGGAGACCCTGTCTCAAAAAAACAAAACAAAACAAAAATAAAAAAAAAAACTTTCCTGTATAAATACTGTGTTTTCTTTGATTCACTTATCAAATATTAAACATCTTCTGTATGCTAGGTACACTGTGTGACTGTGTGCTGATTCATAATACTTCAGAAAAGACAGCACTAAGAGTCCAGATATCATAGTGCAAATCTATTCAGAATGACTAGGGGGAAATTTATTCTTTAGTAAGATGATAAGCCTTATCATATAACACACAATTTGAATTTCCTTCTCTGTACACTGAACTAATATCTGTGCTTTAAAGAATAATGTACATATTAAATACCATAATCAAATGAGAATACTCTATAACGTTAAAAATGTTTTAGCTGTGTGTGGTGGTACACACCTTTAATCCCAGCACTGACAAGGAAGAGGCAGGTGGATCTCTGTGAGATTGAGGCCAGCCTGCTCTACATAGTGAGTTCCAGGCAAGCTAGGGTTACAGGGAGACTCTGTCACAAATAAATAAATTGATAAACAAACAAATATATATGAAATAAAAGTGTTTTACACATTTAAGAGTTTAATATTTCAAACTAGATGGTGGCTAATACCTATAATACTAGCACTCAGGAGGCTGAGTCAGGAAATTGCCATAAGTTCAGGGCTAGCATGGGCCACATAGTTCCAGGACAGGCACAGTGACACAAACCTTTAATCCCAGCATTTGGGAGGCAGAAGCACACAGATCTCTGAGTTTAAGGTCAGCCTGGTCTACATAGGAAGTTCAGGCCAGTCAAAGCTATATAGTGAGACCCTATCTCAAAAATGAACAGATTGGAGGAGAGATGGTTCTGTGATTAAGAGCAGAGGACTGGGGTTTGGCTTCTGTGGGCATTGCATGCTCGGGTATATTTACACACATGCATGCAAAACACTCATTCATGAAACATAAAAATAAAGGAAAAAATGTTTTAAAACATTTTTTAAAAAAATCTGCTGGACATGGTGGCACATGCCTTTAAGCCCAGCAACTCAAGAGGTAGAGGCAGAAAGATCTCTGTGAGTTCAAGGCCAGCCTGGTCTACATAGTGAGTTCCAGGCCAGCTGAGGCTAGAGGGAGACCCTGTCTCAAAAAGATTAAAAAAAAAAATTCCATTGTTAGATCCATATAATGTGGACAGCAATATGAAAGGCTGTTTTCAATACCCTTCTGACAAAGAACTTAAAAAATTTCCAAAGAACAGTTTTATTGAAAATATAATTCTAGATTTTTTGGTGTTGATTGATTGTGCTTGTGTGCGTGCATGCGTGCGTGCATTGTATACATGCACTCATGTGGAGGCTAGAGGACAACTTGCAAGAGGTGTTTCTCTCTTTTCACAATGTGATTCTGCAGACTGAAGTCAGGTCATCATGCTTAGCATCAAGTGCCCCTACCCACTGAGACATCTTGCTAGCCATAGAGAAATAATGTAAATGATAGTTGTAAGTTATGTTCAGTTTCCCATTTCAAATTTTGTATGTTAAATTTTTTTTAATTACATTTATTTATTTCTGTTAGGCAGCTACATGTTATGGATGAAACTCATGTGATTAATCAAGTGAAAGAAGATGTTTGCTATGTGTCTCAAGATTTTTACAGAGACATGGATATTGCAAAGTATGTGTAACGGTAATCTAAGATTCGGGAAGTTGACTTTTGGTGATGCTAGCGTAATCAAAACATTTAATAAATCTCTTTTTTTGTCTTATAGGTTAAAGGGAGAGGACAATACAGTCATGATTGACTATGTTTTGCCTGACTTCAGTACAATTAAAAAGGGCTTTTGTAAGGTAATTTTAAAAAGAATCCTTAGTAATACCTGTTCAAGTGGCAACCTCAGCCAGATTCACAGAGCATTTCACATACATCTGGGGTTGACAGAATTGTATGGTGACTGCTTTCCTGGTGTCATTTCTCTAGGCACATTTGATTACTAAGTTTCTCACTAAATTTCTTTAGAAAAAGAGCCATCAGTTAAATAATAGCATATGGGGTAAATCTTGGAGATAAACAGGGTTATTATCTGTATTATAGTTAACAATTTTCTGTTTACTTAGGAATTATTTTAAATCCAGTTAGAAATTGGTTATTTTCCTATTGTGAAAATCATTAACACAGATGCCTCAGGACAGGATTTACTCATTTATTTCAATAGATCAGATTGTTGTAAAGGGCAAAATCCATTGAACTTTCAAAGTGTTAAGAAGCACTTCATCTTGAATGTCAAAATAAAGTGATTTCCCTTATCTTTGGTCAGTTCAAGAAAAGACAATTCTGCTTCAGAAAATGTGAAGTTTGACCTTCTAGTTACTGACTTGACAAAGACTCATGGGAAGTGAGACATTTCTAGTCAGAAAGAGGAGACACGATAGTATTCATTGCAGTATATTTTAGAATTGTGCAAAATTGGGAACAGCCTAAATAATCTACTATAAGGAAAACAATATTTTATGTATTCATATAATTGTAATCAGTAGCAAAAACCAAGTAGATATACATGGCCAACATGGATAATACTGTTTAACAAAAAGCAAGTTGTGGAAAGGTATGCACACTTTTTGTCTATACGGGATAATAATTTATGTTGTTTAGACTACAACAATATTAATTTGACTTTGACTTTTAAGTTGAACTAAGTAAGTGATAAATATCAGGTTTAAAAGATTATTTTATTTATAAAATTGTATTAAGTTAGTTGGTGGGTACATGTACATGTGTTTTATGTAATTATTTACATTTAGACTAAGTATGCCTGAAAAATTTTTTAAGTATTTTTTTTCCCAGATTATAGAGGTGAAATACAAATAAAACTAAATCAAGGAAAACTGCCCCAAGATTTAGATGCCAAATCTCTCTCATTAGACACATTTGATCATCTTCACATTTTATATTCAATTAAATAGTCCAGTGATAGATGCTCTGGAGAGCAGAGGATACTGCAGAATTAATAATGGTAGTCAGTATTCTGCAGTGGTGGGGACTGCATGAGGTCTCAATGATTTCTAGTCTCCCCAAACCAAACAGATAACTAGAATCATGAGGACATTAAAAAAAAAAAAAAATCTATGTTTCCAGCTCTCCTCTCTAGGAGTCTTTAGTCCTTAAGTCACACAACTGGAAAGAAAATATTTTCTGGATAACAGACAGTCAAGGGCTGGAGAAATGACCCAGCAGTTGGGAGCACTTACTGCTCTTCTAGCAGGGCCCAGGTTCAGTTCCCAGCACCCACATGGCTCTAACAACCATTCATAACTCCAGTTCCAGGGGATGCAATGCCCTTTTCTGGTTCCATGGGCATTGCATGCATGGGTGCAGTTATATACATGCAGACAAAACACTCGTAGACATAAAAATAAATTAAAAAAAATAATTGTCAACTAAGAAAGTTTTCACTTTTTAAGAATGTTCCTCCCTGCTGGAGAGATGGCTCAGTTGTTAAGAGCCCTGGGTGCTCATTCAGGGAACCAGGGTTTGGTTCTCAGCACCTGCCTGGTGGCCAACAACCATCTGTAACTCCAATTCCAGGGGATCCAACACCCTCTTCTGGCCACTGTGGGCATTGCATGCACATGGTGCACTTACATACATACATACAGGCAAAACGTGTAAAATAAAAGCAAATCAATCAAAAAAATAAATGAAATAAAAAGACTGTTTCTCCTGCTCTGTGAGTGGCACACTATTGGTTTATCAGACATTCTCTTCTAAACTCTGCTGGTTTTTTCCTTATCAAAACACAAGCCTTGTTTCTCAAACCAGCACCTTATTCAGTGGGCCAGTAGTGTGCTGACTCTTCTCCTGGTTGATTATTATTTTATTCATTGCCTTTGGATAAAGAAAGCAAAATTTATTATGATTATTTCCAAGGTTTTTTTTTTTGTTGACATTTGAATCTAACTCTAGGTTGCACTTCATCAACTTCATTTAGACTCCTTGTTATTAAGTAGGGAATGTATACTTTATTATTATTATTATTATTATTATTATTGCTGTTGTTATTATTATTATTGAATGAAGGTATAAAGTTAGTTGGCTAGGCTCTTGTTAGCTGGTGAAATGTTAAAGTGTATTCTTTTTAAAGAATAATTTAATCTTTATCAGTTAATATTAAAACATACTTTATTTACAATCCATATTCAGTCACTTATATGAAAGATCTTTTGGCATAGTAAACTTAACTCTAAAATTTGAGTTTCTCTAGCATTTTTGTTGTTGTTGTTACCTGATGGGACAATGAAGAAATATTTATGAAATTAGAAAAACACTGTTGGGAGAAAGAAGAAATATATTTGGGAATCTTTATTCTTAGGATGTTGGTAAAATTTGGACTGAGATAAATTAGTCAAGAATATTTTAAGTGCTTGGAAAGTTTGCAACTTTGATTTTTCAACTGCTGATGTAAGCAACAATAACAACGAAAGTAAGGTTTATAATATTACTGATTACAACCAACAGAAACTCCAGTTTTCTCTCTTATCAGAAAGCGAATGCCCAGTGAAGTACGATTGTGTGATTTCAGTTGCAAATATTACCTTCATCATTCGTGATCACCACTTTCTGCAGAACCACTGTAACATAAACTGATTTTTTTTTTTTTAATATGGAACGCTTCACGAATTTTCGTGTCATCCTTGCACAGGGTCCATGCTAATCCTCTCTGTATCGTTCCAATTTTAGTATATGTGCTGCCGAAGCGAGCACAATAAACTGATTTTTTTAATGTAGAAAAGATTTTTTTTTTAAATCTGGCCTGGAGCTCACTATGTAGACCAGCGTGGCCTCGAACTCAGAGATCCCCCTGCCTCTGCCTCCCAAGTGCTGGGATTAAAGGTGTGCACCACCAGGGATGGCACCTGATCATCTTTTTAATGGTATTAGAAATTAAATTTGTGGAGACTGTGTAGTAAATAATCCTGGGCCATGTGAACTAGAAGAGCAGCTCCCCACAGCCCTTATAAACCCTTCATTTCTCCATGTCTAAAAAGTAGATTTCAGAATTGTACTCTTGAAAACCACTTGTTCTGCCAGATTAGATATTAATGACTAATGGCTTCAGTGCTGACATTCAACAAGGACGTCTTGTGCTGGCTCTCCTAGTTGGATGTTTGCTGATTCAGCCTGATCCTCTTCTGTGACTCGGGGCTACAAACTTCACTGCTTCAGCAGTCACTGTTCTTTCGGTCTCAGTACTTCAGTATTGATAAAATGAGTTATCCTGTAAACTCAAACTAATGACACTAATGTCAGCTAATGTTTGTTTGCGTTTTTGGATAGGGTCTCACACTGTCCAAACGTATAGTCTTCCTGCGTCCGCCTCCCAAGTCTTGAGATTACAGGTGTGCACTACCATATCAGGCTTGATGTCAAGTTTAAATTAATTTATAAATTGACAGACTACTTCCCATTCTACCTAAGAAGGGAGGATACTTCTTCTGTGGAGAATAATATTCTTGAGGACTGGAGAGACAGCTCAGTGATTAAAAGCACTGGCTGCTCTTGCAGAGGACCTAGGTTCAGTTTCTGGCACCCACATGGCAGTTTACAACCACCCCTTAATTCCAGTTCCAGGGGAATCCAATGCTCTTTTCTGCCCCCCGTGGGCATTGCACGCACTTGGTACATATATATTATATGGAAGCAGGTAAAACACTCATATGCCTGAATTAAAAATAAATAAAAATTTAAAAAAGAACAATATTCTTTTTGTTACTACAGGAGTCGTTTAATTGAGTTAAAAGTAATTTATATTTATAGTTTTCCTTGTTTTTCCAGGAGTATTGTATAATTTTCTAGAAAGTTGTATTATAAAATTGTGTTATGAGCATGGTATTCCCATATGATAGGAATCTGAATCATTAATATCTAGGTCGAGACTGGCAATGTAGGGGAATAGTTCCTGTGTGCTTTGGGTGGGTATATGATTGACCTTGAGCAAATCATGTAACCTTGCTGAGCCCAATTATATCACTAATGAAAGGACAATTTGCTTGTCTTATTGCATGAGACTTCAGAAAGATAATATATATATAATGCCTAATCCAATTAATGGCATAGTGTTCGGTTTGCATGCCATCATTCAAGAATTTATTGAATACCTACTGTGTACTAGGTACTGTTCTTTTAGGTAGTGGATATGTCATGAACAGTATAGGTTGTGAAGGACAACACATATGTACTAAGGAAATGATAATATATTATTCAATAATAATTTTTCATATATTTTGAGTATTTTTATACTTCTGTAAAGAACTGTTATGGGAGGAAAACTGCATCTGTCAGCTGGAGTAAGTGAATGACTGTGGCCCAATGTAGAAGAAATGATGACTCTGTAAAATTTAAAGGGATCATCATATTAATGATATGGAATGTTAGGGAAGGTATGTTTTTTGTAGCCCCTCAGGAACACAGCTTAGAATGGCGAATAAATTGACATTACAAAGTAAAAAGTGTATATTTACTTAAATATTTGGAAATTGATTTTTTTATTATTTGAGAATTTTATACATGCATCTGTGTTTTAATCAAATCCTTCCCTTCAATTTGTCTCCTCCCTGCCCCCCTCTACTTTTCTCTCCCACCTTCATGTGTCCGTTTTTCCTTTTTCTAACCCACCGAGTCCACTGTGCTGCTTGTGTGTGCATGGGTGTAGGACCCTATCTGAAGAAGGGGAATAAAATGGGTAGTGCTGGGAGCATAAGACACTGCGACTGTTTGCTTATTGCATGTTCTTTTTCATTTAGCAGTTGGAACCAGTATGCCCTTACAAGTGATTGTGACATTTCCTCTTCTGTGTTCTCCTTTCCTTTCTTTAAAAAAAAAAATGTATGGAGCTGGGCATGGTGGCACCATGGTGGCACGCCTTTAATCCCAGAACTCGGGAGGCAGAGGCAGGTGGGTCTCTGTGAGTTCAAGGCCAGCCTGGTCTACATAGTGAGTTTCAGACCAACTGGGGCTATAGGAAAACCCTGTCCTAAGAAGACCAAAAAAAATATATATATATATGGAATAAAGCTGCTCGGTTATCTTTTGGGCATGGCCACGGTAGCTTCCCTAAATTGTTATTTGTGCACTATGGCAGCAGGAGAGAAACCACATTTTTCTAACTTTTCAGAATCTTGAAATTTAAAAGAATGTGGTTAATAAATAGTATAATACATTTCTAATTATTATTAGTCATGTGAACTATATACTGTTGCTCAAACTTTTATTTTTTAATATTTTATCTCTTTATTTTATGTGTATGAGTGTTTTGCTTGCATGTATGTAAGTGCTCAAACTTTCATCATTCTTTCTTTAAGCCAAGAGAAGAGATGGTGTTGAGTGGAAAATATAAATCTGGGGAACAGATTCTTCGTCTGGCCAATGAGAGATTTGCTGTTCCGGAAATACTGTTTAATCCTTCTGACATAGGCATTCAAGAAATGGGAATCCCAGAAGCTATTGTCTATTCCATTCAAAACTTACCTGAAGGTACATTAATGATTATAGTCAAATGCTAAAGAATATCATTTTGAAAGATCATAAGCTCTGTGATTAATGTTTCTTAAATAATTTCAAGCAATGACATCTGTTTTATTTGCAGAAATTTCTAGATCTCTGAGACCACTTAAGTAATTCTTGGTTAATTTGCCCTGGATCATAATTGTATTTTGCAGAAGTCATTATGGTCTATTTAAACATGAAGAAATCATCTTTCCACAAGTATTAAATTCCTATATTTCTTTTAGAAAAGTTTATTGTGTTTCCTTTTGATTTTTGAGGCAGTCTTATGTGTAGTTCAGACTGGCCTAGAATTCATGATCTGCCTGCCTCAGGCTCCTGAGTGCTAGAATTATAGGAATGTGCCATGTGGCCTGACTAAAAGTGCTAACTTAATTCTTTACAGAATTGAAGTTGAATGGCTTTAACAGATTAAGACTAGAGGGTCAATGAGATGGCTCAGTGGGTAAAGGCATTTGCTGTGAAAATCTGACAGTCTGACAACTTGAGTTCAATCCCTGGAACCCACACAAAGGTGGAAGGAAAGAACCATCTCCACAAAATTGTCCTCTGACTTTCACATGTGTGCTGTGGCATGCCAGTCCCCAAGCCCCATCATGCATGCGCGTTCATGCACACACAGATGCACATATACGATAATAAATAACTATAAATAAAATAAAAACGACAGGAGTACAGTGTTCCATAGTGATTTCTGGGTTCTCCTGAAGCATGATTTAAGTAAATAGTATTCCACATTCTTAGAGTACTTTCATATCTTGTCTTCCTACTTAAAGGTTTATTTATTCTTATGTGTATGCACATGTGCCTACATGAGCTTATATGCACTCTGTGTGTGCAAGTGCTCTCAGAAGCCAGAAGAGGGTGTCAGAACCTCTGAAGCTGGAACAATATAGGTGTTGGGAACCAAACCTGGGTCCTCTTAGGAGCAGTAAGTGCTCTTAACTATTGAGCCGTCTCTCCAGCCCCATATTTCACTCTTTTTAATGTGTCCATTTGTGTAAACTATAACTTTATTATAAATCTTAGAGTGTAGCCAGGTGTGGTCATACACATCTCTGATCCCAGTACTCTGGGGACTGAGGCAGGAGGATTGCAAACTCAAGGTCAACCTGTCTTATTTAGTGAAACCTTGTCTCATCAATGATATCAACAAAAACAGTCTTAATAATGGACCCCAAAACTTGCTTGTTTTCCATACCAGTAACCCTAGTAAGCCTCTGACCTAAACGCTCACCCAAGCCTTTTCAGCAGGATAAGTAAACAGATGTCCTAATGCCATTTTTCCTCCTTTTCTCCTTTTTTTTTTCTTTTAAAGAAATGCAGCCACATTTCTTTAAGAACATTGTTTTGACAGGCGGAAATTCACTTTTCCCAGGATTTAGAGATCGAGTTTACTCAGAAGTTCGGTGTCTCACTCCAACAGATTATGATGTTTCTGTTGTGCTGCCTGAAAAGTAAGTGTCAGTTTATATGGAAACAAAAAGTCATCTCCTAGGGCCAGGTGTGGTGTTACACACCTTTGATCTCAGCACTTGAGAGGCAGAAGCAGGTGGATCTCTGTGAGTTTGAGGCCAACCTGGTCTACATGGTGAGGTCCAGGCCAGCGAGAGCTACATAGTGACACCTGTCTAAACAACAACAAAAAAAACCAAGTCATTTTATAGATAAGGTAGTCTATGGGAAGACTTCAATTTAAAGCTTGGTTCTATTATGCTGGTTGGTTATTCACCTGTGGGATCTTCATTTTCTTTCTGACAAAAAATGGAACCATAAAGCTTGTTTAGGGGGGCTGGAGAGATGGCTCAATGGTTAAGAGCACTGGCTGCACTTGTAGAGGACTAGGTTTGATTCCCTGGACCCACATGGTGGCTAACAATTGTCTGTAACTCCACTTCTAGGGGATCCAACACCCTCTTCTGACTTCTGCAGGCATTGCACAAAATAGGTGCACTCACACGTGAAATTTTTTTTTTTAAAGCTTGTTTGAGTTGGGAGATGACATGTAATGTGGCAGCCATAACATTTGGTACATAATGGGCACTTATTCCTTGCAGCAAATCACTCCTATCCTAAGACTTTTTATTTATTTTGGTCTTTTTGAGACAGGGTCTTCCTGTAGCCCCAGCTGGCCTGGAACTGGCTATGGAGACTAGGCTGGCCTCTAATGTCATAGAGATCCGCCTGCCTTTGCCTCTGCTGTTCTGGGATTAAAAGAGTGTGTCTGATTTTATTTTTATTTTTTTGAGATGGTCTTATTTTATAGTCATGGCTGGCTTGGCTTACTATGTAGACCAAGCTGGCATCAAATACTGGGATTAAGTCAGGTGTAGTGGCTCACGCCTTTAATCCCAGCACTGGTCTACATGAGTTCCAAGCCAGCTGTGGCTACAGGGACACCCTGTCTCAAAGAAAAAAAAAAAATACTGGGATTAAAGGTAAACACACTGCAACACCTGGCTGTTCTTAAGATTTTCATAGGCAAGGAAATCAAAACATTATCTGCTGCATCTGAGATATGCTGTTTCATGAAGATTTCTATCAAGAATAGAAATTTTAAAATTGGGTAATTATAAGCTATATAAATTCATAACCTTTAGAATTTAAAAAATTCTAAATGTTTTCAATGAGCTTTTACATTTGACTGGTCTTCTGCAATCACAACTTTAAAGAGATGGAGACAGAAGGCTCAGGAGTTCAGTGGCATCCTCAGCTACATAGTGATTCCAAGGCTAGCCTTGGCAATGTGAGATTGTTTAAAAATTTTTCCCCAATATTTCCTACTTTGTTTATGATAAAGAGAAGATAGCATAATTTATTAGTAAGAAATTAAAGTGGAATTTTAGAGTTGTAAGAATGTTCCTAAGATTGTACTCTGCAATGTTTTTATAGTCTAAATATAGAAAGGTCTCATGTCTTGACAAATGCCTTATAGTCAGTTAATAGTAGTGACCAGATTAAAATCTAGTGCTCTTACCTTGAATCAGAGGTTTTAAAATTTTTTGTACATTTTATTTTATGTGCATGATATGTATGTGTGTGTATAGGTTAGAGGACAGCTTTGCAGAGTTGGTTCTCTCCTTTGGATCCACCTTATATGAGATCCGGGGATCAACTCAGATTGTCAGACTTGGGTGGTAAGTGCTTTACCCACTGAGTCATCTGGCCCATCTAAATTGGTTCTTTTTTTTTTTAAGGTTTACCAGTTGCTCCATTTTCATTGTGTGTGTTTGTGTGTGTGTGTGTGTGTGTGTGTGAGCGAGAGAGGGAGAGAGCGTGAGAGAGTACGAGAGAGAGCGAGTGGGTGGATGTGTGTGTGTGTGTGTGTGTGTGTGTGAGAGAGAGAGAGAGAGAGAGAGAGAGAGAGAGAGAGAGAGAGAGAGGTGTGGAGGACAACTTTGAGAAAAGTTAGGGTGAAGATTCGGCTCTTTCCTTCTACCATGTGGGTTCTGGGAATTGAACTCAGGTCATCAGGCTTGGCTGCAGGTCCCTTTACTCACTGAGTCATCTTGCCAGTCCCTCAAATCAGATTTTATCTCAAAGATATGTCTAATACGAATGGCAGAGTTACAAAATTCCACTCTAGTTAAGTTTGAAGTGGTTTTTTTACACTTTTCAAAGTGTATTTTTCAAAGTCAATAGAAGTCAATAGGAGGCCCTTATCTGTATCACTTTCAATTTTCCTTTGTTCTCTTTTGAGACTAGGTCTTGCTTGTTATGTAACCCCAGTTGACCTCTAAGTGCCAATCCTCATGTGCCAAGCTCCCATGTGCTGAGATTCCAGGCATGTGCCACCTAAAGAACTTTTCATTTGTAGCACCTGGGTAAAGGAGTAAAGATATTGGAATAATTTTTGCCAGCAGTAGTATTCATATACTCTCTAACATTGAGTTTTTATCCTGCAAACACACATCTTGGTTGGGGCTCGAGAGATGGGTCAGCAGTTAGAGCATTGGCTTCTCTTGCAGAGGACCCTGTTTCCGTTTCCAGCTGTTAACAACCATCCGGGAGTTAATTCCAGTTTCAAGACACTCTTCTGACCATCGTAGGCAGTGCATGACATGGGTGCACTTACATATATGCAGGCAAAACACTCATGAAATAAAAATAGTTAAATAAAAAAATACTTTTTTAAAAGTACAGACTGAAAACAGACCTGAGTTAGATATTAGGTCCACATTACATTGTGGCTCCAGATGTAACCTCTCTGAACCTTATTTTCCAATCTATAAAATGAGGTTTATAATATAGCTGTTTCATGAGTTGTGAGAATCAGTCAGGTTAACATATCTTTACTTCAGTTTAGGCTCACAGTTATGGCATTGTTTTTCCCTTTGTTCACTTTGAGCTTTTGCTTATATGCCTGGTTTTTCACTGGACGTAGAGGATCCATACATAGGGGATATAGAGAAAAAAATCAACTTTTGTAAGGATAAGAAAGATGCCTTTCCTTTTGAGTTTACCCACAGGGAACTTACGCTTATTTCTTTACCTTAAATGATTTCCCTTCAAGTTTCATAGAACTTGCAATATTTCAGTTTGTAGTTCAGTTCTTGGTTCCTGTAAATCATCTGTTGATGATTACTATAAGATCATCTGGGTTCACTTATATTACCTTTATTTCAGCCCTATTACTTACTCCTGGGAAGGTGGAAAACTGATATCAGAAAATGATGATTTTGAAGATATGGTGGTAACAAGAGAAGATTATGAAGAAAATGGACATATTGTCTGTGAAGAAAAATTTGATATTTAAGCAGCATTTCTGAGTAAAGTCTGGGTTGAAACTGAAGAGTTTAATTTCAAAGTTCCTCTCAAAGGGGGTTAAGGACCTATGCTACTTTTCTTCTTAAGATAAAGCCTTGAACTTAAATAAATACTTTGATTCATGCATGGCAGTGTTCAAAGGCTTTTTCAATGGGTTACTACAGTAAACTGTAATATAGCCCATGTTTTCATTTAGGAGTTAGACTACCATTAACAATACTTTACTGTTTCTGAGAATAAGTTATTTTTCATGAGAAAGTCAGAGTAAATGTTAATTATTCATATGTGAAACACAAATTTAAATTTCCCACTGGTTAGTTTCCCTTAGAAGACAGTTTGTGTGACTTTGACTATGATTGGCTGAAGTGTTTATAGACTAATAGGATTCATCGCTGTTTCAAAGTATTTTATTTAAAATGTGCTACTCTTTTTTTGTTATTCTTATTTGTACATAATAAAGTTGGAAACACCAACCTTGTATTTGTATGTATGTCTATTTCTTACTTAGTGTAAGTTTGAAGGAGACCACTGCAATGCAGTGATCATCAATGATTTGCCGGAGTGTAGTATTTTGTTTTAAAAGTTCTTTTATATGAGCTTTAGTAAACAGTCAGATGTGGACAGTCACAGCTTTTCTGAGGTTGGGGATAAAACGCTGTGATTGTACACTTGCCTCACATGCTCAAGGCCCTGAGTTAGAGTCCCAGCATTGTCAAGGCAACAGCTTTCCAATATATTCTGTAACAATTTCCTCGAGTTATAACATTCTATCTTGCAGGTAGGCTCAAGACTCAAAAAATTCTGGAGAGGCTCTTGAAGATTAAAAACAACAACAACACAGATGATGGAGATCACTCTGCCATGTAAAGGCCGGCTCACCTACCTTTGTAAAGGACATGGGAGAGGGCCAGGGTTGCTGAACAGATGCCAATAAAAGATTTAGTATAGCAAAACAAAACAAAAAACCCAAAAAACAATTAAAAAGTCCCTAAAACTTTGCACAAGGACTCTCTCTCCCAAGGTAAAATAAACAGTAAGAACTACCAAGAAGAGACTTTCTAACCTGCAAGCCATGCAGAGAGCTCCAGGGTTCCAGTTTTATTGAGTTGTCACCCATGCTGAGGTGGGCTTTCAGTGATGCTGATACCTTTGAGCTGCCCACATTCCTATACGTAATCCTTCACTCATGCGCCTGTAAGTAACCCCAATAAACTCATTCAAGTTGGTGGTGTCTGTCAATACTTTGGTCTTTCCTTATCTGGGGTAAATAGGTATTTGTTCATGTCTCCTCCAAAATAGTGTCATATGACACAGTGACATTAGCCAATGGGTCAGAAAGGCTGCTTGGATTGTAAGTGTGACAGGAAGAGTACACAGGCTCATGGATCTCTGGGTTAGAACTGCCAAACTAGAAGCATCTGCCCTAACACAAGGCACTAGACACTAGATGTGTCAACACCTGCATGCTGAGATAGAAGGAACAGCTCTTTAGAGCATTTACACCTGTATCCCCTCCCTTGTTTTTGTTTGCTTCGAGACAGAGTCTCATGAAAACCAGGCTGGCCTTGAACTCTTGATCCTCTTGCCTCCACTTTTCAAGTACTGGAATTGTAGGTGTGCACTATCAGTGCTGGCTAACCTTTCTGTTCTTCCTTCTTTCCTTCCTTTCTTCCCTCCCTCTATCCCTCGCTCCTTGCCTCCCTTACTTCTTCCTTTGTTTTTGACAGGGTCTTGGACTGTGCAGCCATGGCTGACCTGGCCTTTAACTCACAGATTCACCTGCCTCTGCCTCCTGAGTGTGTGCCATCATGTCCAGCCCCACCCCCACCCCCTTTTTGATCTTTTTGAGACAGGGTCTCCCTGTAGCCCCAGCTGGCCTGGAACTCACTTTGTAGACCAGGCTGGCCTTGAACTCACAGAGATCCGTCCACTTGCCTCTTCCTCCCAAGTACAGGGATTAAAGGCCTGCACCACCACGCCTGGCTGCCCTCTTCCTTTTTTAAAAACAAGTATTAAAAGGGTAAGAGGTTCTTGAGGCCTCCACCCCTCTCTGAGGATGTATAAGCAGTTGATGGTTGCTGTGGGGAGAGACACTTCAGTGATAGAGCCAATGCTAAGTTGCCCATGCTTCTGTAAACAACTCCTCCCCCATGCTCCTGTAAGTAACCCCACTTAAAGTCATTGGTTCTCAAAGAAAGATGGCAGTGGGGGGAGTGGAAGGGAAACTAGGGGGGAGGAGGAGAGAGTAATCATGATTGAATATGATCAAAATGCATTATACATACATGAAAATGTCATAGCAAGACCCATTATTGTACATAATTAACGTATGCTAATAAAATTACTTGGGGAGATGTTTCAGTTGGTAAAGAGCTGCACAAGCACCCTCATAAAAAGCTGAGCACTGTGTAATCCCAGCTCAGGGGAGGCAGAGACAGGAAGATCCCCAAGGCTAGCTGGCCACCCAGTCTAGCCAATCACTGAGCTGGAAGTTGGGAGTTCCAATGGGAGACCTTGTCTCAAAAAATAAAGTGAAAAAGCGATTGAAGAAGATACCCAATGTCAACTTCTGGCTTCCCCATGCACACATACACAAATTATGGGATAGCAATGACACAGGAAGAGAATGTGATTTGAAACAATGATGTCCTGTAGTTTCTGTCATCATTGTCAAATGTCCAGCTGTCTGTTTACCCTAATTGAGACCAACGACTTACCCAATGACTTCAGGGTCTCTGATTGACTGTCCTACTAAAATGGCCTGGAGTGAAAGTAGGTTGCTTCCTAAAGTATAACTAAAGTGAAAAAAGGTATACAGAGTTGTCCACCTGAGTCACACATGGATTATATTGAGTTAGGACCTGGTCAGTCCTTCCTGGATGTAGCCTGCTTATTACAGTTGCAAAGTGATTGCTTTTATGATACTAGCTACTAGCATATAATCTATAGAAAAGTATAGCAAGAAGATGTAATGACATAAAAAGATTTTTTAATCAAATGATAAAATGATGCTAAAATTTTGGGGTGATGTGTTTAAAGATAAGTCCCCATTTACAGTCCCCCTTTTCTTTGATCAACAGAACAGATTTGAGGACCCAGATATAAGCCCACACTCCTACAGCCATTGATTTTTGACAAATAGGCCAAAAATGCACACTGGAGAAAAGACAGCATCTTTAACAAATGGGGCTGGTCAAACTGGATAGCTGCATGCAGAAGAATGAAACTAGACCCTTATCTCTCGCCCTGTACAAAACTCAACTCCAAAAGACCTGATACCTTGAATCTGATAGAGGGGAAAGCAGGGAGTACATTGGAACTTAAAGGTACAGGAAAGGACTTTCTGAGCAGGACCCATTTTTCTTACTGACAAACAGAATATGCACTTACCACAGGTGTTTTTCCTGTGAGGAAATGGTTTATTCCTCAAAGCTCCATTTCCCAAACAGCCCCCAGCCTAATGTCTCCTATCCTCCTATTCTGAGAATAATGATTCGCCTTATCAAAATACCTGTTTTGGTAGTGCTAGGGATTGAATCCAGAGCCGCACACCTGCTAGACAGGCTGTTGCAAATACTTTCCCATGGGAGATGTAAACACATGTCTACCCTTGAATCCCTCCTTGTAAGGCCCCAATGACAAACCAAAGTTTGATTCCACCAATGTCTAACTTGAGGAACCAATGAATTTATTAGGCTTACTTACACAACACGAGTAAGGTGTTACAGCATCTTGGGTGACCCCAAAGCAACCACAGCCAAAAGTCATGGATGATGGCTTCCCCATAGCTGATGGAGTTCCCCTTAACCCTCCACCATCTATTTAATTCTCTAGCACCTCCTTGAGACCATAAAGCCACAGTTCAGTCAAGGCAGGCAGAAGTGCGTACAAGTAGCTAGGAAGTACAGAAGGGAGCAGACAGAAACTTAAGTGAGGGTCCAGTGACCCTCCCCAAACCCTCCTAGGAGGAACCCTGAACAAGTCAACAAGCCCAATCTCTGGAAAGTAGTCACAGTTGTTCTAATGAACATGATTGTTGTTATACTCAGAGGAGAGAGTTCTATAACACAAGTGCTGCATCACTGAGCTACATCCTCAGACCCAAAACATGTTTTTTAAAAAATATTTTATTCGTTTTTTTTTGACACAGGGTCTCCCTGTAGCCCCAGCTGGCCTGGAACTCACTATGTAGACCAGGCTGGCCTTGAACTCACAGAGATCCGCCTGTCTCTGCCTCCTGAGTGCTGGGATCAAAGGCGTGCACCACCTTTGATCCCAGCTGGCTTGTTTTAATATTTTTATGTGTATAAGTGTACTGCCTGCATATATGTAAGTGCACCCATTTCATGCAATGCCCATGGGGGTCAGAAAAGGTCTTCAGAGTCCCCTAGAACTGGAGTTATGGACAGTTGTTAGCTGTCATGTGGGTGCTGAGATTCAAACCTGAGTCTTCTGCAAGAGCAGCCAGTGCTCTTAACCACTGAGACATCTCTCCAGTCCCTTAATTTTTTATTTTCATGCTAAACACGTTTCACCACTCAGCTACATTCTCAGCACTTATTTATCTATTATTTAGAGATGGAGTCTCCATCACAGATCGGTCTTAAGTTCCCTGTATAGCTCAGGATGACATTGAACTTCTAAGCCTGCCTCTACCTCCCCAATGCTAAGATTATAGGTGTTTACCACCACACCCAGTTTATATTGTACTGGGGTTTCAACACAGAGTCTTATGCATGATAATCAAGCACTGAGCTACATTCCCAGCCTCATTCATTTAAAAAAACTGTATTTATTTTTCACATTTCCATACGCATATATAATATGCTTCCCCATCATCCTCTTATCACCTTCTTCCTCCTACCCAAATGCTTCTTCTTCCCAAGTCTCTATCCTGCTTTCATGCTTGTGTGCGTGTGTGTGCGTGTGTGTGTGCGTGCATGTGTGTGTGTGTGTGTGTGTGTGTGTGTGTATGTGTGTTCCACAGCATTTAATTAGTTGCTTGCATGAGTATGGGGGGATTTACCTAAGTAAGGGCAACTTACCAGTGAATACACCTCTGAGGAATGTGTCTTCCCCTCCCCAGCAAACATTAATTACCTGTAGCTCCTCAGGAAACAATGAGGCCTTATGAGCCCCTACCCCATCCGTGATGCATCCAGTTGTGTGCAGGCAGCCATACTGTGAGTTCATGGGTGCATCAGCTAGGTCATATCCAGAAGATAACATTTCAATGTGTTCTTTCCCATACTCTGGCTCTTACACTGTTTCTGCTCCCACTTCTGCCATGGTCCCTGAGCCTTGGGGCAGGTGACATAGATATTCCATGTAGGGCTGAGCATAAAGATCACTTATTCCACATTACTTGTTGCCAACTGCAAATGGAAACTACTATGATCAAGGTTAAGAGCAGCACTTCTCTATGGGTATAAACATAAATATTTAGGGGGTAGTTTGATACCATGTCCATCTGGCAAAGCAACAGTAGTAGGTTGCAGTGTGGGGTGCCACATTATGATCACAAGCTGAACAAAAACAGACCTTTTGTAAGCATCCAACAAACCAAGAGTGGAACCCAATCTATTCTGAGAACTTGTTCCTTTAGATTTCTCTCAGAACTCTGCTCCTGAACTGTTCTTGAACAAAGGCCTTGCTCCACTTTTATTGAAACATTTCATCCAGTATCACACAGGAAGAGAGAAACTTGTATGATCAGAGGATTTTTGTCCCTTTTATCCCTTACTGACCTCTAGCATACATGACCACAAACAGATGCTATCAATCTAATCCCACCTGTGATTTACAACATAAATGGAATTAATTAATTGCTTTCAACAAATGAGTCACTGCTTGTAGCATTTTCACAACATACGTGCATTATTCTGGCTCAAGCACAAGGAAAGGTCATGAGAGATTAAAGCTCTATGCTTAGGTTACAAGAGGAGACCAAGGCCCCAAATTTTGTTTACATTATAAACAAGCTAAGACAGTGTGACATGATCCTAAAAGCACAAGATTAACTTTGGTTAAAAGGTTAGATAAAAGTCATTCTCACAGTTCCCCTTGTTTTATAAGAAGCATGTCCATATTTGTAGAAGAAGGCATTCTTGGAGAAGTCATTCCCAAAGTATATTCCCCGCCCCTAGAGCCTATGACCTCTCTAGCCATGAGTTTTGAATCGAGTTTTCAGTACCAGTCATGAATTCCCTCCTGAGGAGTGGGCCTCAAATCCAACCAGAAAATGGTTGGTTACTTCCATAACATTCATGCCACTATTGCACCATGAGGTCCCTCTTATCTGGAAGTTGGTACTGTAGTTTGCAGAGTTTATAGCTAGGTAAGAACATTGATTAGTTTTCTCCCCCAGCAGTCTGCATAGTACTGTCTGGCACTGGGAGGGCTAGTCTATAAGGAGCAAGCTTCCAGCTCACTTCCAGCTTGATTTCTCCATATCCTGCAACCAAAGTGTGTGATGCTTTCAGCAATATGGTCTTATCATCTAATTTTGGTGAGTAACCACAAGTAAAAGTAATAATCATAATTGTTTTGGGGTCTCAGTCATTATATTTAAATCACTGATTCAAAATTTACTTGTTTTTATTTTATGTGTATGAGTGTTATGCCTGTATACATGTAAGTGTACCCATGTCCTGCAGTGAGGCAGAGGCCAGGAAAGGGCATCAGATCCCCCTGGAACTGGAGTTGTGGACAGCTGTTAGCTGCCATGTGGGTTCTGGGAATCAAACCTGGGTCTTCTGCAAGAGCAGCCAGTGGTCTTAACCACTGAGCCATCTCTCCAGCCCCCCTCACTGATTTTTTTAAATGGTTAGTTTTAGCATCCTTTATCCATCTTTTTAAAGATTTATCTTTATTTGCGTATGTGTATGTGTGTGTGTGTCTGTGTGAGTGTATAAAACATGTGTGTGGATGCCTGCAGATCCCCTGGAGCTCGAGTTATAGGCAGTCGTGAATTGTCCGACATGGGTGCTAAGAACTGAAATCTGGTTCTCTGAAAGAGCAGCAAGTATTCTTAACTGCTGAGCCATCTCTCCAGCGTACCTCTATCCATCTTTAAAGTGTTTAGTTTATCCTGAATCTGTACTTTAAGAATTAGAAAAATGTCTCGGGCTAGAGAGATGGCTTAGCAGTTAAGAGCACTGGTTACTCTTGCAGAGGATTGGGGTTTGGTTCCTAGCACCCACATGGTGGCTAACAACCACCCTTAACTTCAGTTCCTGGAGATCTGGTGTCTTCTTCTGGCCTCTATGGGCAGTGCATGCACATGGTGCTGTTACAGAGTTTGAGACCACTGGGAAAAGACCACCAGACCCAATTCAGATTTGTTTGTTTGTTTTAATCATGCACTGTAGAATAGTAGGGTCACAGGAAATTGTTAGGGATAGATAGAGGAAGTCTTAAGGTCAAATGAAACTATTTTAAACAGGTTTTCAAAAGCTGTATAAATAGTATATAAATTTTATTTTGGTCACATAAATTATGAGTTTCTAAAAGGAGGATTTAACATGCCACATTCTCACAGGAATTTTTTAAATTCCTTTTTTATTAAGCTTTTAAAATTTCATATATTTCCCACTCAAATCCAGACCCCATCTCTGATCCATGCCTCCCCCATCCCCCCACCAAACCCTATGTACTCTGCCATATAGGATGAGTCTTATTCATTCAGGTGTTTGTACCTAAATGTCCATCAGTGTAAATGCATCCACTGGAGTCTAGTCAGCACATCCAGTGGTCATATATAAGCCATACTCTCCCTCACCCAGCAGCAATCAGTCTCAAATAGTTCTCAATCTAGTGCTGGCCCAGCACCTATTTCTCACCACCTCTTTGGGCCCGGCCCTTGTTTAATTGAGCTGACATGGGTCCCATGCTTGACACCACTGCTGCCACAGGCTCACATAAGCAAGTCTCCAGTGGCCTGGAAGCCTCCACCTTCCTGTGTTCATGAACCAGCCCTGGCTCTTAAAATCTTTTCGCCTCCTCTTCTGAAATGGTCCCTGAGCCATGGGTGGGTGAGGTTCCATATAGGAGTCTTATCCTATACTCTACAGTCTCTGATTCTTCAAAACTTGACCAGCTGTGGCCTTCTGTGTGCATTGCCCTCTGATGTACATAGAAACCTCACTGGTGAAAGTTGAGAGGTGCATTGCACTCTCTCTACCCCTTATTCTGCTATGTTCCATGAGCCTTAGTTGTAGAGATTCGACTGCAGATGTGTCACCTAGTACCGGGCATCTCCCAGGCATATGTTCTCTGTGCCTGACCAGATGTGCAAGCCTGCAGTAGCCGCCACCTCTTGCAAAAAGAAGCTTCTTTGATGAGTGCTGTACCATGTGCTTGTCACTCTAAGGGAGATCTCTTCTATCTGGCACTGCACTCCCTGCCAAGCAGCTCCCAGGTATACATATGCATTAATGTTCAGACACTCTATGTGCATTTCTCATAGGGTTTCTAGGGCATCACTTGTCCCCCAGGTTTCCTAGCCCCCCAAGATTCACTAATCTCCACTTTTTTTCCTCCCAACCAGCTCCCCTCCTCCCTCCCTCCCTAGTCACAGTGCAATTCAGATTTTAATTAGCCAGATTTTATTAGAGCTGAAGCTGGCTGACAGTCTCCAGAGACCAGATATGGGAGACTGCAGTATTATATTCAGTTTTTTTAAGATCAGCATGTATTTCACTCTCCCCAGAGAGAATATGTGGTAGTCCGATGTAACGCTGTGCGTGTGTGTGTGTGTGTGTGTGTGTGTGTGTGTGTGTGTGTGTGTGTGGTGGGTCTTCTAAAGGCAGAAACCACAAGCTGCTTCATTCCTGTGGTATTGGCAGTTGCAAGGACAGTGGGTCACACTGACCCCTAAATGCAGCAATAAGCAAGTTTACAGAAACAAAAACAAGCAATTGTTAATCATTTTCTTAACAGATGCATAGAGACCTTGACAGTAAGGAGCTTTCTGATTATTGTTATTTCAACATATTACCAAGAAAGACAGGCTATTGTTTAGGTTATTTTCTCTTGGGTGGGCAAGAAGCACTACTGCAATGTCTGGATGGCAATATTCCTTTCTGTGGTGAGCTACTTCTAAAAGGAAAACAAACTTCTAGGGGGAAGAGACTTACTGGACCCAAGTTCAGACCTTGAGCTGGCTGCTTCTTTGATTTTTAAAGTCTAAGGTGGCTACTTTGTACGAAATAGAGTTGTTCTAGTCATTACAGTGCACTTATACACATGCAGGCAAAACATTCATACATGTAACATAAAAATATTTTATTTTTTATATGTATGAGTATATTGCCTGCACGTACATAAGTGTACTGATGTCATGCAATGCCCATGGTGGTAAGAAGAGTGTGTCAGATTCCCTGGAACTATAGTTATGGATGGCTGTTAGTCACCTTTTGGGTGTTGGGAATTGAACTTGGATCCTCTGCAAGAGCAGTTAGTGCTCTTAACCACTGAGCTATCTCTCCAGTCCCCCAAATATTTTTTAGAAAAGAAAAATGTGTCATATCAATTAATACTTTTTTTTTTTTTTTTTTTTTTGAGACAGAGTCTCATTATGTATCCCTGGCTGGCCCGGAACTCAATATTTAGACTAGGCTGGCTTTGAACTCATGCCTGCCTTGCCTTTCCAAGCACTGATACTTTCAAAGTGCTATGCTCATTTTGAAAGAAAAAAAAGAGGATTTTATACCATTAACATAAAAAATTGCAATAGAAACTTGAGCAGCAAATGCTGATGTAATTAAAAGAAGTCTATGTATACAGATTGACTAACCTAATTTATGTGTTTCGTAACTCTAGAGACATGGTTTGATTGCAGATTTTTCAAGATTCACCACAGTAAGTAGATTCATTTGGTCTAGAAAGGCTTCATTGTGTAAGTAGCATTCTAAGTCACTCTGGTGCAGATAAACCCTGATTGCATTTTCAGAAACACTAGCCTAGAAGGAGGAGGAGGATAACACTTATTAAAATAGCCGCCTACCTCATGCCTCTGTGTGTGTGTGTGTGTGTGTGTGTGTGTGTATGTGTGTGTGTTTCTTTCTTGAGATGGGGTCTTGTTTTTTATTTACTATTTTTATTTCATGTGTATGAGTATATTGACTGCATGTATGTAAGTACACCAGCATCATGTAATGCCTGCAGAGGTCAGAAGATGGTGGAAGATCCCCTGGAACTGGAATTATAGACAGTTGTTAGCAGTCATATGGATGCTGGGAACCAAACCCAGATCCTCTGCAAGAGCAGTAAGTTATCTTAACCACTGAGCCATCTCTCTAGCCTTGAGACTGGGTCCTGTTATATCATTCAGGCAGAGCCCAAAGGTTATAGGCTCAGTCCATTTCTGCCCTGAGTTCTTTCTGCTTCCTGATCTGCCAAGATGGAAGGACTCTCAGTTGCTACAGTGAACTCCATCATGCCATAACATCTTATCTTGATGGATGGTAAGCTTCAAACTGGGAGCCAAAACAATCTTTCCTCTCTTAAAAATATTCCAATTACCCACTTAATTTCTGTATTAATTCTAGTTCTTCTAGAAAAGATTCTCACAAACAACTTTCTACCAACTTCCAATTCAGACTTTAAAACAAAGATCAAATATTGTTCTCCCTCTAGAAACCTTCGACCCAAGATGCCTTAGGAAATGAGTTGTTTAAGAAGTTGCAATCATACCTCTAAACACTTGCTATACATTATTAACTTCCTGTTCATAGTTTTTTGTGTTTTTACCAGATTTACTTTTCTAAGGCTAGAATTGTGACTCATCCATTTTTTTCTCCAGCATCATGCCTGACATAGATAAAATGTTAAATTATTATACCCACAAATGGATCAGTTTGGTGCTGTCAGTGGTTATCAGGTTAAGTGACAGATCTGGATTTGCAACCCCAACATTTTGCTTTTTATGTTCAAAATTCTTTTTAGCACACAATCAACTAGCGTAATAAAAACTCTTACAAAAACAAGGGCTTTCCAGAAGAAAAGTCTCAGAATGCTTTCAGTCTTCAGCATTATTCAAGTTATAGGAAAAGACAAAAGTTTTGCCTCTAAATTCATTTCTTTGAATTAGAAAATCTTCCATTTACTTGGATATTCCTGCCAAAGAGAAAATTATTGTGATAACTTGTTGAAGACATTTTCCAGGACCATCATAATAGGTATAGGTACTGCTGCTATGGAAGTTTGCAATAGGGGAAAGATGTGGGGCTCCACTCTGAGTATGGTACAGGAAGTGGGATTTACACCCCCCAAAAAGGGCGAGGACTTGAAGTTTAGGTGTTGGAAATTGAATCCCCAGTGTAAGTGCTGAGACACAGGGTCTTCAATAAATGATTAGGGCATGAGGGCTCTGCTCTAATGAATGGGATTCATGGTGCTTTTGCAGGAGGAGGTTAGTTATCACAAGAGTGGGTTCCAGATAAAAAAGAATTTGGCTCCTTTCTTTTTGCCTAAATGCAGACTCTTTTGATCTTCTGCCTTCTGCTATGGGATGATGCAGCAGAAATGCCCTTGTCAGATAACAGGCCATTGAGTCTTAGATGTCGCAGTCTTCAAACTATAAGAAATCAATCTCCATTCCTTGTAATTACCCAGTCTTACTCTGTTATAGCAGCAGAAAACAGGCTAAGTCTGGCTCAATAGAAAAAAGATAACTCAGGGGTAAAGAACATTCCAGCTAACCACTCTTAGCAGGATTCTTGCTAAAGACAGCCAGGGTGATGAGCTGTCACCTGGAGGACGATGGAGCCTGACAGCACTGATCAAACACCAATATTAATCAAATATGGAGAGTGGGAGCTCCTAGGTAACCCACTCAGCAGGTTCTCTGTAAAATGGGATTTGATAAGGAATGGAATTTGACAGATGGGTCCAAGGGAAATTTGAGGAGTCTGACAAAAATTTGATCAAGCAAAAAGTATTTGTCATTCCCAAATCTGTGAACCATGTAAGAAGTTTAAACATTGTCTCAAGCATTATGAATCAGACTGTAGCTCTCTCATGGCAATTTACTGAACACTCTACCAGAAGGCAAGCTTTTCAGTGATTTATTTATTTACAAAAAGAAAAAGCTTGTATATAAGCATCCTTTCCCAATATGTTTAACCTAAACTGAATGACATTCATAGGATTATAGTTCCTTTTAAGTCTAATAACTGTTGTATACAGAGCTGACACTAGGTGGCAAGGAGTTTCTGGTTAGGAATTTCTCTTTAGAAATCAATGCCTGAGAACCAAAAACCATTTAGAAGTACATCTTTCTTTATAAATAGGTTTAATTGAATAACACTATATATGTTGATCAAAATAAGTTCCATTAGTTAATATTTTAGGCAATGAAATATGCTGAATAACTTGTAGTAATTATACTTTTTCTAGACTGTCTTTACCTCAATGAGGGGATTTGCCTGCTGTTAATGTCCCTTTGAACCCAAATAGGTCAAGTAGTAGATTCAGGTGTCTGGCTCCAGAGTGCACATTATTATTACTAAATCTCACTCCCACATTAACACAGTATTCACAAATGCATAAATATCCATTAAAGAGGTGGGTGGTCCGTATGTTTTTTGCTTTTGCACTGCTGCGACATAATGCCTGGCAGAAACAATTTAAGGGAGGGAAGGCTTCTATTTTGAATCATAATTTCAGAGAATTTCAGTATGTCATAGGAGGGAAGGCAAGGTGGGACAGCTGAGCTCATGGAGGCCAGAGAATGTGGATGATGCTGTTCAAATCATGGCAGACCAGCAAGAAGAGAGTGGGAGATAAGCAGGTCTAGGTATAGCCTCTACTTCCATCAGTGAGGCCCAACGTCCTCAGGGATCCATAGCTTCCCAAAGTAGCACTAAGAGCTGGGAAGCAAGTGTTCAAAACCTAGGCCTGTGGAGCTCAATTCAGATTCAAACCATAGCAGGACCTCTGCTATTATCTGGTCCAATGTTAAATATAAATCTATGTGCACATGGACACACACATTATAAACTATGTATGTGTATATATGTGTGTATATACATATATATGTGTTATATATATTATACATATGTCTCACTCTGTAGCCCAGAGTTATATGGAACCATCATATGGCCCAGGATGGCCTCCTGGCTACTGGGATTTAGAGGCATCTGTCACCATGCCTGGCATATGCATATATGTACATCTATATATGCATGTATATATGCATATATATTTATTTGTGAGTACATGTGTCTGTTCACATGCAGAGGCCAGAAGAGGCTGTTTAGTGTCCCCCTCTACCACTTTCCACCTAGTTCAAAGATCTCTCCTTGAACTGGAACTCACATATTCTCAGGTAGGCTGGAAGCCCATAGCTTCAGTGATCCTCTTGTCTCCACTCACTTCTGAGCTGGGGTCACAGGCATATGTGGGCTGCCCAGTACGTTATGTGGATGCTGGGATTTGAACTCTAGGCCTCATGATTGTACAGCAAGCACTCTTTTAAAAAATTTTATGTGTATGAGTGTTTTTGCCTGTATGTAAGTGCACCACCTGTGTATAGTGTCCATGCAGGCCAGAAGAGGACATTGGACCCCTGGAACTGGAGTTATAGACAGTTGCTAGCCATCATGTAGATGCTGGGAAGGAAAACTGGGTCCCCTGTAAAAGCAGCAAGTGCTCCTAACTATCTCTGTGTTAGTTACTCTGCTGTTGCTATGACAAAACACCATGACTAAGGCATCTTATGGAAGCAAGAGTTTATTGGGTTTATGGTTCCAGAGGGATGTGTAGGAAGCAGAGAGAGAAACTGGAAACCAGAAAGGCTCAAAACTCTCAAAGCCTATCCCCAGTGACCTGCTTCCTCCAGCAGTGCTGCACCTCCTAAACCTCCACGAACAGTGTCACCAACTGGGGCCAACGATTCACTTATTTGAATCCCATGGGGGACATTTTCATTCAAACCACTACAACCTCTCCAGAGCCATTAAGTTTATTCTTATTTTTTTAGTTTTACTTTTACTTTTTTATTTTTCAGGGATGGTTGATCAAACTCAGGATAATTTTTATTTTAGAAATTGAAAAGACAAAACAGGTTCAAAAGGAAGACATTTGCCTGAAGCTTTTATGTTCTAAGCAGCAGATCCAATGACAAAGAAATACTCTTAGAGTATTCACCAGAGTATCTGTCATTCATAGTGATGACTAGCAATTTCCCACCCAGTTCATGCTGAACACTGAAATGGCAACTTTTCTAATAAGGAGACTGCTGTTCTTCCCTTTAGGAGGGTCTGGTTGCACATTTCTGGTGTTCTCCTTGGATCACTGCTGGAGGTATATTAATGCCCTTCCTAGTTCTGAAAAGAACCATACAGACTAGGAAAATTTATCCTTCAATGTCATAGCATTATGCTTTTCCTGTTTCTTTTCAAATTGGAAGAAACAAAAAGTCTTTGGCCTAAGAAAGGTCAATGAAAAAGTGAGAGTAAGAATGAGAGGGAGAAGGAAGAAAGAAGTGGGAAGGCGAGAGGGAAAGAGGGAAACCAAATACCCCGTGCCAAAGAAGATGGAAAGAAAGGGCAAATCCATGGTTTAGATATTTATGAATTAAAATTTTGTAGCCTTTTAAGTCTTCTATGTTTTACACTGATGATTCGGTCATTAAGTTACACCCTAAGGGAGCACCTTGAAAATACTACCCTAAGGAAAGCTCCTATCTGGTTCAGAGAGTTCAAGTATGAAATGTCCTCCCCTGGGAACAGGACTTAAGGAAATCTACTATACACCTAGTAGCATTAGTAGGCGATTCCAGCAGCATAACTAAGTAATCAGCACCCATGAAGAAGCACTCACATTTCTTTTTAAAGTTAGCATGCTTTAAATATGATTATCCTGACATGCTTGGAAACTATCCTCTCTCTACAGAATCAATATAACTACCAGGCAACTGTTTGTACTTACAAATTGAAGGTTTGTTGTTGTTGTTGTTGTTTTTGTCTTTTTGAGACAAGGTCTCCCTGTAGCCCCAGCTAGCCTGGAACTCACTATGTAGACCAAGCTGGCCTTGAACTCACAGAGATTCTCCTGCCTCTGCCTCCCAAGTGCTGGGATTAAAGGTATGTGCCACTACTCCTAGAAGCTAACTGAACTTTCTTGCATCAGAAATGTTCATTCAAAGCTTCGAGTGGTGCTCTTCAAATTCCTTGATTATTTTCTTTTTTTGTTTCAAAGAGATCCTGGAGTTACCATTAATTTCAAGAGCCAACCGGTGAAGATAATAAATTGTCATTTTTGTTTTTCAAACTCCGCGTCTGTCAAGGGTTGGCAAAATGTGAAAAAAAGTAGAATTGGAGAAGCAGATGGAAAAAATTATCAACTAAAATGCACCCACCTTGTCCTTGGGATGCACTTATTTATTTTTTAAAATGTGGCAGATGATGTTACCTCTGCTCACACTTCTTTCCTCCAGAGAAATAGCACTGTTTCTTGGGAAAATGCTAGAGACAAAAAGAATATTCCATTCTTTTATTTGATCTCCAAAATAACTCTATCAAGTAAGAGAAGCAAGGAATTACTATCCTAGCTTCAAGAGGCACACAAAAAGAATTTAAATCACGTGGCCAATAACGAAAGGCATGGTCAAACCATAGAGAATTTCTGAATTCTAGAGAAATGCTTTCCACTGCTATGAGCAATCCCAGCGGCAATGTGGACTCTTGCCCTGCAGACCCACAGATGCTTTACTCCCCACACACCCCAAAGCAAGCTCCAGTCAGAGTCCACATGTGAGGGCTGGGGATGTAGCTCAATTGGTAAAACGCTTGCCTAGTATGCATGAAGCCCTGGGATCAACTCCCAGAACTAGTGGATGTGACTCATGCCTGTAATCCTAGCATTTGGGAGTTAGAGGTGGGGGATCAGGAGTTCAAGGTTGTCCTTGATTATAAGAAACCATGTCCCCCCCCCAAAAAGAAAGGGGGGACAATAAACCACAAGTTCATGTGACAAATACTGGTCTCTTCATATCATATATATTTATAAGGTGCACATTTTTATTAAACTGGTCCCAAGTCAGTGTACAAGCAAGCCCTGGCTGCCTCACACCTTAACACACTCCCAGGGAGATCAAAAGCTTTCATATATCAAGTTGGGCGGGGGAACAAAAAGAGGGAGGCCAAGATGGCTGACCATTCAAAAATAAAAACAAAAATAAAAAAATATTAAGGCAGAAGATTTAAAAAAATCTTTGCAGTACATAATTTACACAAAAGCCATCCTGTTGTTTCTCTGCATGGACTAAGTGCATATTAGATATTTTTTGCCTATCCTTCTCTGTAATAGCCCTGACCTAAACACACATGTGGCAATACCCCAGAATGACACTGCCTCTGAAAACTGAAACTATACTTGACTCTCTTCAGAAACTACATTTTCAAATAATAGTTGACAATGAGGATCTACCATAATCCAGGCTTTTGATGCTTTTCCTCATTAAACCTAAGTGTGTGGGCATTATTGTCAGTTTTATCTTTGTTGTTTGTTGAGGGGTCTCCTCAAGCCAGCTGTGAAGACCCTGAGCTGGATCGGGTCCCCTGCCAATTAGGGGGGCAAGAGGATCACAGTCAACACACAGACACCAGGAGTCAGGTAGACACAAGCACTAGCCGAGGTACTGCAGGCTTGTTTAATGCAGGAGGGGGCAGGCCCTATATTTCCCTTTTCTCCACCCCCAAGTCCCTTTAGTCAGCGTATCATTTTCTGATTGGTCCACGCCATGCAGTCTGTCAGCAGTCACTGGGCTTGCAAGCAGGGTATGGAGGCATGGACTCCTTTTGGTGGGCTATTTGTGGACCAAGAAGTGAATTCTTGCTGAATCCCAGGGCTCTGGGTCTGTGCCATTGTTGGAGGCCTCCTGCTACATTTCCACCCTTTTTCTTTAAAAATGACTGTCCAGAGAGACCCTGTAGGCAGCTCTGCCTTGGGATGACCCCCAGGATCATGGACTGTGCCTGTCTTAGGTTGTCCTATTCGGGCATGAACCTTACCTGTTATTGGAGCATGGGCGTACACGTCCATGTCCTGGCTTAGGTTGATTCAGCCCAAGAGGAGCTTACCTGTCATTGACTACCAGCCCTCCAAGGGGTTTCGTCCCAGGGGATCAGTCGAGGTGGGGAATTATCTGTAGGAGGCCTCGTACATTTGTGCAAGCCAAGTCTGTCGGGCTGCATAGGGCGGGTTGAAATCATCTTCGTGTATTGCTCTGAGGGCCTGATACACCGAGTGATTGAATTTTCTCTGACTGCGGGAATGAACAACAAGGCATTTAAGAAGGAGAAAGAGAAGAATAATTATGCCTGTCAGGAGTAGGTAAGTGAAAATCCAAGACAGGTCAAACAGTGCTTTTAGATTAGACCAGATTTTCTCTAAGAACCCTGAATTATTTTATAATTTGATTAGTTAGTAATATAGAGTAATTAAGAAACTTTTGATTCTAGTGGCTGTGAATATAGTGCTCGAGTTGTAGGCGTGCTTCAGTAACATTCTGTATTTTATAGGGGGTGAGACAAAGTGACCTAAAGCGAGGGTCACAAGCTAGCAGAACCATGTCTTTGGTAATTGCCAGCTCTTCACTTAAGAGATCAATTTGTTGTTGTAACACATTAATTGCCTGGTGAAGATGCTGATTGATAAGGGACTGAGTGTGAAAGGTAGAGGAGGTTTTGGACATGGCCTCGTTTTGAGTATCTCCACAATAGTGGAGGGTTGGGTGATAGCCACTGCAGCGGTGGCGGCTGAACCTAACGCAAGGATGATGGCTGAGATGAGAGTGGCAGTGACTCCAAAATCCCATTTTAAGTGGGGGGCTTGTGACAAGGCTGCCCACTCTATAAGGGTGACAGCATGGAAGTGGGTTGCATTGGTGACTGGAACCCAAAGGGCCATGGGCTCATGCATAAAGAGAAGTATGTGAGCTGGATGGTTCCAGTAGGCTGCCAGTACACAGGTGGTGGTGTTGGTATCGGAGCAGTTGAGTTGTGCCTGAGGGTTCGAAGTAACATTGGCTACCAATAAGGCAAATGGGGGCCACATGCAAATGGGGGTAGGGGGCCAGGATGTCGTGTGATCAATGGATGTAAGGATTTTGTTTTTGGCACAAGTAGAGGGATTGGTGCTAGTGTAAGTGCCGTTGGAAAGCTGAAGGCCCTGCTGTGCCAGAAACAGCCTCATGTCCATGCAAGCATGCGGCCCACAGAGGTCCCAGTTACTGAGTGTTGATTCATGGTTGGTATGGGAGATCTTAATGCTGCAGAGATAGGTGGAGGCCAGTTGTCTCCAAGATCTTAGGGGGTGATTAGAAGGGGAGTGGCTGAAGTAGCAAAAGGGAGGGATGGCATGGTTGGGCTTAGGGTGGCATCTCTGCCACGGTATAGGGAGCATGAGGAAAAAGGTGCAAGGGAGCATGTGAGTAGGCAGTTGGGGAGTGGTGGGCATAGAATGGCAGGGCAAAATGGGGGTGGAGGGGTGGCAGTCCCCTCCGCCTCCCTTGTTATTATTGTCCCCAGTGCAGCAAGGACTGAGGCTACGTCAGTGTTGTTGAAGGTAGGGGAAAGGCCCTTGAGTTTAAGCATGTAACCTGAGGAGGCACTGCCAGCATAATCTTGGATGGTCAGGTTGAACAGCCCAATGCATGAGGATGTGTTGTTGGCAGTGAAACATAGAGAGTTGTTTAGGAGTCAGGAGCCATTGAGTGATTTCCAGGAAGAAACCGGGTCCATGGTGGGGAGGCCTAGTGTAGAATTAGTTGAATAGAGGGTGGGGTAGGCTGGGGAATGAAGTAATAAGGGCAAGAGTATAGGCAGGGAGGGGACCAAGGCCCAGAGGTCATAGGCCGTGGCAGGGGCAGGGAAGAGCAAACCAATTATCCAGATAGCAGCAAGGCCTCTGGGTCCTGGGGTCCTGTTGGTTGGTTGTTGGTCTCGTATCTCTCACTGGAACCCATACTGGCTTTGTTTCTGTCTGAGGAAACATACAAGCATAGCCTTGCCCTCTTGTTAACAAGGGGGCAGGCGGTTGCCATTGACATGTTACGAGGTCCTTCCATCTCACTAGTGGCAGGGGTGTAGGCCTAGGTATGGTAGCCCAGTGTTTGTAGGCTGGCCTCAACCCATTTTCATTGAAGGACAGGAAATTAATGTTGAATAGAGCTTTAATTAGAGCCAGGTGCAGGTCCCTTTTAGACTCAGGGGTAGCAAATTTTTGTAATGTTTCTTTGAGGGTCCTATTTGCCCACTCCACAATGGCCTGTCCCTGTGGATTATAAGGGATGCTGAGGGAGTGGCTAATTTTCCACGTTGACAGGAACGATTGGAATTGTAGAGAGGTGTAAACTGGCCCATTATCAGTTTTAGGATCCATGGCACTCCCATTACCAACATTGCTGATTTGACTGCCTTAATGGCGTATGAGGCCTTTTCACCGGTTTGAGCGATGGCAAAAAGAAAGCAGGAGTAGATGTCAACAATGACATGGACATACTTAAGATTACCAAAGGAGTTATAATGGGTGACATCCATTTGCCAGAGGGCATTGGGTAGGAGACCACGTGGGTTAACTCCATATTGATTGAGGGGGCCTAAGGGATCAAGTGGTGCACATGTAACGCAAGATCTGCTCAGATGTTTGTATTGAGAGATGGGTAGGTCGGGTAGAAGGCGGTGCAGATTGTGAGGAGAAAGGTGAAATTGTTGGTGTAAGGCTCTGGCTTGTTCTAGTAGGGGAATCTCTATGGACATAATAAGTTTATCTACTTTGTCATCTCCCTTTGCCAAGATCCCGGGGAGCTTGGTGTCTGATCCTATGTGGGAGATGTGCCAGTGCCATTGTCTGTTATCTAAGACAATCTGGAGAGCTCTCATGGTTCTAGTGATGGGATCCTTGTGGCCTTTTACCCGAGCAAAGTGAAGACATCTGAGGGCCTGAACTGCATACTGGCTGTCGGAGAATATATTGAGCTGCTCAATCTGGCAGATTAGAAGATTTTTAACAAGGCCAGGAGATCCCCCAACTGGACAGAGCTGGGATTGGCTTGTACATAACAGGTATCATCCTTTCCCATGCACCGAATGACAACACCATAACAGGACTTATTGGCATCCAAGAAGGCTAGCGTGGCTAAAGTAGGGGGGTTTTGCAGGGGGAAGTGTGTGGCTGAGTGGTGATTTCCAAGCAGGCCAGGCTGGCCAGTCACTTATCTGGGGGTGTGTTGTTATCCAACTCCCCCGTGAACCCAGACATGATTAGTTGGAAAGCCAGAGAGTCTGCCCATAATGTTTGGGAATGCTTAAGAGGAAAGGGAAGTGCTACGGGCCAGCCGAGACCGGAGCAGTTCAGTCCGACGGGAGCAGGGTCCCCGAAAGGGTGGACAAGGATTCGGTGAATGACAAACAGACAAACACACAGGAGTTTGGTGAAGGTCTGAGTGTATTTTTGCAGCTGCAGGGCTCAAATTAAGAACTGCAAAGTTACATGATTACATCAATAAGCCATTGTTCTGCGGTTAACCATTTTCTAAGAGTTCTGATTTCAGAAACAAAAGCGAAACACAGGTCGATCAAAATACATTGCCAAAGTATGCTATTATTATTAACAAGCATCAGTTAACGTTAAACAGAAAGTTTCCTGTTTTTCATCTTGGTGAGTTCACATTAGAGACTTTTACAGTTATGCAGTGAGATGACCTCAAACCAATATGTGTTTTCAATATTAGCTCTGTAATCATTAGTATTTCTATTTGAATTCCAGGTGATTCACAATACTGTTGCTTTATGTCCGCTTTTTGTTTTTCCCTGTTCATTATACTGTCCCAAACCCCAAGCACTATCAGTATCCCATTCTAATCCTGTAGCTCTCATGAAATCCTTCCAAGTGTGGGACTTATAAATATAATTAACCCATCTTTCTCTCCAAGAAATAAACACATCCTTCAATTGTCTCTGTATGCTCTCCTTTTGTTCCTTACTAAGCAGGCACCAAGGTGGCCCAAATCTGGCAAGTCTGTCCATGAATTGTAATGAATACCAAGAAATCCTTTTTCCTCCCATCTACCCCCTTCCTTATCATATGCTCCTGTAAAAGGCAGTGGTTCATCCATAGGTTCTGGAATTTTATACACACTTTCTTTCCCTCTTGGTCGATGCCATCATCTACCTCCTACCAAATATAAGCTGGACCAAAATTAGTTGGTGGTAACTTTCTTTTTCTCCTAATAGCCATGGCCTCCCTGTCTTAGGTCACCTCTTCTAAGGTGCTGAAGTTGCCCGTCCTTGGGTAACCATGATTGCCCTCATGGCCCCTGTCTTAGGTTCATCAGTCTGGGAGGGTCTTACCCGTCATTGGGATTAGTCATGCATGTGATTATCAGGGGTCTATCCCATAGAGGGCAAAACAGTCTCACATTTTTAGGCCAACTCAAGCATCCAGGCTTGGACTTGTCTAGGGGATGGGGACCAGAGGGAGATTGACTGGACCAAGACTTTCTCTGTCTTGGCTTCTTGATGACTGAACAGAGACACCTGAGGAAGTATAGTATCAGATGACTAAGTTCCTAGGAAATCATCCATATCTAGTTTCTCTTTAGGTGGGCCTAATGATCTGAGTAGGTACAAAAGAGTCTCTCTATGAAAAAAGAATAAGAATAATATTGCAACAATAAAGACAGGAACTAAAGTAGAACAGCCAAAGACACGGCATGCTCTTTTAACTCAGCCATCTCCAGGAGGCATTCTTCCTTTGAAGTTTTCTCAGCCTCAACCCACGGAGAGTACCTCACGCAGGCTCCACTGGAGGTGGCGTGACAGGGCAGTATAATTTTGTCAGGTTCCTTTCCGAATATGCGCCTGGCTGTTTGTCGAGCCTTAATTGGTAACTTGAAGGCAATATCATACTTAGAGCTAAGCCTAGTTAGGTCTGAGGTAACCAAGTGGATCCACACCAGGGGGTCTTGCTGCCATAGCACCCCCAAGACACCATTTTTAGTCCAGAGGACCAAGGCCAGTAATA
>NW_008354025.1:214975-215656 GCF_000622305.1 Nannospalax galili | reverse complement strand
TCCAGTTTATAGTCCCACAGAGTTCTTGGAGCTCAGTCAAGGTATATACAGTTTTTTGCAAGATGGAAGGGTTAAGCAGTTTAATTACTGTATCTATATGGTAGCCAAGGAATGTGAAAGGTTGGATGCATTGTAATTTGTCTCGTGCAATGTGGAGACCTAGACTTTCTAAATCGGCAAGCAGACTGGGTATTGCAGTCTGTAAAGTACTGTGAGATTTGTGTGCTAGCAGTATGTTGTCCATATAGTGGATGACAATTAGGTCCTTGGGGATGTTGGTTAAGGCCTTATTAACATATAATTGACAGATTGTGGGACTATTTTTCATATCCTGTGGTAGTACCTTCCATTGGTATCTCTTGGCTGTTGTTTGAAAGTTGGGCTCCCATACTGTGAAGGTAAAGTGAGGTCTATCTTGTTCTGCTAGGGGGGTTTGGAGGAAACAATCTTGGATATCAAGTACTATAATATGATGGGAGGGGGGATAGCTGTAGGGTGTGGTAAGCCAGCTTGTAGAGAGCCTATCTTTTCCATCTGGGAATTGACTGCTCTAAGATCTTGGAGGAGTCTGTATTTCCCTGATTTCTTTTTAATAACAAATATTGGGGTATTATGTTTACTGAGAGAGGGCTCAATGTGGCCAAGCCTCAATTGTTCAGCTACCAAATTTTTGAGGGGAGA
>NW_008354025.1:187417-214836 GCF_000622305.1 Nannospalax galili | reverse complement strand
GGGTGGTTGCCATTGACATGTTATGGGGTCCTTCCATCTCACTAGTGGCAGGGGTGTTGGGCACGGTGTTGTCCTTTCCCTGATAGTCCCAAGTTATCGTGTAGCATGATATCATCATAAAAGGCACTGTCATCCGTGGTAAGGACCACGCCCATATCCTCTAGGATGTCTCGGCCCCATAAGTTACGGGGAACGTCTGCTACTATGGAGGTAACTGTGCCCTGATTCCCATCCAAGTCCTTCCAATATACTGGATGTGTGACCAGCTTGGTATCTTGTTTCCCACCAACTCCTTTTATTGGTGGGCCTGGCCGGTATTTCCAATGAGGGAATTTAAGGGATTCGGTTTCTGATATAATGGTGACATCAGCCCCTGTGTCTACTAGGCCCTTTATGGCAGTTCCATCTAGGAACAGGGTCATTAGTGGGGAGTGGTTGAGGATTGGGAGAGTCTATAATATCTGTCTCATTTCCCCTCTTGTGGGCAGGGCTGAGGGGCACCCTGGGTGGAGTTTAAAGGAGGTGAGTCCAGTTGAGGCTGTGACCTACAGTCTTTGGCCCCATGGAACCCTTTTATGCACTTGGAGCAGTGAGTCTTGGGGCAGGTTGTACCTCTTGGGCAGTGGCTACAAAAGTGGCCAAGCCCACACAGTTCCAGCAGCCTTCCCATGCGCCAAAGTGGGCAGGTGTCCTTGTGACAAAAGAGTCTCCAAGAAGGTGGTCAAAACCTCAATAGGGCCCGCCCTAGGGTCTAAGTCTCTAGTAGCAAGTACCCATTTGTGAATGTTATCATTGCGGACAGGCATGATAGCGGACAGGGATGTTTAGTTATCATTGTGGACAGGGATGTTTAGTCCCTCCCAAGTCAACTGTTTGATAAGCACCTCTTGGGTGGGTCCAGACTCCATCCTCTGCTCTACTGCCTGTGTGACATGGGTAAGGAAGTCCGTGAAAGACTCCCCTGACTGTTGAATCAAATTACAGAAAAAGACTTGTTGGTCATGGGGGGAGCAACATTTAAGGGCCTTAAAGGCCAAGTCAGAAACTTGTTGAAAATAGGCATGGAGGCCAATAGTAGACTGGGAGATGGGGTCAGTCTTTTGTCCATGTCTCATGAGCATGTTCACCGTAATGTTGAGGCCACATTGGAGATTTAGGCATGCCTGGTTTTCAGCCTGATCATCATAGGCTGCACACCAGTTTAGAAAGACTGAGCGTTCTAAGACTGCCTTTAGTAAGCTATACCAATCATAGTGGGTTTGTAAATATAAGGACCACTGGCAAAGAACATGTTCAAAATATGGGGAGTCACGGCTGCACACCAGTTTAGAAAGACTGAGCGTTCTAAGACTGCCTTTAGTAAGTTATACCAATCATAGTGGGTTTGGATAAGAATGAGGTCAGCAAGTGGGGTGGGCAGCCATGGACGCTGCATCGCATCAGGGCCAACGTTAACCGGAAATGCAGACAAAGGTGGATTGCTCAGCTGCCTTGTGGATAAGAACGAGGTCAGCAAGTGGGGTGGGCAGCCATAGATGCTGTGCCGCATGGGGCCTAATGTTAACTGGAAATGTGGACAAAGGCGAGTGAGGGTTTAAGGAGGGTGGCTTTAAGGAGAGCAGTCTAGGAGGGAGGGGCATGTTAGCAGGGGAAGAGGCGGGATGGTTACTGGGGGGATAGAGTAACTCCTTCCATGGGTAATGAGGCAGGGGAATTTCTGGCCATGGTAGCTCTAGGAGAGAGCCTAGGAGGGAGGGACATGGTAGCAGGGGAAGGGGTGGGATGGTTACTGGTGGGGGGAGAGAGTAACTCCTTCCATGGGTATTGGGGTGGGGAAATTTCTGGGCATGGTAGCTCTAGGAGACTATCCTGAGATATAGGCAAAGGAGATCCTTCCTTATTGGAAGTGGGTGCAGAGGCTGTGTCCACCTCCGGGTCTGGGATGTCCGGGGTCGAGTTAATAGCCAGATCTACACTAGATTGCTCCCAGCAGTGCTTGTTGTGGGCCGAGATGACTTCCTCAGGAGAGGAAGATTTAAGGCTAGTAATGATGGCTAGGAGGATCGGTACAAACAATGCGGGGGGAGTGATCCCTGACCCAACCTCCCTTTTTTGGGCCAGGAAGAGAACCTGCATCCACATGTCAGGGTCCCACATGTTTTCAGGGGAGACTCACGGAGCTAAATTAGTGGCTTCATCCCCAAAGTGTTCGATATCTTTTGGTTTCACTTTCAACCCTCTTGTTATAAGGACCACCTTGAGTGGTGCCATTTGTGGTTCCCTGCATTGTGGTGGTAAATTGCCCATTGTGGGAGGGTCTCGTGAAGGGGAATTCACCACAAAAGTAGAAGAAGAGTGTGACTACCAAGAGGGCACAAAGGAAGCAAAGAAGCACTGTGAGCCACGCAGATGTAAACCACCCCAACATGTAAAGGTGTATCGGATCCAAATGTCCTGTGCTCAGTGAGGGACTTCTGGAGGCCATGACACCTCCAGCCATATGCTCACACGGTGTCTCCGGGACAGGCAACATGGTGACCCAAAGCCTGGTCTCTGAGTTCGGGGTGGATCAACCCTTATGTGAACTCACTGGGATGAGCCAAGAGGAGGGAGGTGCCAACGTGGGCTTCGGGACCACGTGGTGGAGTGTGCCTCCCTGATCTAACAAACTAGTCCAACAATAAAGATGACAGACAGCGTGGAGGGGACAGAGGAGGGAGCTACTTGCTTACCCTCAAGCAGCCGAAGAAACAGATAAATCCAGGGGCCTACTTACCGTATGAACTGAGGTTCTGAGTGTTGCCAACACTGTGGGCAGGGGTCCCTGTTCAGGCCCCAGGTGTTGCAGGGTCTCCTCAGGCCAGCTGTGAAGACCCTGACCTGGATTGGGTACCCTGCCGATTAGGGGAGGCAAGAGGCGTGGAGTCAACACCCAGACACTGGGAGTCGGGTAGAAGCAAGCACTAGGCGAGGTACTGCAGGCTTGTTAATGCAGGAGGGGGCAGGCCTTATATTTCACTTTTCTCCGCCCCCAAGTCCCTTTAGTCAGCGTATTGTTTTCTGATTGGTCCTCACCACGCAGTCTGTCAGTAGTCACTGGGCTCGTGAGCAGGGTACCGAGGCGTGGGCTCCTTTTGGCGGGCTATTTGTGGACCAAGAAGTGAAGTGAATTCTTGCTGAATCTCAGGGCTCTGGGTCCATGCCATCTTTGGAGGCCTCCTGCTACAGTTGTTGTTTTGATATATGTAGCCCAAACTAGATTCAAACTTGCTACATAGTTGAGGATGGCCTTGAACTCCCCTGATCTTCTGTTAAGATTACAGCCACGTAGCACCTCTCCAGGCAACTATACCTTACTGATAAATAAAAGTGTGGACCACAGGACTGGCAAGTGGCTGAGCTGGAATGTCAGCCTGGGATTGTTCCTTTCCAGTGCTTGGGGTCCTTCCCACTGCCCTCCACCCCTTCAGTTCTGTCTACAACTCTTCCATCCCAGAACATAAAACCTTTATGTGTTGCATGTGTCTCTTTGTTCATCAGGTTCCCTTCTAGCATCTGTTCTTCCTTATCCCATGTCAGGCAGATCTGAACATCGGAACCACTGTCTCATCAGTGCATCTTCACTTTTCTTGCACTCCTGTCCTGTAACACTGGACAAAACTAACTCTCCGCTCTTTATCAATTCTCTAGTCTATCTTTTCCACTCCAAATTTCATGTACATAAGGCTGCTGAGAAGTCATACTGCCTAATAAGCACTACTGAGAGTTACAATCTCCTACTTCATCTGAGTATTCAGAACTATTTACCTATCTATGTATTTGTTCTTTCTCAGGTCCTTTTCTATTTATCCCATTATCTATTTCAAACCCTCATGCCATGTCAGTCAGTGCTTCCCCTAAGCCTAGTGTAGTCTCCTCCCACTACTTGGTTAAGGAAAGTGGACTAATCACTTGATCATCTCTCTTGGCTTCTTATTCTTTACACACACATACACACACATATATATATATATTCTTACACACACATATATGTTTAGATCCACATACATGATCATTTTTATTCTAATATTCATCTTTCTGTTCAAGGGAAACTTTTGAGCTTGTGTCCTTGAACTCAATTCCTCTTGCTTTTCCAAGCCCTGGCTGTAGCATCTATCTCTTTTAATTCAATATACACTTTCTTCTGATTTCTTCCTCTCAGCAGATCAGAATGCTAGAATCTCTCCCTTGACCTAGCTTTCTTTGCTCTGCATATTGCCTGCTCCTCTCTCCCCGAACTCACCACATACCGCTTCTCACTTCCTTCCTCCCTCCTTCCCCATCATCCCACTGCAACCAGGTCTTGCCTCTGGAGCTACTAAAACAGCTAAGTGAATGGGCTCCAGATAGTGGCAGGCTTGTTATTCTGTCCTAACATTTCTTCTGCCACATTCATGGGTTCCTCTGTTCTTGCCCCTTTACTACTGGTGTCCCTCCAGTGTAAGTATCTTCATTTCTTCCACATGCTGACGGCTCCCCGATATTTATTTTCATCTCTCTCCTGAGCTTCAAAATCACACATTCAATTGTCTTTCTGAAAATCTGAAGTCAGGGTGTCTTATATAATCAAAAGTCTCCAACAAACCCCACAATCTTTTGTTTTCTTGAATCAGTGGAACTTGCTCCACCTGGAAACAAGTCTTTTGTTGCTGTCGTTAGGTCAAGTGTTAGTATGCATGTATGCACATATGACAAAAGTGTTTACAAGGTGAACTGGGAATTTTAAATATTAAATAACTTTTATTATATTAAATAACTAAGATTTTTTATTCCCCAAATTAGTAAAGAATAAATAATATACAACATGGTATAAAAACCAGAAGAACAGGTGATTCTGCTTTAGAGAGACATTTTTCCATTTATATGTGTGTGGTATGCATGTGCGTATATGCATTCTTGCATGTATGTGGTGTACATGTGTGTACATGCATGTGGAGGCCAGGGGTTGATGCCAGGTGTCTTCCTTGATTGCTCTCCACCCTGTATACCAAGGCAGGGTCTCTCATAGAGCTTGTCGATTGGTTAGTCTAGCTAACCAGTGCTTCTAGGGTCCCTTCTCTGCCCCTCACACACTGGAATTATACACAAGCCATTACATCAGCCTGGCATTTTTGTGGGTGCTGGGGATCCAAACTCCAGGCCTCACATTTGTACAGTAAGTGCTTTAGATTGAGCTATCTTACCAGATCCAACAGGTCATTTTTGTTACCTTTCTCCCTATGGCTCAGATGCAACCAAGTGCTACCAGCTGTACCCTCTTCATCCTTCTTGCCTCTGCCAGTTTAGGCTGCATCCTCTCTTTCTTGTACTGTAGTAGTAGACTCTTATTTTAGACTGCCTGCAGTCCCCCTGCCAACTCATTCCCCACATTTTTGTTGGCAGGCTCTATCTAAAATACTATCTGGACATATCACTTTCTTAAGAATAACTTTCAATGCCTTCCAGCTACCTAGCGGGTTCCCTGGTGGCTAAATGAGGGCCTCATGAGCAGACACCCATGTCTCCAGTTTCAAGCCTTGCCATCCCTTGACTGCAGTTCCGGGGCTTGTTTGCACTGTCTCACTTTGTTCCTTCTATCCCTTCTTGTGTACACGTCATTGGCTTAGCTAACACCCTTGAACTTGCAATCTTCCCGTGTCAGTCTCCCAGGTTCCTGGGATTATAGCATGCACCACCATGTCTGGGTTTTTCTTTCTTTGTTTTGCAGTGCTGGTGATCAAACCCTATGAAACTATAACCCTAGCTCCTCCTAACTTTTTTTTTAATTATTATTTTTTTATTTTATGTGTAAGAGTGTATTGCTTACATTTTTGTGAGTGCACCCATGTCGTGCAATGCCATAGAAGTCAAAAGAGGGCTTCGGATTCCTCTAGAACTGGAATTAAGGATAATTCGTAGCTGCCATATGGGTGCTGGGGATCGAACCCGGGTCCTCCGCAAGAGCAGTCTGTGCTCTTAACTGCTAAACCATCTCTCCAGCCCCAACTCCTAACTCTTTAAGTCTCCTTTTCAGCATTATTTTTCCCATAAACCTTGCTGGAAACTTTTAAACTAGGTTAGGTAATTCTCCTTCAGGTTCCTGAAACATCTTCTGGCTTGAACATATTGCTATCGTATTTTACTATTGATTCATATGCTATTTCTCATCAGTTCTTTCACTGAACTAGTTCAGTCAATAAATATGTATTTTATTTTATTTTTTCAGCATGGAGGACTGAACCCTAGGCCACATGCATACCAGGCAAGCATTATATCACGGAGCTATATCCTTACTACAACAAATATTTATTGAGTACCCACTATCTGGCAGTTGCTTAGAACATCAGAGTGGAAGCTTATTAAAAATAAGAATATTATACATTGTATTTTTTTAGTACTTAGACAAAGTCTGGCTAAATAGTAGGGATTTTAAAAATTGTCTAGAAGGGACTTGGTTGTAGTTGCCTATAATCTCAGTACTAAGAGTTGAAAGCAGAGCAGGAGGATTGCTAGTTTGAGGCTAGCCTAGGCTACACAGCAACTCCTTACCTCAAAAAAATTTTTTTCAGTGTCTAGTGAATAATTGGAGTGGATAAATCCTGGCTATCACAGGCATTTTAAATCAATACTCGTGTATTTTAAGTAATCGATTCAAATATGTGGAAAAGAGATGCTACATAAAGCTGAGAGACAATTAAAAAATTCAATTGCCTACGATACAACCTCACAATTTTACTGAATAAGAGATAAACTTCAAGACAAAATAATTAAATTATTTAGGGAAAAATATTACCAAATAACTCTTTGCTTTCTTTTTAAAAATCTTTTCTTGAGATAGGGTCTCATATAGCACACATTGGCCTCAAACTTGCTATGTAGCAAAGGATGCCCTTGAGGTGCTGGGTTTACAGGCACGTGACACCACACCTGGTTTATGTAGTGCTCAGTATTGAACCCAGAACCTCATGAATGCTATTCAAGGACTCTACCAACTGAGTTAAATCTCCAGCCCAAGTAACTCTTTAAAAATTAAAAAAAAATCAACTTTGTATGTGTGTGTGTGTGTGTGTGTGTGTGTGTGTGTGTGTGTGACATGATCTCATGCAATGCAGGCTACCCTCCAAATTTCTATGTAGTTCAAGCTGTCCTCAAACTCATGTCTCTCCTGCCTCAGGCTCCTGAGTTGCTGGATTATAGGTGTGCACCACCATACCTGATGATTATTTGTTAGGGGAAAAACCACTTACTTTTCACATATTAATTATACAAATATTAAATATTTTACAACTATACTACAAAATAGATGATGTTATTTACATTTTGAAGCAAGAAAATAGACATACAAGGATTAAATGACTTGCCCATTCTGACCTTCACACTTACAGTAATATCTACTGTGGTATTTAGTCTGCCACATAAAAATCTTAGGAAATTGGTACTAAAAAATATATTGAGGGGGTTGGAGAGATGGCTCAGTGGTTAAAAGCACTGGCTCCTTTTACAGAGGACCTGGGTTCAGTTCCCAGCACCCACATGGTGGCTAACAACCATCCATAACTCCAGTTCCTGAGGATTCAATGCCCTCTTCTGGCCTCTTTGGGCATTGCATGCAAGTGATGCACTTACATACATGGAGGCAAAACACTGATACACATAAAAATAAATAAATAAATAAATAAATAAATAAATAAATATATTGAGCCAGGTGTGGTAGTATACACATGCCTTTTCTGCACTGGGGAGCTGTAGGTAAAAGGATCAGAAGTTTGAGGCTATCCGTGGCTATATAGTAAGTTCAAGGCCAGCCTGGGCTACAATGAGACCCTGTCTCAAAGAATAGAGGTTTTTACCTTCTTACAATAAAGGCAATCAAAAGGAATTCAAAAAAGAACTACACGGGGAGAAAATTATCTTAGAAATAATAAAAATAACCTTAATATTACCACGTTTAGTAACATTGTATGTTTTTTATTTAATCTTTGTGTGTGTGTGTGTGTGTGTGTGTGTGTGTGTGTGTGTGAATGTGTGCTTGCATGGAGGCCAGAGGTTGATGTGGGGTGTCTTCCTCAACTGCTCTGTTATTTTTTGAGACAAGTCTCTTACTGAACCTGGAGCTCACTGATTCAGCTAGATTGGCAGGCCAGCATCACCACACCTGGCCTCCCCATTTTTGACATTTAACATACTTAGCTACAACAGTCATTTAAGAGCCAAGGAAGAGTTTGGTGTGATAGCGTACATCTGGCATCCCAGCACTTGGGAGGTGAGGGAGGAAGATCAGGAGTTCAAGGTCATCCTTGGCTACAAAGGAAGCTTGAGGTCATCCTGGGATGCATGAAACTATGTCTCAAAAATAATAACATTACTACTATTGCTGCTGCTGCTGCTGCTACTACTACTACTAAAGGAGTACGTCGGAGTCAATACCTGACATGGCATCTGGATCTTCTCCATGTAGAAGTTTCTTTTCTTACTAACCAGATCCAATAAGGTAACTGGTGTCTACAAAAACACCAGGGATTCCCAAATAATTAATACAATTTTTTTCTTGCCATGAATTCAACATAGGGGAAAAAAGTCTATTTTTCTGGCCAAATGTAGGGGAAGAGGATTATAAATGGGAAAAGGGAGTGAGTGGTAGAAAGGCCTCTGAATTATAAAGGGTATGAAGTTTTTAATATTCTTTTTTTCAAGTTTATTTATTTTTATTTTATGTATATGAGTATTTGCCTACATGTATGTATGTGTACCACATGTGTCTGGTGACCAAGGAAGTCAGAACAGGACATCAGATTCCCTGGAACTGGGAATGATTGGTTGTTAACCACCATGTGGGTGCTAGGAACTGAGCCCAGGTCCTCTGCAAGAGCAGCCAGCACTCTTAACTCGTGAGCCATCTCTCCAATCCCCTTTTTAGTACTCTTAAAAATCCAGTTTTTTGCCTTTGTACATGTACTACATTTAAAACTAAGTTAACCAATCATTAATAAAAAGTTTGTCTGTAATAATAAAAATTACTTGTACTTTCAATAATGTATAACTGTATTAATTCAACACTGTGAACCTATAAATTTGCAGCCAATTTTGAAAGAGATTCATCTTTGCTCTAGAAACTGTTACTATGGCAATGCTGCTGTAATGAAATGCTTCTACTAATTATGTGGTTATTAAATAAATTTTAAAAAAATAAAGAAAAAAATTACTTTGTACTTTAAATTTGTTTTAAAAAACCCCTTAAGTCATAATCACATGATTCATATGTAAATGGTGGCTCTAAAATACTTTTGAACATTTTCTTAAATTAGAAAAATATTCCTTTCCAAATTTTGGTTACACCAAAAATAATCCTAGAGAGCAATACAAGTCTGGAGCAGTAATTCCCTTGATAACATGGTTACAGAGGGCACTACGTAGCCACCAGTGCTGAAATTCATGTCTGGACACCACCTTCATCCTGGTACCCAGGCTGCCTTTCCTTTCCTTCCCTTCTTCTGTCCCTTCCCTCCCTCCTCTCTTCTCCCCCTCCCCTTCCCTTCCCTTCCTTTTCTTTCTTTCTTTTAAAACTGTTGTGGCATGGCCAGGGACAAAGGCAAAACCTTATGCTTGCTAGGCAAGTGCTATACCACTGAGCAATATTCCCAGCCCCCCAAGCCTCCTTTCCAGTGGTCACTTTTTAGCCTTGAAGCTGTTTCCACTAATGCAGTCAATAAAAACTGAGTGACTATGATGTGTCAGGTGCTGTTCTAGGTGATGAATAAGCAGGTTCTTGAAATTATATCTCAAAAGATAGAAAAACAGTTAAAAATGTATCTGCAAATACATACTATAATTACAGGCACTGATTTAAGTGTCTAAAGAAAACATAAAGCAGGGGAAGAGGTTAAGACTGAAGAAAGCAGCTACTTTAGACAGTAAAGAAGGCTTCATCTTTCAGAGGTAGAACACTGGAGTAGAGGTCTGAACAACTGTGGAGAAGTGAGTCCTGGGAAGATTTGGAAGAAAAAAAGTTCTGAACAGGAGACACAAAAAATGCTCTGTAACGGGGGAGCATGCAGCCTGTGTGTGCGCCCCTATGTACAGACTCCCAAGTCAGTCTCCCAGAAATAACTCATTCTCTAATCTCTAGAAACCCTGCTTCCTGGATCCAACACCCAAAATTCCTCTAGCACATGTCAAGTTTTATTCTCTCTTTGGGGCCTGCTACAGAATTTGAAAGAGTATACTTCTTTACGATGCGGATACTTGTGATATGAAGAGAAGGTAGAAAAATACAAGAAAAATCCTCATGACTTTTTTTTAGTAGAGACTGCCAGATGTAGGAAAGAGGCAAATTCATTTGTTCACAGGAATAGGAAAGGGTAAGAAAGAAGAAAATGAGACTTAGAGGTGAGGAAAGGAAACAGGAAGTGTTTGCCTGCATGTGTATAAGTGCACCCGTGTAGGGCAATGCCTGTGGAGGTCAGAAGAGGGCGCTGGATTCCCCTCGAACTGGTTATGAGCGGTTGTTAGTCGCCATGTGGGTGCTGGAATTGAACCTGGGTCCTCTGCAAGAGCAACCAGTGCTCTTAACCACTGAGCCATCTTCTCCAGCCCTTCACTTAGCAACTTTTTGATGAAAAGCTTAGTACATCACAATGACTTATAAATGGGCTTTAAAACATCTTTTATCCAGAATTCATAATGGAGTACTTCTCTTAGAGACTTAGTGCTGCTTTTCCCTTGTAAGTAATTGAAACTTCAATTAAATTTGACAGAACTGTAACAGAATTTGAACCAACAGGCTTCTTTATAACGTGAGATAAAGTTAAAAAAAAGAAATAAAAAAGGAACAATTTTTATAGAAATGTTGAAGAAATAATAGCACTAACAGTACTATCTGACACTCGACACAGGCTTAAAAAACTTTTTTCCCTATACTGTTTCAAACTGTGCTTCACTGCTACTCCTAAAATGAGCTCTCGCTGTCCCTGCTCCTCTATAATCTATCCTTGACATAAAAGCCAGGGCTGTCCTCATAAATGCCAGTCAAATCAGGCATTGTTATGCTCAAGCTCTCCAATGATTCCCCCATGTTATTCCCAGGACTGTGATGGCCTTTCTGGATGTGGGTACCCACTGGCTCCTTTCTGACCTCATCTTATACCATTCTTCCCTCTTTTCGCCTAATTTCAACCCCAGACATGCTTCACAGTAGGGCCTCTGCTCTGAGAACAACTCTCTCTGCCCAAACCCACTCTTCCCTCCTCTAATCATTTGGTTGACTCCCCTTCCAATAGCTACTCAGACCTCATCCCAAGAGCTTGACTTTGGCCACCCCCAAGAAATACTGTAAATTCCTGCCTACCTCTGACCTACCACACGTAAGTCCTAGTAAATTGCTCTTTTTCTTTTTTTCTATGGTATTTATCACTTTTATTGTTGCTTTGTTTTGAGACAGGGTCTTACTATGTAGCCCTGACTGGCCTAGAACTTGCTACATAGACATGGTTAGTTAGTCTCGAAGTCAGTGATCTGCCTTCCTCTGACTCCCACTTGCTGGGATTAAGGGGAAATACCACACCATTCCAGGACACATTTATCACTTTCTATCAGGCTACTGGACTTGATGATTTGTGTGTACCTTTTTATTACCTGTCTTCTTCCTTTTGGGTATACATTCCCTGAGGGCCTGGATTTTGCATTTTGTTCACTGATACATTATAGTCCAAGACCTAGAACAATGCCTAGCCATGAAGGAAATGGGCTGAATAAACTAATCAACTTAGTTACAAATACTAAGGTTTCATTATTCCCATGGTGCACAAATAACACTTTTTTTTTGACTTTTTGAGACAGGATCTCCCTGTAGCCCCAGCTGACCTGGAACTCACTATGTAGACCAGGTTGGCCTTGAACTCACAGAGATCTGCCTGCCTCTGCCTCCGAAGTGCTGAGAGTAAAGGCTGTGCCACCAGGCCTGGCTCTTAAGTCGGCTTCCTTTCCTTTACTGGGCATGACAAGACAGTATTTCTTTAAGCTCTGCACATTATGAGTACTTTGCAAATTAAGTAAATGCTTTGCCTTTTTGCTATGGAGAAAGCAATGTGCCCAGGAAAAATACTGGGATACCTTGACAAGCTCAGAGTGGTGCTCCAGGAGAAACCACAACAGTTGTTCAGCTTGTACTTTTTTTTTTTTTTTTTTTTTTTTGTCTTTTTGAGACAGGGTCTCCCAGTAGCTCCAGCTGTCCTGGAACTCACTATGTAGACCAGGCTGGCCTTGAACTCACAAAGATCTGCCTGCCTCTGCCTCCCAAGTGCTGGGATTAAAGGTGTGCACCACCATGCCTGGCCCTCAGTTTGTACTTTTAAAAAAGTTTTTGTTTGCAAGACTCCTTTGGCAAAAGCTTTTAGGATGTTTTGTTATCACACTGTAAGAAGAAAGATTAGTATTAGTTTGCATGATTTCTAAAGGAAAAAATCTAGTAAAAAAATTGTAAAACTGTAATTATAAATCTTTTCACCTGTTTTTTTAACTTGTAGGCATCAGGTTCTGACACAATAGCCATAAGAGTGAGGAGCCATTGTAATTCTTCTTGAATGTTAGGCAACAACAATCTTAGATGTAGTTGTAGTGCTTCAAGTGCTTCTGTTTTCTTCTTATTCTCTGTTACATGGGTCACAAAGAAGAAAAAGTATAAGAAAAAAAAAGATGGGTACAGAGAGATGGCTCAGTGGGTAGAGATGCTTGCTGCCTATGCCAAGTGACCTAAAAGTTGTCCTCCAACCTAACCACCTTTTCACATAACATGGCACACCCACTCTCTCAAATACAAGATAATAATAAGTTTAAAAGAAGTGTGTGTAGAATGCAAAGTATAATACTTACTTGGTCAATTAAAATGCTTGGAACTGTACTTGATTTGAAGATACTTTTATAAAAAATTTAAGTTCTTAATTCTATCTATCTATCTATCTATCATCTATCTATCTATCTTCTATCATTCTATCTATCTTTTACATGGATGAGTGTTTTGTCTGCATGTATGTAAGTGCCTCATGTGCAATGACTGTGGAGGCCAGAAGATCGTGTCAGATCCCTGGAACTAGAGCTACAAATGGTTGTTCACTGCCATGTAGGTGCTGAGAACTGAACCTGGGTCCTCTGCAAGAGCACCCAGTGCTCTTAACTGATGAGTCATCTCTCCAGGCCCTACTTTAAAGTTTTTAAATTAGGAAACATTTCATATATATAATAATTTTCTATATAATTCACTGTATAATATATTTAGATACTTAGCATTATCAAAGATCATTTTATTTTTAATATAAAATTACACAGCTAAGTACATAGCTAAGGTGACACAGCACTTCGTTTTGATTCTTATACTGTGTATCAATACATGTATTTCTTTTTTTCAATTAATTCAAAAATAATTTATTGAGAATTTCATACATGCATATAAGGTGTTTTGAACAAATCCATGCCCACTCCCTCCCCTCCAACTCCTCCCATATCTCCCCAACATTTTTTTCTGATAACTTCATATACTCTTTCTTCTTCTTTTTTTTTTAAATGGGGCTTTTTGCTACATTACCCCCTCTGAAGAGGTAACCCTTATATCTTTTAAGGATTAGATAAGAGCTCCCAAATACTTTTGACATTTTTGGCCTTTGGAACAGAGTATGTTGCTAAGAGGCACAAGGACATTTTGACTTTTAGCTAAGAAACTGGCTACTTTTCTTTGGGGTCTTTTTACACTTAACTACCTAGCCAATTCCTACCTCCTATTCTTATCACACCATCCTCTGAAGAGGTTACCCAGCTTGCAGATAGAGAATCGGGACGGCTCTGACTTCTTCCATGCTGACCAGGGATACAGGGTGAGGCAACTGGAGTACCCCTTCAGTGGGTCTATCTAAAAGACTCCCAAATTGTGTAAGAGCCTACCCAAAAGACTCCCAAATTGCATAACTCTTAACTGTAGGGAGAAAAGAAAGTCCTTGACTAGTGTCTAGGAGATGTGAAGGAGAAGTAAAGGCAAGAGTAGTTAGCATTACAAATTCTAGACAAGGAACCAGAATAGGGCAAATTTCAAATATTCATTTCAGAGTCCACTGGAATTTCTTGATGAGTGCTTTCAAAAGCATCCTTCTATTGGGTTCCTCCTCATTTTTCTTTTGTCTGCCAATACTGGACTCAAGAGTGATGGGTTCAGGATTTGTTTTCAGGCATTTTAATAGCTGTTGGAGTGGTTAGAATCAGTATCACTTCCTGCTCAAAGGCTTCTAGATAGGGGGAGAAAACAAATTTGTCCATCATTTTAGAACAACAGCAGGTTGTCTCCCCTAGCTACAGGTGGGCACTACAGTATTGCAGACCAAGATTTGAGTCTTACATCTGAGCAGCACTTTCTGATTAGGAACAAAATCATCATGAGATGGGGTGCACTTACCTAAATGCTGGCAATACATGCATACATATAAAACAAAAACAAAACAAAAAACAAATAATGAGAGCTAGTAGTCTATGTTTTCTATGGTAGTAGAGACAGCAGCACTTCCAGTTAGTCTGGTTATGGTCACTGGTAAACAGCGTTACTGGATCTGTGCTGCTACATCTTGTATCGTCTAATGTACTCACTGTGTAGGAGTGAACTCTAACATGGGACAGGAGCAGAGCCAACATGGGGGGCACATTAATTTTATCACATCTAAAAGGTCAGTCCTTGGAAACAGTAAAATATCAGTTGCTGCTAAGGGTTAAGTAAAGAGAAATGCAGAGAAGAGAGATGAAGCACAGAGGATTTTTAGGACAGTGAAACTATTTTCTATGATCATATGACTGCATGTTATCTTATACTGGTCTAAACCCACAGGTTCTACAATACCAATCATGGGCTCATGATAACCAAGGCTACTGAATGATAATCATGTGCCATGTAGGTTCACGGATTCTTAACAAAGGTGCCACTCTTGTACAGTACAGGATGTTGACAGTAAATGTTAATTTGAATATGAAATGTCCCTCACAGGTTCATATAATTACTTGCTCCCCAGCTGAAAACACTATTTCGGGGGGGGGGTGGTAGGAACTTTTGAAGGTAGGGCCTAGCTGGAAAAAGTGGGTCACTGGGGTATGCCTTTGAAGGTAACACCTGTCCCTGGTCTCTTCCTCTGACTCCTGACCACTCTGAGATGAACAGTATCCTCTGCCTCACTGCAGGTGCAATATCAACAGAGCTAAAAATCATGGGCTGAAATCTCTCAAATCATGATCTAAAATACATCTTCCTTCCTTGAAGTTGTTCTTTTGGCTATTTTGGTCACAGCAGTGAGAAGGATAACTAATTCAGTGGGAGGGGTATAAGGGGTATAAGTGACCTCTTGCAGCTGCCGCCAGGTGCGGCTGCCCCTCCACTCTCCGGGTGCTGTCTCTGGGCACCACTCCTCTGCTTGCATGGGTGCTGCCTGCAGCTTCTCCCTGTTTACATGGTGCTAATCACATGGGCACCACCTCCAATCACAAGGGTGCTGCCTCTTTGGTGCTGCCCATGCTCACACGGGCGCCACCTGTGATTGCAAGGACACTGTCCTTCACTCCTCGCTGTGACTGCAAGCTGTGGCCACTCTTTTGCTCACCTGGTGCTGAGGCTGCTCTTCTGCTCCTTGTGGCACTGAGGCTGCTCTTCTGCTCTCCCAGTGCTGCCTCCAATCATTGCTACTTCTGCCGGGTCCCAGACCCCAGGGCTGGTGAGGAGACTGTGTCAGCAGAGCTGCATTCAGACACAGGAGCAGGTTCGATGATGCTGATCCGCTTATTGAAGAAGGGCACAAGTTTACATAGGGGTAGGGGTCCAATCAAGAAGTTACGACTCAGATCTTTGGCAAGGCTGTGTACTATCATGACATCCCCAGCCAGACACCTCATTAGCACAATGGGTTTTAGGTTACTTAGGTTCTTGTTTCCTTATGGGGCCTAGTTTCCTGGGAATCACATGACCCAGGCTGCCTAAGTGTTGCAATTTGTGATTTCAAGGGTGGTGATTAGGGAGTAGTGAGCTCAAGCCTGTCTCCCACAACCTCTGTCAACATTCCACTCAATTTTACAGTGAATCTAAACTGGTGTTAAAATTCCATTTAAAAAGTTATTTCTTCTTTACAGTTCTGAAAAACATAATAAAAACTGAAATTACCTTCTTTTGAAAGTTGGAGAACAGGTTTGTCAGTCATAGTATTTGGAGGCACAGCAGGCTTTTCATTCATCAGAGGAATAAGTACCTCAGTCCTTCCCTGATCAAGTTCTTCAGCCAGAGTATTTGAAATCATTTCTCTTCTGGTCTGTTAAAAAATAACTTGTGCCTGGCACACGCCTTTAATCCTAGCACTTGGGAGGCAGAGGCAGGCAGATCTTTGTGAGTTCAAGGCCAGCCTGGTCTACATAGCGAGTTCCAGACAGCTGGGGCTACAGGGAGACTGTGTCTCAAAAAGACTAAAAAAACAAACAAAACAAAACAAAAAACCCCAACCCCCCAAAAACAAAAAAAAAAAAACATTGTGAATTTTAAATCAAAATTTCAAATATATGCTTTACGTTAGTAAAAGTTCCCTTTATGTTCCTTGTTCTCAAAATAAAGTTTAGGTGGCTTATAACAATATTTGCAACTATTAAATTTAATGAATCAGCATCCGAAAAGATAAATTAGGCTTCTAATGAAAGATAAAATGTAATGCTAACTCTAACACAAACAGACGCTATGGTGGAGTAGATAATTTCTGCTCTGACGTTCTGGATAGCCAATGCTATGGCATTTTCCAAAATTAGAAAGTACATCAACTCCTCAGAAGACATGAAGTTTCTCCACGTATAAATTGAAAAATGTGATAATGTCCTTCACAATCATTTTAGAGAAAATAGAGAAGTTGATTAGTTTTCAACATGACAATTTAATTTTACTGACTTCTGAAAAAATGTGAAAATATAACATTTAAATTTGGCTCAATGAAGAGCATCCTCTGAGGCCTAATTACAATATGTTATAGTAGTTTTGTTAACACTAACCTTAAAGGTTCTTTTTCTTTTCTTTTATTAGTTAATCCATTCTGAGTATCCTTCATTCTTTTTCAAAAATCAGGAGATGATTTACTGTCTAGAAACTTGTAGAGAACCCTCAAATCGAAAATCCTTTGCATTTTTTAATAACTTCATTCCTACTGGTTCAAATATTTTATGATTCATTAGAAACTGGCAAAGATGAACTTCTTTACAATATGAGACGTCACAGCTACTTAGGCACACATTTTGCATAAGATGACTTAATACAACATCAACAGCATCAGAACCAGTAAAACAATCTGTGTATGCTTGTAAATGCTGCCTCCTTGTTTTTATCTCCACTTGATTCTTAGGGGAATGAATGATGCCATCCCATAGCTGATTAGCTTGAAAAGGGTCCAAGTATCCTGAAAAATAGAGAGAGACATTGCTAGCAAAATCAGATTATTTTACATCAATATGCATGCCTCTTAGTTTTGATAACCTTACTTTTTAATTAAAAATAACTTTTAGGGGCTGGAGAGATGGTTCAGAGCACTGGCTGCCCTTGCAGAGGCCCCATGTTCAATTCCAAACACCCACATGGTGGCTAACAACCATCTGTAACTCCAGTTCTGGGTGACTGATGCCCTTTTCTGACCTCCATGGGCATTATATGACATGAGTGCACCCACCTTCATGGAGGCATTATACTCATACACATAAAATAAAAATAATACATAAAATATTTTTAAAAAGTAATAATTTTGGGGCTGGTGATGGATCGGAGGTTAGGAGCACTGACTGCTCTTACAGAGGACTCAGGTTCAATTCCTAGCACCCCCATGGTGGCTACAAACCGTCCTTAACTCCAGTCCCAGGGGAATCCGAAGCTCTCTTCTGACCTCCATGGTATTGCATGGCATGGGTGCACTCACACACATGCAGGCAACACACTCAAACACATAAAATAAAAATAATAAAATATTAAAATAATTTTTAGCACAGGCTCTTACATTGTAGTTCAACCTGGCCTTACACTTGTAGTCCTCCTGGCTCAGTTTCCTGAGTGCTGTGATGACAGCTGTGTCCCACAATACCCAATCAGCCAACCTTATGTTTTTTTGTTTTTTTATGGCATATGTACTGCTAACAAGATTCACTTCCATCTTATATAAATCATAATACATCTACTAAAGTTGCAGAATATTTTTCTGTCAATAAAAAGAAACTAGAAACTTGCTCTACTGACATGAAACATTATTTTATGAGCTTACAGATCCTTAAGATTAAATGTTTACTAGCTTGACTTACTCTTGAGGAATACATTTAAAAAGAATGCAAATATATTTGAGACCTTATTATTACAGAGCTGTGGCTACACCAGACTTTCTGTTCTTTAAAACCTTCTTTTGCCCAATGGCAAGCTCGTTATCCAAGTGATCTGGGCAAGACACTGAAACAAAGCAATCAATACATACACATTGTTTAAAAAGTTTGGTGGGGCTGGTGTGGTGGTGCATGCCTTTATTCCCAGCACTCTGGAGGCAGAGGCACACAGCTCTTTGTGATTTCCAGGCTAGTCTTAGTCTTATCTATATAGTGAGTTCCAGGCCTGCCAGACTACAGGGATATCCTGTCTCAACAAAACAAAACAAAATAAAAAAGTTAAAAAAAAAAGTTTGGTGGGAAGAGAGCTGGCTCAGTGGTTAAGAGAGCCCATTTGCTCTTCCAGAGGACTGGAGTTCAATTCCCAGCACCCACATTGGGCATCTTGCAACTGCTTATAACTCCAGCTCTAGGGGATCTAGTGCTCTATTCTGGCTTCTGTGGGTACCCCCCCCCCCACACACATGGCAGACACACAGATACACACGGGTATGTAATCAAAAATAAAAAAAAATCTTAAAAAGTTTACTATGAAAGAATGAAAGCTTGTAAATAATCAAAATATGCATTATCTGGGGGAATACATAAATGACGGCACAGCTCTAGTACAGAACAGTAGGCTGTCATTACAAAGAATTAAACAGAATTTAGTGAAGCATGGAGGATCTCATTAGGTAGGGAAAAAAATGAAACAAAAATAAGAAAACCAATGAGCTGAGCAGAACAATTTTATACTACAACCTACTTACAAATATATATAATAAATAGAAAGATCGGGAAAGATAAACTTTTAACTAGTAAGCTTTGGGAAGCAGGATTGTAATATGTCTAATGAAAGAGAATACTTTTTATTTTACATATTTTGACATGTATTGTTTTGCTTTGTTGAGATATGGTCTCTCTGTAGTCCTGGCTGGCCTGGAACTCTATGTAGACCAAGCTTGCCTTGAACTTACAGAAATTTGTCTGTCTCTGATTCCTGGGTGCTGGGATTAAAGGTTTGTGCCACCATGCCTGGCTACATTTTAGAATTTTTTTTTTTTTTTTTTTTTGGTCTTTTTGAGATAGGGTCTCCTTGTAGCCCCAGCTGGCCTGGAACTCACTATATAGACCAGGTTGGCTTTGAACTCACATAGATCAGCCTGCCTCTGTCTCCTGAGTTCTGGGATTAAAGGCATGTGCCACCATGCTCAACTTGGAATTTTTATAATATGCATATATAATTTAATTAATATACTATAAGTGCTTTAAAAAATTTGCAATGAAGGCTTAGGACTCAGGTTCTCAGATGCCCCAAACAATATAGCCTAATATCACTGTTCTTGGTTGCCCACTACATGATAGGACTCTATTGCTGAAAATACCTCATACTTTGATTGTAAGATAGAGAACTCAAACTGGAACTGAGTTGGTAGCTTCCTCTCTGCTAGCTAGCTAGCTTTTATGGTTTATTCTTTAGTTTGTTAAGTGAGAAAAGGCACCAACAGTCTTACCCAGCTGTGGCACTTAACCACTATACAACAGAACTTCCACAGAAGATGTGCCCATTGGTGCAACAGTGGCATGACTGTTAAGTGGACAACCAACTGCTTTCTGATTGGATTTGAAGCCTGTTACACAGGAGGGAATTAATGCCTAGAACTGTGGCTAGAGAGGTTTTAGGCCCTAGGGGGAAAGTTACTAATGTTATTTTGCTAAATAGGCATGCTGTACCTGTCAAGTATCTCTAAATAATTATGTTTATGTCCATAGATTAGTGCTGCTCTCAGGCTTTGTGTCCTGAATGGTTCCGTTCCTTCAGGGGCGGGGCCTGCTGTGGAGAGTTAGCTATGGAGAGGGAGTTGTGGAGAGGGAGAGTTAGCCTTGGGGAGGGAGGAGCGTTGGCCAGATCATGGCAGTGGTGACTTGCAAAACATGGCCCTGTGTCTTGCCCCCATGGACATGAGAGGCGGGCATTTACCAACCTGGGGCAAGACAGAAGGCCTGTGAGGAGTGGACAGAGCTAGTGGAGACTGTGGGTGGGGCACAGAAGCGATCTTGACTCGTGAGGCACAGGGTGTTCACATTTGTAAGTTACTCTATTTCCCCTACCCAGGATGTATACTATGAAAAATTCAGATAAAGATGTGTTATATGGTTTCTCTAACAGGGCTAGGAGCAAGGGACCCTAAGAGAACTTGGGCAACAGCCTTGAGCAGAGAGGCCTCATTGTCTAGTGGATAGTAGTTACTGCAGAGACTCATAACTGGTCAGAATGCTGAGATGAGTGTTGCATTCTCAGCCTCAAACAGGACAACAACATCATCCCTGTTGCCAAGACTCAGAGGACATCACAGAAAAGGCGGCAGAAAGAATGTAAAAACCAGAAGGTGGGAGAAAGTGCAGTGAAATGCTGTTTCCAGAAAGGACATGGCTGTTGCACTCATGAACTTACAGGAGCACTCATCTTTTCAAAGTATCCAATTCAATGTTTCTTGGTACGTTGCAAAATTGTACAATCACTACTACTAATTCCAGACCACTTTAACCCTCCAAAAAAGAAATTCATGGTAAAGAGTGGTTCCCCAGTCTCCCTAATCCAGTAAATTTTGAATTTAAGTTAAAAAAATTATTTTTTTGTGTATGAGTGTTTTGCCTGCACATGTGTGCAGTGTCAGTGGAGGCCAGAAGAGGGTGTTAGATTCCCTAGAGCTAGAGTTACAGGCTGTTGTGAGCCCCCAATGTGAGTGCTGGGTACTGAACCCAGGTCCTCAGCAAGAGCAGCAAAGTGTTTTTAACTGCCGAGCCATCTCTCTAGCTCCTAAATTTAAAAAAAATTTGGAGTAAAAAAGATGTCAAGTTGAAAGATATACAGTGTTGTTTCTAGATACTCTGGGTGTAGAATCAAGAATCTAAGCTTTTTCTTCCCTTTACTATGATGCATTAGAAGCAGCACTGCCAACATAGAATACTATGTAAGATGTTTATGACAAAATGGCAGAAATAAAACTCCATCACCCTGGGGCTGCAGAGATACCGTAATTGGTGAAGTGCTTACCTCAGAAGCATGAACGAGGACCTTAGTTTAATTTCCAGAACTCACATAAAAAGTGAGTGGTGGGTGCTTGTAATTTCAGTGCTGGGGAGGTTGAGGTAGGCAGATCCCTGGGGCTAGCCTGATCTCCAAAAGGCCAAGACCCCATTTAGAGGCACTGTCTCAAAGAAAAAAAGAAACCACCAAAACCAAAAACAGGTCACATGCACCTGCACACAGTGATGTGCTCACATGAACAAGCACGCGCGCGCGCGCGCACACACACACACACACACACACACACACACTCTATCATCTTCAAATTACTTTTGTAACACAAACAGTCCTATTGTCCATTCTAGACATTGTAGCCCGAAACACTGTCAGAATGCAGACAGGGAAGGCAGAAGTCAGATGAGGATGCTGGTAGCAGAGTGGGACTGCCTGAAAGGGTAGTGGGGAGACTGGGAGGCCGTGAGCAGTGGGGTCCGGGTGGTTTTTTGACAGTTTACCCCTCTAACTTTCATTAGCCGGGTAGGATAAATACCCCTTGATGTTCTAATTGTGGAACAGCAGCACTGGAGTCATCTGAGAACTTTGTAGAAACGCAGAATATCTGCTACTACTTCCTCATCAGAATCTTCATTTTAACAAAGCCTCCAAAAGTGATCCGTCTGTAAAGTTTGAGAAGCTTGGCTTTCCTAGGTTCCCAGAACACTTTACAAAAGTAACCTAGGAGAAGGCTGAATCTGGGGTCCCCAGTCCCCAGACAACGTAGGGCAGGTGGCCCGGAAATGAGGCAAGGACCCGGGCCTGAGAACCGGAGCAGCTGAGTCCAAACTTGCCTCCGCTCCTGCCGGCTGTATCCCTCCTTCATTATATTTGTCGCTACCTGTTCTCTTTTCCCCGTAGAACCCGCCTCTAGGGCTCCCGAACTGGGCCTGCCCGGCTTTGGGGCCGGAAGCTCATCCCCACTGCGAAGACTCCAGAACCAAGGGGTCAAAAGTACCGCCAGGAGCGCGGGCCCCGGAGCTCCGCCCACACCTGACCGTCGGGGGTGGAGGCAAGTCGACCCGCCCCTTCCGAGCCAGCCGGAAGTGACGTCATGCCGGCCCCGGCCGGTCTTTCGGTGCTCTTCCCTCTCCGGTGCTCTTCCTCCCCGGTCCCTTCCCTCCCTTCCCCCTTTCCTCCTCCGGCTCCGGGTTCTGCGGCCGCGGGGGCGGCGGAGGTCATGGAGTAAGGGTCCGCCGCGGCCAGGCGCGTGGGCCGACCAGCCACAGCGGGGAGACGTCGCGGGGGGCGGCGGGGAAGAAGCCCAGCACCGCCCCTCTCGGGAATCGGCCGCGAGGTGAGTGACCGGCCGCGGGTACCGGGCTCCCTCCGTCTCCGACCAGCGAGCAGGCGATGGGCCAGGGCCTGCGCGCCGTCGGCGTCCCCGGGGCCACCCAGGCTGGCGACTGTTGCCTAGTGACGGGGTGGGTCGGGTCGGCAGACAGCGGACGCCCGCGACTAGCCAGGCGGGGTAGCGGCGAGCCGGAGTGAGCGGATCACAGAGGCCCGCGCCCGCAGGCGAGGCCTTCGGGCGACCGGGACTCGGGGCCAGGTCTTCTGCGCAGGGAGAGCTTCCTGAGCTGGCGCGCGAGTCGGGGTTTCCGCGGTGGATATCTTGGTATTCTTTTGGAAGACTGGACAGTGCTCCGGGACTGGGTGAGACAGCTTCCTCGGTTCTGAGACTTGGTTCCTGTGTCACCAACCGGGGCCCTACCCTTCTGTCGGCCGTCTCTGACAGTAACTATCTTTCTGGAATGGACTGGTATTGTGTGTGAGGTTGGGTGGGGCAGGTGGTTTGTTAAGACTTAAATTCCCGTCTGGGGCTCCAGTTCGCTTGTTTGTCCTAGCCACAAAAAGGGATAAAGGTTTAGACCCGTAAAGCTTGCAGAAACTTCTTGGGATTCGACTGAACGCGTACTTGTGATTGGTAATTAAGAACACCGGTGTTACCATAACCAGCTCTCTAACAGGCTTGGTGAGACTCTAGACTCGAGTGATTTAAAAGTGCTATGCCGGTAGTGACTTAATTGTAAGTTACCAGCTAGAGTTTGAGCACATTAAATCCAGGAATCGTTGGTATGATGACGTTTGAAAAAACTATATTCTTTAAGTTTTCTATGCCTTTGTTCTGAAAAATGTTTTAACAGAAATGCTGCAAATTAACCAGCCATTATAAAATTGGAGTATGTTCTGATGATGGCTTGAAAGTCAGGTGTTTTAAGATTTCTTTTAGGCTTTTGCAAGCATTATTTTCCTCATAAAGCTTGGAGGAGAATGGGGCTGTGTAAAGGAAAGGAACCTAATTTTAGATATGAGTCTTTATTTTGGTCAGATATACCTTATACACATGGGAAGACTATTCATTTTGTCTTTAAGATCCATAAGCAACTAATAAATACAGGCATGCTGTAGTTTCACACAATGGATCACAAATGTACAAATTAATCCTGTAGCTGAGAATAATAGTTCATGTTCACATAGTTGAAATGTATGATCTCCTCTCAAGAAAAAAAAATTGGGTTGAAATTTGACAAGTTCCTATCATGCTTCATTTCAGTCTCTCAATTGAAATCCTGTGGATTTTGCCATTTTAATATCTCTTGAATTGCCCTCTTCATTGGCAGTATTAACCTAGTTCCAGCCACCATCTCCTGCCTCTTGATTATCTACCTGCAGTCACTGTGGGCTCCTCCTGTGGTTTTCTGTGCTAGACTGACTTTTTTTCAAACTGAATCTGATCACATTGCCTCTTCTCATTGCTTTTAGGATTTACTGAAATCTTCCTTCAAAAATATCTTTTATTTATCTATTTTTATTTTTTGTGTATGAGTGCCTGCAAATAGGTAAGTGTACCTGTGTGTGCAGTATCCACAGAGGCCAGAAGATGGCATCAGTTCCCCTGGAACTATAGTTACAGACAGGTGTTAGCTGCTGGTGTTTGGTGTTCCACACCAAACCCAACCTCTGGAAAAGCAGGCAGTGGTTTTAACTGCTGAGCCATCTCTCCAGCCCCTTAACTGAAATCTTTAACATGCCCATAAAGACTTACATCAATGGCCCGTCTGATTGCCCTTTCAGCTTCATCTCTGCAGTATTTCTGGCATTGCCTTTCTTCCGTGATCACTGTGTCTGTCTTTCTGTTCCTCCCTCAGCCTATGACTTTTGGTTATACTTGGAAATATGCACAGCTACATCCAGCTACTGCCCATCTATCATTCAGCTCACTTGAGTGAGACTTGCCTGATCGATATAGATAATTCTCATTGTGTGATCTCAGGACACTATTGCAGGGTTGCTGTATGTATACTTAATAAATTAATGAGATATTCCTCATCCCCCAGTACTGTATAAATGTTTATTAAATGAATGGATTCACTGTTCACTAATGTATTAGTCCATATGTATCATCTTTAATTCTTAAGACAATCTCCTGGAGGTATGAATGGCCTTCTGTACCCTTTCAAAGGTTAGAAATCATGTTATGTAGGCTATTGTATTAGTTGGGGTTCTCTAGAACTGATAGAATATAAATATATTACAAAGGGGATTTATTAAACTGGCTTCTAGAATAGGAGCTAGGTAGTCCAACACTGACCATCTGCTCACTGGAGTGGTAGCTGCTCTGTTCATGAGGCTGAGTATCTCTGTTGAAGTTCCAGTCTAGTACCCAAGGCCTAGAGAATTCCTGGAGAGCTGCTGGTCTTCAGTTCACATGGGAAGACTGAAGAAACTGGTTCCTGGTGTCAGCAGAGGATGGCAACAACAGGGTAGATGCATTCACCAGCAAGGAATGAAGGGCAGGTGACAAGCAGCACTGATTTTTCAGACCTCTTTCTATCTGGGTTGCCTCCAGAAGGTATTGCCTACTCTGGGGGAAGGTCTTCACCCCTTAGTTAGTTAAGGAACTGCCTCACTGACCCTCCTATAAGATTTGTCTCTTAGTTCATCCAAGATCCAATAAAGTTGACCTCAAAGATTAACCATCACATCTGGTAAGCATTAGAAATGGCATTTGGAGTCTGGTATCCTTGGTATTGAATATTTATATACTTAATTCACTTAATTCTCACATGTTGCTGTAAGTTGGAATCACCTCGAGAACTTAATAAAAATCCAGATGCTCTAACTGCAGCTTTACAGATTCTGATTCCAAAGGGTTGAGACTGCCCTTAGGCATTTGTATGGGTTAACAAGTTACCCAGGCTATTTAGATGGTTACTAGTTTGAAACCTTTGTCTTACAAAATTCTTTTTGGTTGTTTTGTTTTTAAGACAGGGTCTCTTCTCACTATGTAGCCTGGGCTAGCCTGGAACTCAAATAGATCCGCGTGCCTCTGCCTCCTGAGGGCTGCCTCCTGAGGGCTGGGATTAAAGGCATGAGCTACCACGCCTGGCTGTTTTACAGAATTCTTAGGTGCTTTATGAGTTTTTCATACATTGTGCTACACTGCATTTTAGATTTTTCTTTCCTTCCCCTTCCATTCTCTTCCTGCTTCCTCCTCCCTCTTCCTTCTCTCCTCTCTTTCTGTTCCTCTTGTCTGCCTCTCCTTTTCTGTCCTTCTCCTTTCCTTTCTCTCCTGTCTCCCCCTTTCCCTTCTTTTTTAGGTAAAACTATTTTTTTAATTGCATTTATTTATTGTGTGTGTGTAGGGGAGGAATGCATGCCAGGGCACATGTGTGGAGGTCAGAGAACAGTTTGCCAGAGTCAGTTCTCCTACCATATGGTCCCAGGGATCAAACTAAGGCCATCAGGCTTTGTGGCAAACACCTTTGCCTACTGAGCTATCTCACCAACCCTAGTTTTTTGAGATTGTATAGCCTAGGTTGACTCTGAACTTAAAGTTTAGCTGAGACTGGCCTTAAACTCCTGATCCCCTTCTGAGTGCTGGGGTTATAGACTTGAATTACCTTGTATGGTGGGATTCATAGTTTCTTAAATCAAGAACTGTAAACACGGTATAGTGACTTAGTGACTTATGCCTATAATCCCAGCACTTTTTTTTGGTTTATTTTTGAGAGTGATTTGCTGTGTAGCCCTGGGTGGCTTGAACTCAGAGCAACCCATTTGTTTCAGGGTACTACTATTTTTTTTATTTTTTAAATTTTTACAAAAACTTTATTGAGAATTTCATACATGCATATAAGGCATTTTGATCAAATCCATGTCCACTCCCTTCCTTCCAGCATTCCCCCCTCTGAAGAGGTAACCCTAACAACATCTTTTGAGGATTAGATACACGCTCCCAAATACCTTTGACATTTTTGGCCTTTGGAACAGAGTATGTTGCTAACAGTCTCAAGGACATTTTGACTTTTAGCCAAGAAACTGGGGAATTTTTATCCTAACTATCTAGCTAATTTGGGGAATTTTTATCCTAACTACGTAACTAATTCCTACCTCCTATTCTTATCATGCCATCCTCTGAAGGGGTTACCCAAATAGCCAATAGGGAATCGGACACAGACCGCTCTGGCTTCTTCCATGCTGAACAGGGATGCAGGGTGAGGCAATTGGAGTACCCCTTCAGGGGATCTATCTAAGACTCCCAAATTGCATAACTATTGTCTCTAAGGGGAGAAGAAAGTCCTTGAATCATGAATAGGAGATGTCAAGGAGAAGTAAAGGCAAGAGCAATTAGCATTACAAGTTCTGGATAGGGAACTAGAAAAAAGTCAAAACAGGGCAAATTTCAAATGTTTGTATCAGAGTCCATTGAAATTTCTTGACCAGAGCTTCCAACAGCATCTCTCTATTAGGTTCCTCCTCATTTTTCTTTTGTCTATCAAGACTGGACTCAAGAATGATGGACTCAGAATTTGCTTTCAGGCATTTTGATAGCACAGCATGGAGACAGGATCCAGGCATTCTCAGGCAGTCCCCTGAGTTCTCAGTCCCTATGCCAGAGGGAGGCCAGAACAGGCACTCTCTTGACAGT
>NW_008354025.1:170704-186788 GCF_000622305.1 Nannospalax galili | reverse complement strand
GATTCTTTGTTTTTTGAGTTCTTTATATATTCTAGATGTTAAACCTCTGTCAGATGTCACTGGTGAAAATATTTTCCCATTCTGTGGGGTTTCTCTTCACTTTTTTGATTGTTTCTTTTGCTGTACAGAAGCTTTTTAGTTTAATGAGGTCCCACTTATTGATTGCTGCCCATAATTCCTGAGCAACTTTTTAGAAAATCCTTTCCTACACCTATATCCTGTAAGTTCCTGCCAATATTTTCTTCTAATAGTTTCAGGGTTTCCAATTTCAAATTGAGGTGTTTGATCCACTTGGAATTGACTTTTGTGCAAGGTGAAAGTTAAGGATCTAGTTTCAGTCTTCTACATTTGTTGAAGATGCTGTCTTTCCTCCATTGTGTGTTCTTGGCCCCTTTGTCAAATATCAGGTGGATGAAATTGTGTGTACTCAGGTTTGGATCTTCAATGATGTTCCATTGATCTGTGTGTCTCTTTTCACGCTAGGTTTGGATATTACAGTGATGCTGGCTTCATAACCAGTGATGCTGGTTGGAAGTACTCTTTAAATGTCTGGTAGAATTCTTCTGTAAATCCGTCTGGACCTGGACATTTTTTAATTGGGAGGCTTTGTATTACTGTAAACCATGCTGTTTTTATGACTATGGCTCTGTAGTATACTTTGCGATCTGGTATAGTAATCCCCCCAGCGTTGCTCTTTGTGCTCAGGGCTGCTTTGGCTATCCTGGGTCTTTTGTGCCTCCATATGAATTTAAAGATGCATTTTTCTAAGCGAAGTATGTCACGGAGATTTTAATTGGGATTGCATTGAATCTATATATTGCTTTTGGTAGGATGGTCATTTTCACAATATTAATTTTTCCAGTCCATGAACATGGGAGGTCCTTCCATCTCCTGCTGTCTTCCTCAATCTCTTTCTTTAATGATTTAAAATTTTCATTGTAGAGATTTTTGATGTCTTTGGTCAGATTTATTCCTAGATATTTTATTATTTTTTTGCAGCAATTGTGAATGGGAGCATTTCCCCGTATTCTTTCTCCAGTTGCTTCTTATTGGTATATAGAAAGGCTACTGTTTTTTGTAGATTGGTCTTATAACCTGCTACTATACTGAAAGTGTTGATCAGTTCTAGGAGTTTTCTGGTGGAACTTTTGGCATATCTTAGGTATGGTATGATATCATCTGCAAAAAGCGATGGTCTGACCTCTTCTTTTCCAATTAGTACTCCTTTAATTTCCTTCTGTCTTATTGCTCTAGCAAGAGTTTCAAGTGCTATGTTGAAAAGGAGTGGAGATAGTGGATGTCCTTGTCTGGTTCCTGATTTTAATGGGAATACTTCCAGTTTTTCTCCATTTCTCCATTGGCTGTGGGTTTGTTGTATATAGCTTTAATTATGTTGAGGTGTGTTCTCTTCAGTCCAATTCCCTCTAGGACATTGAACATAAATGCATGTTGAATTTTGTCAAAAGCCTTTTCTGCATCTATTGAGATGACAATGTGGTTTTTGTCTTTGAGTTCATGTATATATTGAATCATCCCTGCATCTCTGGGATACGGCCTACTTGTTCATGGTGAATGATCTTACTGATGTGTGTCTGTATGTGGTTTGCAAGTATTTTGTTGAGAATTTTTGCATCTATGTTCATTAAGGATATGGATGTATAATTTTCTCTTTTGGTTTTGTCTTTACCCAGTTTGGATATTAGAGTGATGCTGGCTTCATAGAAGGAGTTTGGGAGTTCTCCCTCTGTTTCTATCATTTTGAATAATTTAAGTAGTATTGGTTGGATGTCTTCTTTAAATGTCTGGTAGATTTCTTCTGTGTAAATCCATCTGGGCCTGGACTTTTTTTAGTTGGGAGGTTTTGTATTACTGTTTCAATTTCCTTATATGTTATGGGTCTGTTTAAACAGTCTTTTAGACTTTCAGATTTAGTAGTGTATAGGTTTTTAAAATATTCGCTTATAATGATCTGGATCTTTTGGGTGTCTGTTATGATGTTTCCCCCTTTCATCTCTGATTTTGTTGATTTGTATTTGCTCTTTCTTTTGGTTAACTGGTCTGAGAGTCTGTCTATCTTGTTTAGTTTTTCAAAGCACCAGCTTAGATTCATTGATTCTTTGTATTGTTTTCTTTGTTTCTATTTCATTAATTTCTGCTCTGATTTTTGTTATTTCTTCTCTTCTGCCGGGTTTGGGTTTCACTTGTTCTTGACTTTCCAATTCTTGAGTTGCAGTGTTAGGTCATTAATTTGGGCTCTTTCCAATTTTTTAATGTAAGCACTTAGAGCTGTAAACTTCCCTCTTAGGACTGCTTCTAATGTGTCCCAGAGGTTGTGCTGTTTTGTATTGTCCTTTTTGTTGAATTCCAGGAATTCTTTTATTTCTTTCTTAATTTCTCCTTTGACCCACTCATTGTTTAGGAGTGTGTTGTTCAGTCGCCCCGGGTTTTTGTAGTCACTAGAGCTTTGTCCAGTGTTGATTTTGAGCCTTATTGCCTTGTGGTCCGACAGAATGCATGGAATTATTTCAGTAGTTTTGTATTTGTTGAGGTTTGTTTTGTGGCCCAGTATGTGGTCAGTTTTTGAAAAAGTTCCATGAGGTTCTGAGTAGAAAGTGTATTCTTTGGTGTTTGGGTGGAATAATGGAAAGATGTCTGTTAGGTCCATTTGATGTATAGTATCATTTAATTCAGATGTTTCTCTGTTTATTCTTTGTCCAGTTGACCTGTCTAATAGAGACAGTGGTGTATTGAAGACCCCTACTATTACTGAGTTGGGGTTAATCTGTGTCTTAAAGTCCTGTAGTGTTGTTTTTATAAATTTGGGTGCACCAGAATTTGAGCATATATGTTAAGGACTGTAATATCTTCTTGGTTAACTGTTCCTTTGATCAGAATGAAATGACCCTCCTTATCTCTTCTGATTAGTTTTACTTTGAAGTCTATTTTGTCAGATATTAGAATTGCAAGCCCTGCTTGTTTCTTAGTGCAATTTGCTTGGAATATTCTTTTCTGTCCTTTTATCTTAAGGTAGTGCCTGTCCATGAAGGTGAGATGGGTTTCTTGCAGACAACAAAGAGATAGATTTTGTTTGTTAATCCATTCGCTAAGCCTGTGTCTTTTGACTGGGGAGTTCAGACCGTTGATATTTAAGGTTATTATCGAAAGGTGTGTATTGGTTGCTGTCATTTTGATTTCTGTTTGTGTTCTCTGTAATGTTGTGTTTCCTAGATTATATCTTTGTTTATTTTCTTTTGTTGCCCCAAGGTATAGTTGTTTCTCTCTCTGCTCTCTGTATTGCTTCAAGTATTCTTTGAAGGGCTGGTTTTGTGGACATTTATTCTTTCAAGCTGTTCATGTCATGGAGATTTTTCTTTCCCCCTCAACTATAATAGATATTTTTGCTGGGTATAGTATTCTGGCCTGGCATCTATTGTCATGTAGAACTGGAAATACCTTGGTTCAGGCTCTTCTGGCTTTTATAGTTTGCATTGATAAGTCAGCTCTAATTCTGATGGGCTTTCTTTTGTATGTGACTTGTTTTTCTTTCGCTGTTTTCAGTATTCACTTTTTGTTTCTGTACATTAAGTGTTTTTACTATGACATGTCGTGGGGAGTTTCTTTTCTGATCCTGTCTATTTGGTGTTCTTTGTGCTTCCTGTATTTGTATGGGGATGTCTTTGCTTAATTTTGGGAAATTTTCTTCTACTATCTTGTTTAAGATCTGGTCAACATCATTAACCTGAAATTCTTCTCCTTCCTCTATTCCTATGATCCATAGATTTGGTCTTTTTATGATGTCTCCCATCTCTTGCATATTCCATTCCTGTGTTTTTTTAAATTTTCCATACTCTTTGCTTGAGTGGTCCAGTTCTTCAACTTTATCCTCCACTGTTGGTATTCTGTTTTCCATTTCACTCATTTTAGAGGTGAGGCTTTCCCTTGTTTGAAGTTGACTTATTGAGTTTTGCACTTCCTTCTTCATTTCTGCCTCAGTTTTCTTCAGTGTTTCCATCTCTTTTGTGAATTCATTCAGAAGTTTATCCCTATCTTCTTTTAGCTCTTTGATTTGTTTGTTTGTGTGTTCTTTATATTCGTTGAATTCCTCGATCATGTTTATGATTGTTCTTTTAAATTCAGTGTCCTGGGTTATTTCTAGGGGATTCTCATTGTAGAACTCTTCTACAAGATTGGTGGGCTTCGCTGGGATCATAATGTTTTGGCTTTCCATTTTATTATTCTTTTGTTGTGGTTTTGTCATGAATTTCTTTTGTTGTTTATGATTCTGGTATGAAAATTAAGTTGAAGTATGCTTCTGTTTGTATGATCCGGATGCTTAGATCCTTTCTTTATTGGTTATGTAAGCTGGTTGGTACAGGGTTCAGGTTCTTTCAGGTTTATTTTGGAGGGAACTGATAGTTTCAGATCCGCTATTCAGGGGTACCCACAGAAGCCCAATTCAGGTTCCAGTCCGGTACACTCAGGATTCCTTCACCACGTGTAGGCAGAATCCAGGGTCTGTCAGGCAGTCCTGTGCGTTGTCAACCCTATACCAGAGGGAAGCCAGAGGGGGGCCAGAACTCGGCATGGCACTCTCTGGAGGTCTTCTGAGATCCCAGCCTTAGTCTACCAAAGCCGGATCTGCCCTGGGGCCTTGGGAGGAGCCTCACAAAATCCCAGGTAGGGGGAATGGTATGGCACAATTTGGGGAGGCTCACCACCATGTGGAGGCAGGATTCGGGGCTGTCAGGCTATCCCCTGGCTCTCAGGCCCTCTGGTAGTTAGTTGGAGGCTAGAGGGAGGGCCAGAACCCCACAATCTCTGGCAGTCTCCTGAGCTCCAGTTAGCTACCTTTATGGAGTAGGTTGGAACCCACTCTCTCTGGGTGTCTGCTAGGATCTCAGCCTTAGCCTTCCAAAGCCAGATCTGCCCTGAGGGACCTCACAAAATCCCAGGTAGGGGGATGGTATGGCGCAATTATGGCTGCTCACCACCACATGGAGGCAGGATTCGGTGTTCTAAGGCCCTCTGGTAGTTGGAGGCCAGAGGGAGGCCAGAACCTGGTACTCTCTGGCAGTCTGCTGAGCTCTGAGCATCTACCCCATGGAGGAGGTCCAAACCCACTCTCTTAGGCTGTCTGTTAGGATCTCAGCCTTAGCCTACCACCAGGGTGCTAGTATTTTCTTAAAAAATATATTTTAAGGCCGGGCGTGGTGGTGCACGCCTTTAATCCCAGCATTTGGGAGGCAGAGGCAGGCAGATCTTTGTGAGTTTGAGGCCAGCCTGGTCTACATAGTGAGTTCCAGGACAGCTGGGACCACAAGGAGACCCTGTCTCAAAAAAGACAACAGCAGCAGCAACAACAACAAATATACATATATATATATATTTTTTTAATTTAATATTTTAATTTTATGTTTATGAGTGTATTTACCTGTATGTACGTGAATGCGCCTGTGTTGTGCAATGCCGCAGAGGTCAGAAGAAGGCTTTGGATTCCCCTGGAACTGGAGTTAAGGACGGTTTGTAGCCACCATGTGGGTGCTGGGAATTGAACCTGGGTCCTCTGCAAGAGCAGCCAGTGCTCCTAACCGCTGAGCCATCTCTCCAGCTCCTCAGGTTGCTATCAACAGGTGTGTGCCACCATGTCTTAATGCTGGCAGCCTCCCAACACTTGGGAGGCTGAGGCAGGAGGATTGACATAGTTCTGGCCAGCCTGTGCTATAGAGACACTGCTTAAAACAAAACAAACAAAAACTCTTGGAAAAAAAGCATTCCCCAGGGGGGGAAAAAAAAAAAAACTAGACCTACTGAAATACCTTTTATGATTATTTAGTCCAATAGTTTTTGTACTTCTATTAAAAAGTTTATCTAGTTCACCATTCTTTGTATAATTTAATTCTTTAGAATTTTATACATGTATACAATGTATTTTTCTCATATCCACCCCTCTACCCTCTAACCCCTGGCCCCAACACATCCTTTTCCCAAATTCATGTTATGTCCTTTTTTTGGTCTTTTTTAGACAGGGTCTCCCTGTAGCCCCAGCTGTTCTGTAACTCACTATGTAGACCAGGCTGGCCTTGAACTCACAGAGATCCGCCTGCCTCTGCCTCCTGAGTGCTGGGATTAAAGGTGTGTGGTACCATGCCTGGCGTTCTGTTCTTTTTTAAAAAAAATTTTTATCTACTTATTTTTATTTTATGTGTATGAGTGTATTGCCTGCATGTGTGTAAGTGTACCCATGTCATGCAGTGCCCATGGAGGTCAGAAGAGGGTGTCGGATCCCCTGGAACTGGAGTTAATAGACAGCTGCCATGTGGGTACTAAGGAATCGAACCTGGGCCCTCTGTAAGAGTAGTCGGTGCTCTTAACCACTGAGCCATCTCTCTCCAGCCTGTTCTGTTCTTTTTGAAATTTATTTTTATTTTGTGTATGAATATTTTGTCTGTCTGTATGCAAATGTACCACATGTGTGCAATGCTTGTAGAAGCCTGAAGAGGGTGTCAGATCTCCTCAAAATGGACTTAAGACAGCTGGTTAGCTGCCATGTGAGTTCTGGGAACTGAGGTTTTTTTTTTGGTCTTTCTGAGACAGGGTCTCCCTGTAGCTGTAGGTAACTGGGAACTCTCTGTGTAGACCAGGCTGGCCTCCAACTCAGAGATCCCCTGACTCTGCCTCCCAAGTGCTGTGATTAGAGGTGTGTGCCACCATGCCCAGCTCTAGCATGTATTCTTAACTACTGAATCGTCTTTCTAATCCTATTCTTTGCTTTTTTTAGTAACCCACTGAGTTCAGTTATTGTTACCCACACACACCCCCCCCACAAGTGTGGGAGCCATCCACTAGAGCAGGGGCAACCTTCTTGTGGGTACACCCCCTAAGAAAATGCCACTCCCTCAGCAGCCATCAACTGCAACGTTGGTGGGCTTGTTCTTGTGCAGATCAGCATAGCTGCTGTGAGTGTCACGTCCAGAAGATGGCATTCATAGCACTTTTCCCCATCCTCTGGTGCTTACATTCTTTGGGCAAGGGAGTGGGGTTGGTGGAGATGTCCCCCTTAGGGCTGAGCACTCACAGTCACTTATTCTCAGCACTTTGACCACTTAGGAGTCTCCCTTTAATCTCTGCTCACTGCACAAAGAAGCTTCTTTGACCAAATCATATTTTTCATAGGATAAGCATTTACTGTATATTTGATAATTTATTTGCTGAATTTCAGTGGTGAGGCTTCTGATCATCCATCTTGTAGTCTAATTTTCCACTTCTTTTTTCCCTTCTGTAGCTAAAGGAGCTGAACAGGGAGACACTGTCTCTCCTGCTACTGCCTTGTTGTTATTACAACAATTTCAAGAAGCTGTTCAGCTTCTCATAAAAACTGTATCACACTATTACATAGTCTAGAAATGACTTCCAAATTCTGGATATACATACTATTCATGCATGCAAGGCACATGCTTTACCAGTGAGCCGTGGTCCCAGCCTTCAAGTTTTAGATGGATTTTTTTTTTTTTTTTGGTCTTTTTGAGACAGGGTCTCCCTGTAGCCCCAGCTGTCCTGGAACTCACTATGTAGACCAGGCTGGCCTTGAACTCACAGAGATCCGCCTGCCTCTGCCTCCAGAGTACTGGTATTAAAGGCGTGCGCCACCACACCCAGCCCTCAGATGGAATTTTTAAGCATATGTTGCTTTATAATCTCCTGTGCTGTACAATGGTCTTGCAGTTGTAACCAATGGGCCAAACTGACTGTTTTTGTTTTCTTTCTGACTGCATTTAGCATGGTGCTTTTCCCCTTTAGTAGGTACTCAGTAGTTTGGTTATGTGTTAATTTACTGTACACAGCTAAGTCTCTTCAGTTTTTTGTTTGGTTTTCCATCAGCCTTGTCTACTGCAAGTAATTGCTTTTTGGTCCACTTGATAATAATAAATACTTTCTATAGCTTAAGGAGAATTACTATATTCATCAGATATAATCTTTGTTCTGAGATTAAACATGACTACTTTTTAGGCCAGAGAATGGTTCAGACTGTTTTTTGAAGTGTGTTTTTAAACTTCTAGTAATCTAGAGTGCTGCCACAGAAGAAGCATGCATTTCAGGACTATGTCTCAGTAGCCTTCTCCTTTACATATAAACAGAGAAGCATCACATGTAGAAATGTAGTTATAAAGTCTTCCCCCTAATTTTAAGAAGTATTTTACCAAAGGATTTAATGTGCAAACATAATTTAATTTAAAATTACAGAATTTCATTTTATGAATCAGCCATATGAATGGTTGTATAAATGGCATCCTTTTTAGCATTCAGATAGAATCCTCAGATACTTGTTTCAGTCTCTTTTCAGATAGGGTCTCACTTTGTAGCCCCATCTGGCCTGGAACCTGCTATGTAGGCCTTGGACTCCTCCTGACATGCAGCTGGAGATACTCTTGTCTTTTCCTCCTGAGTTCTGAAATTAGAGGCATGAGCCACCACGCAAAGTTCACTTGTGTCGCTTTAAGGAGTAAAACAAACTATTTTAGTCTTTTTCTATTCCTGTTATTGTTCTTTATAGTCAACGCGTATTTTGTACTTATTGGCAGTCTATGTTCTCTGCTAGGTACTATGAAACTAAAAGTTATTAAATATAAATATTTTCACTGTCAACTATTTTAAGCAGCATTATTTGTATTGCAATACTTCTACTAAAAATGCATGTTAATGATAATTTGTAATATTCTTGGAGGGAGTAAGAAACTTTGCAGTTATTTGAAACTTAAAAAAATCTTTAAGCATAAAAGTTCATAATCAAGAGACGCTGGAAGAACTGCCTGTTGCCCTCAGCTTCTTGCCATCAGCATCAATTGCTGTAATGTTCTTCCCCCTCTGGCCAGGTGTATGTACAATCTAGTGTTAAAACAGATTCTCCTACTGGTTCTGTGGAAAGCCAGATGAATGCTGAGCTGGAAGGTGGAGCAAAACAGTCTTGGGATAAGACTGAAGCTACCCTAACTGATTGGCTGAGTTCTAGGAGAGAAAGATGGTTGCATTTCAGGTGACTTCTAAGTGTACTAGGTGAAATGGCTTGTGTGAATGAACCTACCTGTCATTTGTATTCTGTCTTTGAAAAAAAAAAAAGGTATATTCTGTCTTTATTAGTCAAAGGAAAAGCTGGAAAGCTATCATTTTAAGAAAGATATACCTTACTTACCAAATGGCTAGTGTTGATGGTTAACAAACTCATTGAAGTTCAGTTGTATTATACAGACTCACTAGGATCATTCTGTCCTTAGCCTTCTTTTTATTTATTTATTATTTTTATTTTATGTGTACGAGTGTATTGCCTGCATGTATGTGAGTGCACCCGTCTCATGCAATGCCGTGGAGGTCAGAAGAGGGTTTCAGATTCCCCTGGAACTGGAGTTAAGGACAGTTCACAGCCGCCATGTGGGTGCTGGGAATCGAACCCAGGTCCTCTGCAAGAGCAGTCAGTGCTCTTAAACTCTGAGCCATCTCTCCAGACCCTGTCCTTAGCCTTCTCATACTCTTAAGCTTTTCCTTGCGTTTCTTTGGCTGACCATAGTCGTTCCCAGACCATAGTCTTTCTATACTGACTCATGGTGTAGACATTTTTTTCCTGAATTCTGGGTCACCATATAAAAAACCCTGCTGTATATATTGTCATTTAGGCAACTCACATTATACATATCCAAAATTCAGTGCCCCCTACCCATACAAAATTGTTTGTTCTAAATCTTGCTGTAGTCCATGGCTTTGTCTACACATAGATTCTGAAATTGGAGATGGGTAAGGAGTGGGAGTCTTAGTTTCAGCTTTTCTCTTCATAGTTGGTCACTAAGTTCCTGTAGTTCTAACACATACTTGTTTATTTTTTCTGTATCCTTCTTCCGAATTGCTATTTCCTTAATTCAGCAACCTTCCCCCTTTAACATATATTTAAAATGTGAAGTGAGCATAAAATTACATAGCACAGTTTTTATGTAATTATAACCAAGTGTCTACAACACTAGCCAGCTTTGCGTTCCAGGTGTCCTCTGCATTTTCTTGCTTTGTTTGCTTTCTACCAACATATCATCCTTGGACCACTAAAGTTCTCTTGAGTCTGTCTACACTCCCTTCCTCTACCCATAGTGTATCTTCACTCTGCTGGATGTGTGACTAGTCATCCAGTCAGTGCCAGCTACTCAAAGCTCAGTTTGTTCTTGCACATTACTCTCGGTGATCTGGATTTTCTAGTAGTCTTGTGCCATGATTTCTTTCCTCCAGCTTTTATCTGAGTGGCTTTATTTTTATTGCTACATCCCGCCCATTCTCTAATCTAGTTCATTGCTATTCACCTTTAAAAACATCTCTACCACTACTGTTTTGGGGAAACAGTCTTCTACCCCTGTTACTTTTGCTCTTGGAGCACTGCATATCAATTGTATAGTATTTTATCATTCTGTAGGTCAGTGCTGTGGTTGCTTTACTTGTCTGTCTTTTCTCATAAATCTTTCATAGCTTATTTTTCCTTTACTTCCTCCCCAGTTTTTCTGTGGTATCAGGTACATAGTGGGTATTCGATAATAATTAAACACCAGATTAGTTTCCATGTCTGTTCCCTCCCCATGTATGTAAGTGTTGATTATGTTTGGATGATGAATAAGTAACTCCCAATTTGAACATCAACTCTGAAACTCCCTAGTTTTCATCATGGAAGTATTTGTTGTTTTCAGAGTACACCGTAATCTTCCATTCTACATCTTGGTACACAGTAATCCCTCTTTCTGTAATATTCTTTCCCTTTTTTTGTTCCCACCTGAGAATATTTTTGCACTCATCTTAATATTTCCTTAACTGGTTGCATTCATGTCTCCAATTCATTGCTAGAATTCTGCCACCTGATTGTGCTGCTGGACTGACTTCCTAAAGAACAGAAATGTTTCCATCTCCATCTGTCTGTATTGCACTGTGGAACAAGGTGCAGGCATGTGGTGTAGTACTAACAGTGCTGAGTGGATAGAAAGGTTTAAAATAAGGTTTTGTATCTTTTCACCTTAAAATCAGCAGGAGATATTCACAAAGAACAACTTGGCACAGCAAGTGTTTTCATGATGCCAATAGCAACATTTTCTAACTGCTTACAAAAATGCAGCATTAAATTAAAAAGGGAAAGTGAACCTGTTTTTATTTATAGTTAAATCTATAATAGTAGAAAGTAGGCTGTATTTTCATAATATAGGTAATGGAGCAAATAGAATACAGGCAAGTGCTACTTTAGTCCACTCATCTTCAGACGTTTTTCTTGTGTATATCCAGTAAGTAATTTTTACACTGATTGTGCATTATTTCATCTAGTCCTTGGAGTTTATACCATCACAGAGCTGAATAGGACCTACACTGTTTGTTGCTGTTGTTGTGTGGTACTGGAGGTTGAGGCCAGGGCCTTGAACATAGGTAAGCATTCTACCATTGAGCCACATGCCCAGCCAGGAATTAAACATTTAATGTTGTTATTGATATCCATTCACATTCTGACTGATTTTCTCTTTGGTCTGTTACTGAGTACTAAGAATCTTTTTTGTGTGTATGTGGTAATGGGGATAGAGTTATCTAGGGCCTTCCACATGCTAGATAAACATGTTGCCATTGAGCTGTATCTGTAACCCTCTTTTCACCTTTTATTTTGAGATAGAGTTGCACTTTGTTACCCAGGCCAGCTTTGAACTTGCCATCCTCCTGCCTCAGCTGGGTTTGCAGGCCTGTACCACAAGGCCAGGCTTGTTGTACCTTGATAGGAATTGATGACTTGTATCTTGGTGAGGAATTGGCAACTTTGTCATTACAAAATTTGTTTAGCAGTCTATTGTGTCCATGTTAATATAGCCATGCCATTTTGTTACTCTTTTCATATACTTTTGCCTTTATATTTTTAGTGAGTTTTCTTATTAGCAACATATAATTGAACTTTGTTTTTTAAATAGTTTGACATCTCTACCTTTTAATTGTAATTGTGACTTAATTTTTCTTTTGCTCTCCCTACTTACTTTCTACGGCTACTTTTTTTTGTTTTGTTTTTTTATTTATTTTTTATTTTTTTTTTGAGACAGGGTTTCCCTGTAGCCCCAGCTGTCCTGGAACTCACTATATAGACCAAGCTGGCCTTGAACTCACAGAGATCCTCTTGCCTCTGCCTCCCAAGTGCTGGGATTAAAGGTGTGCGCCACCATGCCCGGCTCTATGGCTACTTTTTTTCCCCCCCTCAAATATAACTAATTAAAAAAATTTTTTTTTGTGCACGTATATCATCTAGAACATCCCAACAATCTTATTCATCTATATACCCACTTCCCAGATGGCACCCTCCCATAGCCTCCCTTCCCCCAACTAGAGCCCTTACACTCTGATATCCCTGCTGCTTTCTGCTGTGTTGTCGGCATCCCCAGCCACACCCCACTACTTGCCCATCTGGTAAATCTAGTCAGCCTGCCTAGAGGTCTTTGTTTTAAGAAGGTCAGCTGTTCCTCATCTAGTAGCAATCAGTTGTCAACATTCCTTTAGATAAGATTAGGGTCTGCTGTTCATTTTCCCATTTCTATGCTGGGAGTCTCTTGGGCCACCCTGGCTAATAACTCAAAAGAAGGTATCTCCTATCTGGCATTTTTTCTTGTTATGTAGCCTTTAGCTATCCATAGACATATGGACTCTTAAAAAATTATATTGGCCCCTTTAATCTTTGGTTATACTTTCCTTTTGGGTGTTTAAGGCCATACAGTTGGCCCAGATAAACCAATTTATTTTTACTCTTAAGGCTGTTTGAGGATCTGTTCCTCAGGGGTCACATGGGCTTGGAAGGAGCCCCTGGCTCCTTTCTATGGCTACTTTTAAGTCCCTGATTTTGTATTTTTTGGTGAGATAGTTCTAGGCATGCTTTCCTTTGTATTTATTCTTTCTTGGGGTTTACTAATTTGTATAGTTTAATAGAATTAGGAAAAAAATTGACGATTCAAGTATTTTCCATCTCTCCCTCGCTTTGGGGGTCTTTTTTCATATGTTAGGTATGTTAGACCTATAGTTTTGTCCCACTGGTCACTGAGGCTAGCCTCCCACTCTCGAACCTGCCTTTGCCTTCTGTGATGGGATTACAGGTGTGCTCTGCCACACCTGGCTTTTAGAACAGGTTTGTTCTACAACTAAGACATGGTCATTCTAGGGTTTCTGCTAAATACCTTAGTGATCAGTAAGGGCTCCCCACCCTCAGGGAGGAGCAATTGAAAGACTTGATCCTTGTGTGAACTCTGAACTATTCCCCTCATAGCTCTCTGGCTAGTTCTTGTTATAACCGGAAATCTCATGCTGTATACAGCACTTCAGCATTTACCAAAATGGGAAGGGTGCTCAGCATTTTGAAAGTCTGTCCCAGAACGTCCAGCCATGTCATCTTTGAGTTCCCTCATGATGTTGGGCTTTGTTCCTGGCCCCAAGCTCCTCACTCAGCTAGATGTTGGGTGGGAATTCTGCTCTTTGCTCTGAGGCTTGAAGTGTCCCCTGGCAGAAAGGGGTGGCTGTCCTAGCTGGGGTTCTCTTTATTCATTTTCTTACCAGGATCACAGGTCCACACTGCCTGTTTGGTGCTTGAAAGCATGCCTTCATTTATTTTTGTCTAGTTTTCTAATTGTTTAAGAGGATAAATTTGGTTCTTTCTTTCATCATAGCCAGAAGCTAGAGTAATATTTTAAATGTATAATATAAATATTTAGGACTAGAAAGGAAACTGATTGATTTTTTTTTTAAATACTTAAAGAAAAGATTTTTATACCTGCACTATGGGTGTATACACACACACACAATACTTAAATAACAAAATATATTGTGGAGTCTACTAATACCTCTAATTCTCTCTGAATTCTTTATCTGACTTCAGGTTAGAAACTGCTACTTTAAAATATCTAAGCTCATGTGTTCTCTGAAAAGTCTTCCTATAACTAGAGATAAGAATGTTTGAGTTTAAAGGATACTTCCTTTAGATAACAGATACAATTTACTAAATGAGAAAGGTCAAATGTAATTGTTAATCATTAACAAAAAGTTATTGATCATTATGCTTACTAAGCAATTACTGATCAATAAATGATCATTAATAACACTAAGTATTATATCAACTCATAAAATTCTAAGAACATTTTATGACCTTATGCTTGTACATTGTGTATGTGCACTTGCATGGGCCATGACGTGTGTGGAGGTCAGTGGACAACCTCATGTGTGGTCCTTCTACCTTGTTTGAGACAAAATATCTTTTGTTCACTGCACCCCAGGTTAGTGTCTGTGACCTTCAGGGGTTCTCTCCTCTCTGCCTCCATCTCTTGGTAGGGAAGTCTTAGAATTATAAATGCCTGACCTTTTGGGTGGGGTTTTTGTTGTTGTTGTTTTTAGATTTTTAAAAATTAATGAATTAATTTGGTTGTTTTGATATAAGATAGGGTCTTCTTGTAGCCCCACCTGGCCTGGAACTCACTATGTAGACTAGGCTGGCCTTGAACTCACAAACATCTGCCTACCTCTGCCTCCCAAGTGCTGGGATTAAAGTGTGCACCACCACACCCGGCTTAATTTTTAAATTTTATGTGTATGAGTATTTTGCCTAATTGAGAATTTTGTACACTCACATTGTGCAGTGCCTTTGGAGACCGGAAGAGGGCATCAGATTCCCTGGAACTTGATATTCAGATGGTTGCTAGCTGCCCTGAGGTTGTTGGGAACGGAACCTGGGTGCTTTACAAGAGCAGTTAGTACTCTAAACCTCTGAGTCATCTCTCCAGCCCCTGTTTTTTTTTTTTTTTTTTTTTTTTTTTTTTTTTTTGAGACAGGATCTTCCTGCAGCTCCAACTGGTCTGGAACTCAACTATGTAGACCAGGGTGACCTTGATCTCATAAGAGAGCTTCCTGTTTCTGCAGTGATTAAAGGCACGCTAAACCACCCCCAGCCATTGTGCATATTTTTCCTTTTGCACCTTTGCTGTTGATGCTTTTCTTTTTTGTTTTTGAGATGGGTCTCATTCTTTAGCCCAGGCTGGCTTCATACTTGGAGCGATCCTTCTGTATAAAAAGTAAACCTCCTGAGTGTTGGGATTATAGGCATGAGCTACTAGGCATGGTTCTCGTTTTTTAAATTTTTTTTTTTTATTTTTGAGATTAAGCCTTATTAATGTTACCCAAGTTAGTTTTGAATGTCTTCACTGAAGGATCCTCCTGATTATGCTTTCTAAATAACCGCTGTGGGTGCACATCACTGTACCTGGCAAAGTATGACTTTTCTTTTTGAAGATGTTCTCAGATCATTTCATAGTTCAGTAGTAACATTAACTGTGTAGTAAACAAAACTATAAAATATGGATTTATTGTTTATTGGGCCATTGGGTCCTTTTATATTGTTTTTAGTGTGAAGAGTCAGAACTTCTGTGCCATATTGAGCCTTAAAGGATTAATGTAGTTGATAGCATCATTCTCTTCCTTCATGTTAGGGCCAAGTGTGAACTTTTGTTTCACAAAGTTTTGTTTGGTCTGTGAGAACTGAGGTTTAGAGGCATGGTTTGTTCTAGACTAAAATTTATATTCAAGCAGTTGCATACTCTGAAGACAAAACCAAACATTATGTGGTGTTCAATTGCTCTTTTGGGGGAAGAGGTAAGTTTTAGAAAACAAATTATGAATAAGTGCTAAAGCAAGTAAAAATGGTTGAGTTTTCCATGTCCTCTGTGTTTCTAGGGAACCAGCTCCCCAGTGCTGCAGCCATGGAGTCCATGCTTAATAAGTTGAAGAGTACTGTCACAAAAGTGACAGCTGATGTCACTAGTGCTGTTATGGGAAATCCTGTCACTAGAGAATTTGATGTTGGTCGACACATTGCCAGCGGTGGCAATGGGCTGGCTTGGAAGATTTTTAATGGCACAAAAAAGTCAACAAAACAGGTAAGTTACTCAGGATAGTCTCCTGCAACATTAGTACAGATTGCTTTTGTAGTCATTTGCAGCTGTGTATTGCTTAATGACTAGTATATGTTCTGAGAAATATGTTGTTGATTTCTTCATTGTGGGAACATCATATA
>NW_008354025.1:164443-170666 GCF_000622305.1 Nannospalax galili | reverse complement strand
AAATTAAGACAGCTGTGATGGGTATTTTTTAAAGATTTTTTTAAAAATGATGTTTATGAGTGCTTGCCTGCATCTGTGTTACTGCTCATAGAACAGGAGAGCCAGGCATAAGCAACAGAGCTTTGTTCTCAGCTGTTGATTGAATATGTGAGCTGGCTTCTATGGAGCTTTACTCCATTCTTTATTTTTCCTAGAGTGCTTTGGGGTGGGGGAAGTTTGGGGATAAATCAGTGTTCTTGATGGATGTGGTTTTGAATTTTCATTCTTTGGTGTCTGTAAGCTGCAGAGATCACTATAGGCTAATGATATCCTAAGGAATACCACTTGACATTGAAGGCTCATTTTATTTTTCCTTTAACTGAAAATTTTAATTCTTTTTCAATTTCCTCAATTTTATAAAAAGAGATCACATAAAATAAGTAATTGAGAGCTGTGGTATCTAATATGTAGCCATAGGACATGTCTATTTAAATTCATTAAGATTAAATTCAATCCCTTAATTGTCCTAGTCTCATTTCAGGTGCACCATAGCCATGTGTGACTGGTAGCACTGTGTTGGAAAGTGTAGATATAGAACTTTCTGTCACTACAGAGAATTCTTTTGGACAATGCTGATCTAGAGAACTAGAACAAAATGGAAAAGGAAAATCTTGTCTCATGACCTCCCCCAACTGGCCTAAGGGGCATTAGAACTCAATACATCTTTCTTAACCTCTCAGTCTCTCTTGGTTTAACCTACTATGTGTTTGATTGAGGATGTGTTTTGTAACATACGTATGATCTTAATTTGACACTGACTTTGAGGTAAACAATGGACTGGGGACTTCGGAATAGGGGATTTCTCATATGTAGTTTTGCTTTGTTTAGAGACAGGGTTTTACTGTGTAACCCAGGGTGGTCTCAAGCTCTCAGTCTTCCTGCTTAGTCCAGACTGGCTTCAAACTTTGAATCTGCCTCAGTTATTTTTCTGTGATGCTGCTGCTGCTGCTGCTGCTGCTGATAATGGAATACCATGACCAAGGCAGTGTATAGAAAGAAGGAAGAATTTATTTGGACTTACAGTTCTAGAGGGTTAAGAGGCCATCATTGTTGGGAGGCATGACAGCAAACTGCAGGCATTGGGGCTGAAGTAGGAAGCTGAGAGCTCACACAGTCAATAGCAAACAAGTAGAGAGAACATACGGGAAGTGGCAAGGCTTTGAATTCATACAGCCTATCCCAGTGAGGACTTCTTCCAGCTAGGCCACACCTCCTAAAGGGTCCATGACCCTCCCCAAACAGCTCCAACAACTGACCAAATGTATTCAAATGTTCAAATACATGAGCCTATGGAGAGGACATTGCTCATTGAAACAAGCACATAATCCTCCTGCCTCAGCCTCCTCGTCTAACAGTATGAGTATGCTATCATGCGTGGCTGCCCAATTTTAGTGAAGATTCGTGAATTTTTTCTGTTGCTGTGTGACAGTAAATACTCTAGTATTTAAGTCATAGCACTTAAAGTTCTTATTTTCTAATTCAGGGAACAAACATTTTTTCCCTAATTTTTAGGAAAAATATCATAACATTGTCCCATCCAAGCCCAAAACTCAACAAGACTTCTAATTTAAGAGAACCCTTGCATATGTAGTTTCAAGGTTTGCATACCCTTTAAATGCACATCTGGATATTTTTGTAGAGTTTGTTCACATTTACGTTAATAGTTCTTGGTGAATCATAGTTTTCAGATCATGTATGCGTGCTTTTACTTTTGTAATCTAAATATTTGAAGGCCCTTGTGAAGAGCAGTTATTACAGCACCTACAGAATGGTGGTAAAATAGATATTTGTGAAACCTGATAGTTAATAGGAGAAAGAATTAATAATTTATATATGCACTTGCTGATTTTATTAAACCCTGGTTGGACACATATGTGTTAGTATTCTGACTTTATGCTCCCCAAATCCAATCCCATTGATTTTTTACTGTTTTTACAGGATAGTCATTCAATAAATGTCCCATAGCAAACAATTTATGAAAGGAAAATAATAGTTGAGGGAACTTCAATACAAATATTTAGTTGTTTTTTATTTATAGTTAAATAAAATTCTTTCTTAGTTTTGTATGAAAAACCATTATCTTTTTGTTTTTGTTTTGAGACAGAGTCTATACCCTGTAGCCTACGTTGGCCTGGAACTACTTCTGTTGGCAAGCCTCAGGCTTTCAAGTGATCCTCCTACCTAGTTTCCTAAGTGCAAGGATTATAGGCATGCACAGACCACACCTGGCTGAGTTTTTAAAAGTTACCATGGATAAGTATAACCACATATGGTCTACATAGTGAGTTCCAGGCCAGCTGGAGCCACAGGGAGACCCTGTCTCAGAAACACCAAAAAGAAAGAAAAAAAGATTTAAAATTTTCATTGTAGAGATCTTTGATATCTTTGGTCAGGTTTATTCCAAGATAATTTTATTTATTTATTTATTTGTTTTTTTGAGGCTATTGTGAATGGGAAGGTTTCCCTGTACTCTTTCTCTAGTTGCTTGTTATTGGTGAGATGTTTTTCAAACATAATGTTCCTTGAGATCTCTATGCTGGAGCCTTTGTGACTCACTAGTTAATATTGCCAAGTATCACACTCTTTAGATTTCATCTGACTTTTAGATAGTAATTCTTCAAAACAAACCCAAATCTTAAGTATTAATTTACATCGTTAAAAATAGGTTGTAAGATTGGCATGGTGGCTCATATCTAATGAGTCCTAGGCCAGCCTGGTCTACAAAGAGAGTTCCAGGCCAGCTGGGACTATAGGGAGACCCTGTCTCAAAAAGAAAAGAGTACATATAAGCTGGGCATGGTGGCATACACCTATAGTCCCAGCTCTTGGGAGGCAGAGGCAGAGGCAGACAAACCTCTATGGGATCAGGGCCAGCCTGGTCTACATAGTGAGTGCTAGGCCATCTGAGGCTATAGGGAGACTCTGTCTCAAGAAGGCCAAAAATAAAAAAAATAAATATATAAATAAGACCCTTTGGCCTCAGCTTCTGGCTGTGCTGGCTGGTATTAATTACAGTTACATGTCACCACATCTGTCCAGCTTTTTCAGTAATTTTGTAGTCTTATTTAAACTTAGGCAATTGAGAAAAAGTCCTTTTTAATGAGTAGTGACTTTGCTTATGAATTTCAAAGAATGTATAGAGAATAAACAATAGAATACCAAATATTGAAATTTTACTTTTTCTTTTTTGAGACAGAGTCTTTCTGTTGTAGCCTTGGCTGACCTAGAACTCACTGTACTGTGTAGACCAAGCCTCCCAAGTTGTTGGCATTACAAGTATGTGCTACTATGCCTGGCTTTTTAAAAAATTTAATTTTGTTGTAATTTTTGTGTGAAAAAGAGCCTGAAACTTGAAGTGGAGTTAACCACTGACTACACTTTTTGTTTTACTTTTTAGTATGTGTGTTTTTGAGACAGGTTTTATTTCGTCAGTCTGGCTCACCTCACACTGGTGATCCTCCTGCCTTAGCCTTCTGAGTGCTGAGATACAGGTGTATGCCACCACCCCAGTTTCTCTTGTCTGATCATACACTGAATGATTGCAATTTTTAATTTTTCCTATATATTTGAACTTTAAAAAATATTTTATTTATTATTTTGTGTGTGTATTGCCTGCATGTAAGTGCACCTGTGTCATGCAGTGCCCACAAGGACAGAAGAGGCTGTCAGATCCCCTAGAACTGGAGTAACGGACAGTTGTTAGCTGCCATGTGGATGCTGGGATTTGAACCCGGGTCTTCTGCAAGAGCAGCCAGTGTTCTTAACTGCTGAGCCATCTCTCCAGCCCCCATTCTTGAACGTTTTTATGATGATAAGATGGAAAAGTTTATTTCTAAATGATAAGAAAAAGTTTGAGAATATTTTAGGTCTGAGATACTGCTACAGGATGTGCCATTGTTTCTTATAAGAAGCTGTAATCAGGAAAAGGTGATAGGTGAAGGGACTTAGCAGAAGTGATACGTTAGCAGAGTGGTGGTGTAATTAATTGTTCTCTCTCTGAACTACTCAGGGCCAGAAGAAGTTGCAGATTTCAGAGATTTTTAGATTTGAGGATATTTGTAGACTTTACTGGCTGAGTATCCTTAACAGAAGTTTCAATATTATTTCTGGTTTTACATCTTCAGATTAAGGTTGTTCAGTCTGATAGCAAAATAATAAAAATACGAGTTGAACATTAGATTATAATATATTCTGGTGAAAATGCAGGATTTTATTTTAGAATGTCATTAAGAGGCCTGAAGGGTTCACAATTATATTAAAATTGGTTAATTGTAATTAACTGATTAAAACAAAAAGTTGTATTTTGTTGTTTTTGTCTTTTTTGAGACAGGGTCTCCCTGGAACTCACTAGGTAGACCAGGCTGGCCTCGAACTCACAGAGATCTGCCTGCCTCTGCCTCCTAGTGCCACCTAGTGCCTCCTAGTGTGCGCCACCATACCTGGCTGTGAAACAGAAAGTATTTTAAAGGTAGTTGAAAACCTGTTGTGATCCTCATAGGAAGAATCTATCATTGTAGACAGTTTTCTGATATAATTTTCTTTCTTTTTCTTTATGACCTGGATTGTTCCTCTTTAAGAGTGGTGAAATGGCAGGGAGCACTCCAGAACCATTTCATGTGTTCCTTTCTTGAGACCAAAAACATCTTGAAAAAACAAACACTTAAATTTGATACATCTATAAAAGGTGTTATAGCAGAACACTCACTAAAATAAGATTTTGCATGTGACTGCAAATGGCTGGTGATGTAGGAACTTGAACTTCTAGGTCACTTATTTTTAGTTCAAATTAATATGTAAAACTTTTGCCTTCTGCAACTCCTGCAAAATGAGCATCTTTGATGAGTAGTGACTGGGCTATTTGTCTGTAAATATAAGGATACATATTTTGTACATAGTAAGAAATTGTATTAGTCTAGTGATGTGACAGTCTTGGGTTTTCCTCTAAGATCTATGACCACTCCAGCTATGTGTATTTGGCTATGTTTGCAGTACCACACTTGAGTTTCTTCCTGTTGAGTGGGCTTTTAGTCCAATTAGGTAGCTGTTGATTGCCCCCAAGATAAAAGTACCACTACTGCACCAATGACGTATGCTGTGCTGGCCATTGATGTGGTCCAAATCCTGTGTCCCGAAGTATGCTCTGTCTTCAGCAGTAGGGTCTTATCTTCAAGTTCTGGGAGGCCGTCCAGGACTGTGGCAATAGCCTGAGTAATTTTGGGAGTTTCTTGAACCACCCTGGCCAACAACTTAAAGGAAGGTTTCTCCTGCCTGGTACTGTTTCTTGTTATGTAGCCTTTAGCTATACACATGGACTCAAGTAGAGATAATGTGTGTATAATTTGTCAATAGGATGTTGGACTAATATGGTTCCCTCTGGTTTTTAAAAACTAGCTAGGCATTATCTCTTCTCTCTCACTCTCTAACCCTTCCACCATGGTTTTCCCATTTAAAGTGCCCCCATTTTCCCCATTTCTCCCTTGCTAATGCCAGTATCCTATGGTCCCACCTTTCTTGAGCTCCTTCTTTCCCTTTATCCCCTACATTCCTTATATAACCCTCCCTCCCTCCTCTCATTAACCCCATTTTAATCCAATAACCCCATTTTAATCCCCTTCTCCCTTAGTAACACCTGTCTCCTGTTGTTCTTCTGTCTCAGATTCTTTCTTTTCCTTTACCTTGTCTGGACACATACTCACTTATAAGGATTTGGAGCTAGGATCCATATAGGAGGGAGAACATACATTGTTTTTCTGAGTCTGTGTTACTTCACTTAGTATAACAGTTTCTGTTTGCATCCATTTACCTGCAAATTTCGTGATTTCATCTTTGTTTACTGCTGAGTAGAGCTCCACTGGGTAAATATACTGCATTTTCATTATCCACGCATCAATTGAGGAACACTTAGATTGCTTCCATCTCTTAGCTATTCTGAAAAGAACAGTAATAAACATGGAGATACAAGTGTCTCTGCAATAGGATGAGTCCTTTAGGTATATGCCAAGGAGTGATATAACCAGGTCAAATGGTAGGTTCATTTTTAGTTTTTTAAGCATACTCCACACTGCTTTCCATAGGGGTTGCACAAGTTTGCAATCCCACCAGCAGTAGATGAGCATTCCCCTTTCCCCACATCCTCTCCAATATTTGGTATCATTTGTTTTCTTGATCTTGGCCAGTGTGACTA
>NW_008354025.1:132420-164250 GCF_000622305.1 Nannospalax galili | reverse complement strand
TATTTTATGTGTATGAGTGTATTGCCTACATGTAGGTAAGTGCACCTGTGTCGTGCAATGCCCGCAGAGGGCAGAAGAGGCCATCGGATCCCCTGGAACTGGAGTTACGGACAGTTGTTAGCTGCCATGTGGGTGCTGGGATTAGAACCAGGGTGTTCTGCAAAAACAACCAGTTTTCTTAACCACTGAGCCATCTCTCCAGCCCTGAGTTCTTTATATATTCTAGATATTAAACCTCTGTCAGATGTGTCACTGGTGAAGATTTTCACCCAGTCTTTACTTCCTTGATTGCTTCTTTTACCAAGTACCACAACTGGTCACATACAGACACTGTCTATGGAATTTCTCAGGCCTAAGTGACACATCTACAATGCAACCTCTACACCTAAGGCTCATGGAACATAGAACAAGGATAAAGAAGAGTACACTAATGAATCTCTCAGTTCTCATTAATGAAGTTCCCTCATGCAGCGGAGAGCCAGGAACACAAAATGTCAACAAATAGCCAAAGCATAGCGATCAAGTCTGCTGAATGCTGGTCTTTGGACAGGACTCCTTTATTAAACTTCACCCACCCAAGGCTCAGAGACCATCTTGCAAGAGGGGGCAGAAAGATTTTAAGAGCCAGGGAGGAGGTGCATGACCATATGGAAACATACAAGCTCCTGGGAACCTGCTCATAAGAGTCTATGGCAATGGTGTCAGAATACACAAGTCCCATGCAGACTCAGGCAGACAAAAACCCAGCATAGAACTGGGACAATGAATAGTAGACCCCAATCTTATCTGAAGAAATATTGGCAACTGATTGCTGCTAGATGAGGAAGAGCTAGATAGGCTGACTAGACCTCAGTGGATGGATTTGCACTGGAGAACGTCTGGGGACACTGACTTGACATAGTGGGTCTTAGCAAGAATGACAAGAGTATATGGGCTCCAGTGGGGGGGGGGCTATCAGAGGGTGCCAGTGGGGCAGGGGTATAAAGATGATTAAGAGATTGAGATGTTCAGTATGAAATACACAAAAATTCAATAAAAACAAACTTAAAAAAATGAAAAAAGAGGACTTTTGCCTTTTGATTGTCCTGTATCTTTTAATGATCACAGGGCTAAGTTATGTGTATACAGTTTGAGCATCCCTAATCCAAAAATCAAATCAAAACTCGAAATGCTCCGAAGTTCAACACTTTGATTGCCAACATGATTGCCACAAGTAGAAAATTCCACACCTGATTTCGTGTGATGGATTACAGTCAGAAATGGAATGCAGTCAAAATACAAGTGAACCAAAACCATTGCTTAAAAAGTTATCTTTAAGCTGTGTTTGAAATATATGTGAAATGGAGCCAGGTGTGGTCTCGCACTCCTTTAATCCCAGTACTCAGGATGCAGAGGCAGGCAGATCTCCATGAGTTCAAGGTCAGTCTGGTCTATCTAGTGAGTTCCAGGTTATCTGGGGCAATAGGGAGCCCTGTTTCAAAAAGATTTGTGTGTGTGTGTGTGTGTGTGTGTGTGTGTGTAAGTAACTGTAACATAATGAATTTCATGTTTAAACTTGGGTCTCCCTCCCAAGAAATTCATGTATATGCAAATTTTTTGTATGTTTATAAAAATCCAAAATCAAGAACACCTCAGGGCCCAAACATTTTGTTTAAGGGTTATGCATCCATATGTGAGTGAAATTTAAAGCTGTCCCTCATCCTCATTGTTTTTGCCCCCTAAAGGCATGCATCATATGGATGCTCCTTATTTGTCCTGTGTTATTTCTGAGCAGACACACTGGTATATTGACTGTTGTATTAGACTAGTTGGTTTGAATCTTGACTCTTTATTCTACCTGTTTTGAGTTCTTTTACTACGTTTCTTTTCTCTACAATGTCCTTATTTTTGAAATGACTAAAATAGTTTGAGGAGTCCTGTGAAAATTTGATAATTCCCCCAAAAGAAATAGCATAGTGCTTGGCATATAACTCTTCCAGTGTTGCCTGTTGTTATTTCTGTAAGTAATCAGTTGACTGGGGAACCACTTTATTGTAAGGTCTCTGGTAGACTAATGCCTGGTCACTTTTTTAATATATAAGAAACTCTGACATAGGAATGGTAATAGGTTTATATCATATTTTGCTTAACCTAATGTACTAAAGTCCCTTATGAGAATAACAAGATGAAAATATCTGTATCTTTCACACATGCTGTTTTTGTTTTGAAGGAAATTTTAAAAATTGAATCTTTATGATTTTTTTTCATACAGTGTGATTTGATGGTACTCAGATACCCTCCCCCATCCTCACCTCCCTCTACCCCACTGCTCCCTGCCCAATTTAATAGACTCCATTATATATTATAGTCTCTAGAGTCTGATTTGTGTCCCCACATGTCCCTCAGTGTGGGTCCAACCACTGGAACCTGGTTAGCCTACTAAGCGTCCCATTCCTATAAAAGACTGTCTCTCCCCCTCCCAGGAGCCATCAGTTGATAGAAGGTCTTTAGGTTGGGTTGGGATTTCTTACCCACTTCCTTGTGTCTGTGCTGGGATTTTGTCTGGTTTGCATGTGCATGAGACTTGTGCATGCTGTCACTATTACTGTGAATTTATATATGTAACTGACCAGGTGTTTAGAAAAAAATTGCTTTCTTATGGTCATCCACCTCTGGTTCTTACAGTCTTTTTGCTCCCCTTCTGCAATGATTTGTGACCCTTGGGAGGCAGAAGTTTGAAATAGGTGTCCTATTCAAGGAGGAGCACTCTACAGATTCTTCTTGTTCCTCTTCACATTGGCCAATTGTGGGTTTCTGTATTAATCAACATCTGCTGCGTAAGGAAACTTCTGGTGAGAGTTGAGAGATACGTTCATCTTAGGTGTAGAGATTGCATTGAAGATGTGTTGCTTAGGGCTAAGTGTCTCACAAACTTTTATTCTCCGACAGTTGTGGAGCTCTGTATTAGTCTCCATCTGTTGCAAGAAGAAGCTTCTTTGAGAGTGGTGAGAGGAACACTTGTCTGTAAATATGAGGATGCATCTTAGAATACAGTAAGAGATTATATTGGTCTAGGGATGTGGCAAAAGTAGGTTTTTCTCTAGGATTTATAACCTCTCCAACCATGTATATTTGGCTGTGTTTACAGTACCACACATAAATAAGTTCCCTCTCATTGAGTGGGCCTGAATTACAATTAGACAGCTGTTGATTACCCCCAAGATAAAAGTGCCACTGCTGCACCAATAGTGATAGTTTGCTGGATCAGTTCCTGTTATTTGCTAGGCTTTACAGTTGGGTAGGACTGTTGATTGGTTTTCCCCCTTGGCAGCTTGCATAGTATCCTTATACCATGAGATCTGAAGGGAGAAAACATTCAGGTCACCTCGAGCTCGATTGCTCGAGGTCCCGTGTCTGAAGCAGTCTTTAGCAGTAGGGTTGTACCTTCAAATTCTGGGAGGCAATCAGAGGCTATGGTGCCTGTGTTATTTTGGGAGTCTCTTGGACTACCCTGACCAGTAACTTGAAGGGAGGTTTCTCAAGCCAGGTTCTGTGTTTTTTGTTATATAGCTTTCAGATAGTACATATGCACTCATATATATATATATACACACACACATATACACATATATATATGTATATATATACATGGTATGTGTATTTTTCAGTACGGCTTTGAACTAACACACTTTTCTGTAGTTTTTCACACCGTCTAAGTATTATCTTACCTCTCATTCCCCCATATGACCCTCCTGCCCCAGTTTTTACCTTTTCCCCTTGATAATACCTTTATCTTATTATCTCCCTCAAGCTCCTTCATTTTCACCCCCAAAGTTCCTTTCCATTTTCCTGGCTCCTGCAGTTACTTCAGGGTAAATACTTATATCAGAGGGTTTAGAGCTGACATCACAAATGAGAAAGAACATACTTTGCTTCACAGATGCTTTTTCATCATTGATGTTGAATGTACACGTCATAGATCAGGTGTATATCATTGATATTTATGATGGAAAAGTAACAAATTATAGGTGTTGATGTTAGTGGTATCAAAAGATACTTAACATTTATTGAACATTCATAGCATGTTGTGCTATTTCTTTTTGTTTTATATCTTTTGTGCCATTTATTTTTGTTTTCTATCTTTTGCTCTTAAGTGATCCCACCTCCCATTTTTCTGTTTGGAAAACTTACTCAGGGGAAGCTGGTTTTTTCTTTTTTTTTTTTTTGAGGGAAATTGTCTCCAAACGCTGGTCTGAACTAATACAAATGTCTTGAGTGCTATGTTGGTATATCTTCTTTTATCATAGTACATGTCTCCATTCCCAAGCTCGGTAATGGGTTATTTGAATAGAGTTACTAGATCATTTTCTCTCAGCCATACCTCTCTAAAATCCTTAACTTGCTCCTGGTATATGAAGACCATCCAACTTAAAATAAGGTATATTTGAGAAGGGTATTGATTCTGAATTTTCAACAAGTCTTGAGATGATTAAGTTACAAGACTAATTTGTGAAAACAATAATCCCATTGTAGCAAACTTAGACAAGAATAAACAATAAAATGGAAAGGTACTCTTTTTTGGATATTGATAGTTGTGTAATTAAAGCTACTTTTACAGCTTTAATTAGAAGTTTCTGTTGGAGGCTTTTAAAAGAATTATTCAGAATCTTGGCAAACACTCATTCTTTGCTAATTTTGCTTTCCACTTTACTGATTTTTTTTCATTATTGCCAAATCATATGTAATTATACTTCACCTGTTAGCTATTGATGAAGCCATTTCTAGACTTACATATAAAGATAGTGTAAATAGGCGAGAACAGTTTTTCCTTGGTTATCTGAGAGAATAAAAGGAAAATGGCAAAGAGATGTGTGCTTTCGGTGATGTGAAAAAAAGCTGTGGATTATCTCAAGGAGAAGTGAGGGACAGCTTCCCGTACCAGTCACCATCCAGTTACTGCCTCTAAAAAGTCAGAGATTAGGAAAGAAGAGAGTATAGATTACTCATACATAATAGCTCCTTAAAAATTAGGTTCAAATTAGGTTTTTGTGTAAATAAGCACCCCTGCCTAGAATCTGCCTTCATAAAGGTTTTTTCAGGATTTTGTTGCAGGGCTAGACATAGTGGTACAGGCCTGTATTCCCAGTACTGTGTAGGTAGAGGCATTTTTAACCTACATAACTAGTTGGAGGACAGCCTGGGCTACATGAGACTGCTTTAAAAAAAGCAAAAGCCATCACACTACAAGTTATTATTATAAACAGCATGTAGAAATTTTAAACATTTTTAAAACTTTCGTTTGAATTGTTTAAGACTACCATGCAGAGGAAAATGAATAGTAAGTATGCTGTGTGGATGTCTCATAACACCAGGATTCCAAGATGGGGTTTCCTCGTGTTCTCTTTAGATAAGGATCTGGGTCTTAAACTTTAAAAAATATTGAGATGTACTTATGAGGAAACTAGCTTTTTTGATCAGTAAATCATTATTACAATGGTGCTTAATTTTCCATGGCATTAGTTTTTAGTTCCTTTGTAGACTGTTAATGACATTCACATATAATTTTATTGCTTTCATTATTTCCTGATTAAAATTAGTTACACAATTTTTTTTCATTAGGAAGTGGCTGTTTTTGTCTTTGATAAAAAGCTGATTGATAAGTATCAAAAATTTGAAAAGGATCAAATCATCGATTCTTTAAAACGAGGAGTCCAACAGTTAACCCGGCTACGACACCCTCGACTTCTTACTGTTCAGCATCCATTAGAAGAATCAAGGTAAAATTTTAAAAACTCACATAGGAAATTTTCTGAAAAAATAGCTAAAAGTCACTTTATATTTGTTCTATTTCAGTTATTATCAGTAAACCTTACAAAGTTGAGATCTTATGAGTCTTTTATTTCCCTGAAATTTATTTGTATTGTGCATGTATATGTTGCTTTTGAAATACTAGTACTTCACACTTGCCGTGACTGTGTATGTAAATGCCTACATTAGTCATAATCGAAGATGTGAGGGAAGTGTGGAATTTTTACCTCAAAGTAGATGGCCTTGCTCTTTGTCAGAATTTCTTGTCTCCTTTTCATTGGTTCAATATTTGGGGACCAGTTTTATGTATCAAATGCTAGTCTAGACATCCAGTCTATTCACCCAGTATGTAGGTCTGTAGCCCTCAGTTGTTTTACTGTTTGTTTCTCCTAAAGATGAGATGAAAACATATTGCTGAGACAACCAGAAAATCAAATGTATGTGATCTTGGTGCTAGAGAAATGGTTCAGTGGTTAAGACCACCTGCTGCTCTTGCTGAGGACCTAGGTTCAGTTCTTGGCATGCCTTCTAGGTCAGAAGAAGACATCAAATCTCTTGGAACTGGGGTTAAAGATGGTTTTTAGCTGCCACGTGGGTGCTGAGAACTGAACCTGAGTCCTCATCAAGAGCAGCCAGTGCTCTTAACCACTGAGCCATCTCTCCAGCTACAATTTATGTGATTTGATGGACCTTCAAACCTTTAGTAACTCTAGCATTGTAAATCTTTTCCACATTATTCATAATCACTCAAACTTCTTTCTTCCCTCTTAGTTCACTGGTCCCTCTCCCTTGTCTAATTTAGAAGGTCTTAAGTTGTTTGCCATTATGTTCTATGATCTTTAGGTTATTAAGGATGATGCAGGAACAGGCAAGTATAGAATTTCAAGCTTGCCATCTCACCTCTGATGGGACAGTTTTACGTTAGTTTTCTGAAAATTTCTTGCTTTGAAATATTTAATAATTCTTTCCACTCACAACTACAACTAAAGGCACAAGCATTTACCATATGCAAATTATGCTAATTGTTTTAACTCACATTAGCCTCAAGGTTACACAGAACAGAGGGTATGTGATTTGAGTGGCAAAACTGGGACTTGTCAGTTGATTCCTGAACCTGTGCTCCCCCCCCCCGTTTTAAATTTTTTATTTATTTTTCTGTGTATGAGTGTTTTGCCTGCATGTATGAGTGCATCATCTGCATGCAGTACCCACAGATACCAGAAGAGGGCTCCAGATTCCCTGTAACTGGAGTTATGGATGGCTGTTAGCCACCATCTGGGTGCTGGGAACTGAACCCAGGTCCTCTGCAAGAGCAGACAGTGCTCTTAACCACTGAGCCATCTCTCCAACCCAGTGTGTGTTTTAATGGTACCATACTGTGTCTACCAAGAACTGTGCTACTATGTATCTTAGTATAAAAAAAGGTGTTATTTTAACTTGCATCTACATTATTTCTTAAGGGAAGAAGTGTTATACTTTCCTCTAGCTCTACAACTTTTTACATACTAATTTAAACTTTCTAGAGTTAGCAATTAATTTTGTGTGTAAAGTATATATGTGGGTACATTGCCACAACATGCATGTGGAAGTCAGAGGGTAACTTTGTGCAGCTGGTTCTCTCCTTTTACCTTTCTGTGGGTTCTGGGAATTGAACTCAGGTCATTAGGCTTGCATGGCAGTGATAAGTGCTTTACCTGTTGGGCCATCTTGCTGACCCTAGAGTCAGGAATTGGCCATCAGGAATGAGACAATTCAGAGATTACTATATGACATTTCAATTGTAAGATTTGTAAAACGTGTAGTAAGCATTACTAGGACACTTTAAGGAATGGAAAAAGTAACTTCCAGTTTTCAACGAGTTATTAGTACTGAGCTGATACTGGAATTATCCAGAGGAAATGTACAGAAAGAATAATCCAGATGAAAATACAGAGTTGATGAGGGCAAGTTAAGTAGAGGCAGTAATACAAACCAAAAGAAAACAAGCTTCTCAAGAACATGAGTAAAAAATAGTAGTGTATCGAGGAAGGGACTTTGAAAAAATAGGGAGAAAAAGAGCCAGGAAAAGACAAAGAAGAAATCATTGTCTTGGTGAGGGGGTGGAGGAAGGAACTCTGTAGCATGTCAAGGAAGCCAAATTTGAGAAAGAGAACTCACCAGAGGTAGGTGGAGACATCCTTACTTTTAGTAGAATGGCAGTTTGGAGCCAACAGAGAAGACGTGAGTAACATTTGACAGAGGAGCTCAAGGCAGGAAGGGTAGTTAAGGAATCAGTAGTAAACTGAGGTGAAATTTAGGACAAGCAGTCATTCATTCATGTTAGATGGCTAAGAGGTAAGCCACGGATGGAGGAAGCTATGAAATAAGCTAAATAAGGCAGTGAATAAACATTCTTCAATGTTGAAAAATAAAGCAGATCATCAAAGATTAAAGTTTTCCCAGTAAAAGAGATAGTTGTTGAGGTCATTGGGAAAAAGGAGTTAACTATAATAAAGGTTGAATTTATTGCATAAAGATACTAGGAAGCTAAGCCATGATGGAAATAGTGGAAGTCAATTACTGGTAAGTAGTTAGGGTTGGGGAGGTGGTTCCTGAGAGGATGTGGCCTTTCTGCAGTGTGTTTGTAATGACAATGGAGGTGAACCTTCATGGAAAGTCATATGGCCTTAGAGTTTGAAGCATAATCATATAGATGTGAATGTGAACAAGAAAGGTTTGGGATCAGGGGAGGGATAAAAAAATCAGAGTTGTTGACATGAATGAGTCCTGGGAAAGAGTATTTAAACATCTTTATTTCAGGGCAGTCAAACAGAATAATGTTTGTTATCTAGGGGGTTAATGAACTGAGTACCAAAAAAACGCAAAGAACTAGAGAGCACCGTTAATGGTGACTGAGCTGTCATGAAGTGTGTCCCTTCAGCCCAAGCAGCCTGGACTCTGTCTCATACGTACTTAAATTCTGCATTTCTTTTCATTTGAAAAAATGAGTTCAAGGCAAAAGATAAGTTATTCAGTGTATTACAGACACGTGAAACAACTAAGTGCATAGTGGCTGTTTAACAATTGGTCTTCTGGCACAGTTGCCTGGTTTATCCTTGGCATTTTGTAGTTTTTTATTACCCAAAACCAAAGGCCTAAAATGTTGGGACTTGAGCCTCAAATACTTGGTAATTATGATAACAAGTCTGAGCATTTTTTGAGTGTGTACACTAGACACTCCACCTTGTGTTTGCAAGATTATTTCATTTGATCTTCACAGTAACCTCTCAGAATGCATCTGTTAGCGCCATTTTACAAATGGACCAAGTAAGGCTCAAAAATACGATGTGCAATATCACCAAGACAAAAATAGGAATGCCAGGACTTGAAGTTGGCTGTCTTTAAAGCTCGAGCTCCTGATTGTTATGCTACGAGGCACTGAATGTCAGTATCTCTGGCAACATTCTCTGAATCTTAAAATCTTATATATCAAGAACAATAGAAAAAATTGAAAGCTATTGACTCCTTTCAAAGTGATGTATAAAATAGACAAAAATAGGCTCTTTTATTGAAGAAAGAATGAGGAGGACCTGTTCTTCCCACACTTTCCTTGCTCCTGAGGTGTCTCGGAGAGATCAGTAGGTTTCTTTGAGCATATTCTGAAAAGTTACAGGCTTATAAATAAGGATAAGTGTAATTATATAGTTTTTATCAATTCTTTGGTTTTCCCATGAATTTATAAGAAGCATAATTAAATAATAACTTTATTTCTTTTAAGATTTTTAGGTTTTTTATTTTACTTTTGGTTTTTTAAGGCAGGTTCTCCTTGTAGCCCCAGCTGATCTGGAACTCATTATGTAGACCAGGCTGTCCTCAGTCTCACAGAGATCCACCTGCCTCTGCTTCCTGAGCACTGGGATTAAAGGTGTGCACGACCACACCTGATTTAAGGTTTTTTTTAAAAATGTATCTCAGTTATCACAATACTTATTTTAAAAAATTAAGTGATTTATCCACTGTGGTTCGTATGTAAAGCTGACTTACTTGGTTGAGCTGTGTTGCAATCATGCTGAAGTTACCAGTCAAAAAGTCTGATAATTGAATAGTCTGTTAACTTCATATATATTTGATTTTGATAATGTATAAAAATAACTCTTTTTCTTTTTTGAAACAGGGATTGCTTGGCATTTTGCACAGAACCAGTTTTTGCTAGTTTAGCCAATGTTCTTGGTAACTGGGAAAATCTACCCTCTTCAATATCTCCAGACATTAAGGATTATAAACTTTATGATGTAGAAACTAAGTATGGTTTGCTTCAGGTATGTAGTTGTATTCAACATGAAAAATCTTTTCTCCTTTAAAAGTAATTTTTATGTAGTTCAAACTTAGCCATGTAAACTGCTGTATGTAAATCTTTCGTTAAATCTTTTGGTTATTTCCATTATTTTTCTGTGGTTTATTGATAGGCTTAAGTTTTATCTAAATATATATATATGACAGGATCTCACTATGTAGGTCTGGCTAACCGAGCACTCTGTAAACCAGGTTATCTTTGTACTTTCAGAGATTTGCTTGCCTCTGAGTGCTGAGATTAAAGGTGTGCACCACCATGCTTAGATAAGTTATATATATATATTGGTCTTTAAATTTTTTTTTATTTAATGTGTATAAGTGTATTGCTTGCTTGTAGGTAAGTGCACCCGTGTCATGCAACGCCGATGGAGGTCAGAAGAGGGTGTTGGGTTCCCTGGAACTAGAGTTACGGATGGTTGTTAGCCTCCATGTGGGTGCTGGGAATCGAATCTGGGTCCTCTGCAAGAGCAGCCAGTGCTGTCAACTGCTGGGTTGTCTCTTCAGCCCCTATTTTGGTCTTTTTGAGATGGGGTCTCCCTGTATCCCCAGCTGACCTGGACTCATTATATAGACCAGGCTGTCCTTGATTTAATAGAGATCCAGCTCCCTCTGCCTCTTGGGTACTGTGATTAAAGGTGTGCACTACCACGCCCAATTAAGTTATATTTTAGATATATGAAGCTGATAACATTGATAACTTTTGATGAGCAGCACTTACTGCTAGATGGGTTTCCTTTGATTCTTTTGAATGGTGTAAATTTATTTAATAAACAAAGCATTAAGTAACAATGAATAAAGTATTATCTTTAAGAAAATTAGTGGATATGAGGGTATTAGTACTCTTTTCATACATGCCTAGTTTTTCAGACTTTCTCTGCTTACCAGAGTAATATTTTTAACTCCATAGATTAGATTTATAGTAAGTCCTGAGTTCCTTTGAGATAGAAATCACATAATTTACTAAATAATTATTCAAATAATATTTATTTATTTTGCGTGTGTGTGTGTGTGTGTGTGTGTGTGTGTGTGTGTGTGTGTGTGTGTGTGTGTTACTCAGAGGACAGTTTATGGGAATGGGTTCTCTTCTGCCATGTATGCTCTGGATGGAACTCTGCACATCAAGCTTGTCAGAAAGTGCCTTTACCTTCTGAGCCATCTTGCCACTCCTTGTGTACTTTTTCCTTTGTTGTTTGTGCTTTTGGTTTTATATCCAAAATGTGAAACATAATGTCATGAAAGAAACTTTGCTCTGTTTTCCTCCTAAAAGTTTTGTAGTCTTTGATCCATTTTGAGTTTTTTTTTTTTTTTTTTTTTTGTGCTAGGAATTGAATCCAGGGCCTTTCACATGCTCAGTACTTGATCAGCATTGTGCTACATCCATAGCCATAATAAGTCAATTTTTATAAACAGCATAATGCTTCAACTTCATTCTTTAATGGGTGGCTTCAGTTATACTAGCACCATTTGTTGAAAAGTCTGACTTTTCCCAGTTGAATGGTTTTAGTACCCTCATCAAAATTATTTGACCATATGTACAAGACTTTATTTCTGAGTTCCTCATTGCTTTCCATTGGTCTATGTGTTTATACCAGTACACAACCAGTTTGATTTATTGTTTTGTAAATGTATCTGGACTTTTTCCTAAACTGTGAAATGGTTCCAAAGATTAACAAATAGTTAAACAAACAAAAAACAGAGTCTAAGGCGATAGCTCAGCAGATAGTGCCTTTTGTTACAAGCATGAGGACCCGAGCATATTCCCTGGACTTAGTCTAAAAACTAGGTATGCCTATGCATGTTCCTGTAATCCCAGTTCCATTGGGTGTAGAGACAGGACAGTTGCTAGGGCTTGCTGGGTACCAGCCTAGGTCTAGACTCAGTGAGAGTCCCTGTCTCAAAAGAATGAGGTGGAAAATGACAAAAGATATCCGCATTCTCCTCTGGCTTCCAGGTGTTAACATGTTGCATGTGCATATGTGTGTATAGTACTGATGTGCATTTTAGAACTATCATGCCAGAAGAGTGGCATTTTAACAAAAGTATGTAGGACATGATCCTTATATATAAATATAAAAATGCCAGGTCCCTGAAATACATAAAATGTTTGTGTGTGTGTGTGTGTGTGTGTGTGTGTGTGTGTGTGTGTGTATTTTTTTTTTGTATAGTTAGGGAAACTCTAGCTTTGGAAAACTCAGTATGTCTTCTAAGTTATATTTGGGAATAATTTTTTGTTTTTTTTATTTTTTATTTTTTTGGTCTTTCTGAGACAGGGTCTCCCTGTAGCCCCGGCTGGCCTGGAACTCACTATGTAGACCAGGTTAGCCTTGATCTCACAGAGATCTGCCTGCCTCTGCTTCCTGAGTGCTGAAATTAAAGGTATGTGCTACCACACCAAACTGGGAATAAATATATTAAAAAAAATGATGACTTTATAGACATACGCGGGTGCCAAGGATCCAAGTGCAACCAATTTTGACTAGTAATAGATACATACAGATTAGAGATGCATGTGCCAGCATCTCAGTGTTAGTAGCAAAAACAATGAGTTTCTGCAAGGAACAATAAATTCTAAAATGAAATGGAGATCTTTTTTAAAGGTTAAAAACTCATTCAATTTTATGTCTTACAGGGCTTATACTGAGTTCAGTATTGTATAACTGTATTAATTCAACTGTGAACCTAGAAACTTACAGCCACTTGTGAAAGAGATGTGCTCTGGAGTGTGTTACTGAATATGTTAAAGCTGTAATGAAATGCTTCTTCTAATCATGTAGTTATTAAAAATTAAAAACAATTATTTATTTTATGTGTATGAATGTTATGCCTGCATATATGTAAGTGCACCCATGTTGTGCAGTTCCCATGGAGGGCAGAAGAGGGTGTCAAATTTCCTGGAACTGGAGTTATGGATGATTGTTAACCAGCATGTGGGTGCTGGGAATCGAACCCAGGTCCTCTGCAAGAGCAGCCAGTGCTCTTAACCACTGAGTCATCTCTCCAGCCCCAAATATTTATTAATATGCAAAATTTTAACATTTTTATTAGCACATTAATAGTGGGTTTCATTATGACCTTTTCATACATACAAATAACATGTTTTGATCCTGTCCACCCCCCATTATTACTCTGTCTTTACATTCTCTACCTGATGATTCTCTTCATCTTCTTCTTAATTTGTTCCTCTTGTACTTGAATGTTTTATTTATTTGTTATTTGTTTATTATTTGTTTTATTTATTTTGGTGAGCCAGTGAGTTAAATTAGGGCTGTTTACAGGAGCATGGATGATGGAGCAATGCGACCTCACCGGTGCTATATTATTGAAGACAATGTCTCTCCTTCTAGCAACCATCTTGGGACCACAACAGTCTACCCCGTCCTCTGGTCCTTACATTCTTTCTGTCCTCTCTTCTGAGATGTTCCCTTAACCTTGAAGGGCCTGATACGAACAGCTGAACACTCAGTAGTCTCAACACTTTGATCAGTTATCAGTTTCTGCAATAACCACTGCCAACTGCAAAAACAATCTTCTCTGATCAAAGGTGATGCCTGCACTAATCTCTGGTGGGCATAAATATAATTATTTATAAGACAGTTTGACAGATCTGTCATGTCTGTTTAGTAAAATAACAGCAGTAACTTCCCTATTAAGGCCTATGATCTCCCCAGCTGTGGGCTTTTGATCAAATTTACAGTATCAGATGTGGATTCCCCCCTGTGGAGTGGGCTTCAATTCCAGTCAGAAAGCAGCTGGTTGCTCCCCATAACAGACTTGCCACTAGTGTACTAGTAGGTCCATCTTGTCTGTCAGGTTGATAGTCCACAACTGAATAAGACTGTTGATGGGTGATTGTTGTCCCCCAACAGCCTGCCATAGTACCTTTAGGCACTGTGAGGCCAAGCCAGCAGGGAGGAAGCTTCGAGCTCAGTTCCAGCTTGATTTCTCTGTGTCGTATGACCAAAGCATATAGTATCTTCAGCCACAGGGTCTTACTGTCTAGTTTTGGTGGGCAGCCAACCTTAGTGGCAGTTGCCTGTATTGTCTTGGAGGCCTCCCTGACCAGCGGCTTACAGGAAGGTAGTCCACCCCTGGCAGTGAATTTTCATTTAATAACATATAAGACTTCTGGGGGCAGCTGCAAATGTACATCTTATTTATTTATTATATTAGTCACTGAGGAATACATGGACAATTAGAAGTAGCAGAAAAATGAAATTGGAAAGATAATAACAGGTCCTGATTGGTGATAGAGAATAATGAAGAATTTTAAGTAGGGCAAATGACCTGTTCTGATGTGCATTTATATTAAACTAATTATTTGTGTGTATGTGTGTGTGTAGGTATATGTAGGTATGAGCATGTGCCATGGCACACATGTGGAGGTCAGAGGACCACCTGGCTCAGTCATTTCTTTCCTTCCACTATGGGATCTTGGGGATAGAATTCAGGCTACCTGGCTTGCATGTAAGTGCTTTTACCTGTTGAACCATCTAGCTGGCCTTATATTTTTATTTTATACTTTACTGTACTTTGTGGACAAAGCCTCACGATAGTCCAGGCTGGCCTTAAACTTAAGATTCTCCTGCCTCAGCCTCTTAAGTAGTTTTGTAGATTTTCACTACCACATGTGGCACTGATTTGCATTTTTGAGTTATCATGACAGACTGCTGGAACTGTTTGGTATCAAAAGTATATGAGAAAAGATCTCTATAGAATTTAGTTTTAGGATCAAACATAAATTTGTAAGCGTTTAACATACTATTTACATCTAGAAAATAATGATAGGGATTTGTTTGTAGATAGAATCTCACTCTAGCCCTAGCAGTCCTGGAACTCACTGTGTAGCCCAAGCTGGCCTTGAATTCAAGGTGATCCACTTGTTCTAGGCCTCTGAGTGCTGGAATTCTAGATATGAACTACCACGCTCAAATTATTAATTAATTTCTGGAGTGCTGCTAGGCAAACACTCTACCTCACTGAGCCACATCCTCAGCCATTGAATGATAGTTGTTTTTATTTTTCAAAGTCAAGGTCAAAGATCATAGAAAGGACTAGAGGTAGCATGTAGTTAGGTAGAGGTAGAGGTCAACTAGACTGTGTGATAAGTAACTAGGGATGTAGAGATTTGAAGTAGTGTGGAATCTACTATGATTTCTTGAATTTATTAAGAAGTTAATGTACCACTGTTTGGGATATTCCACCAGTGTGTTGTGTTGGAGAGCTGGGTGGCTGCTTCAGTAGCCCTGCTAGGGACAGTGGTCCAGAGTAGGGAAGATGGTCAAACTGGATCTTCTTCTCGGTGTATTTGATGGTGGTGGTGGTGGAGGGTGGTACAGTATGGTTCAAAAGTTTTTGTCCTTAGCAAATAGAAAAATGAAGTGATTTTTAACCAATACTGTAAAGATTATGGGAGAAATTGCTGAATTCTGGGTAGAAACGCAGATTTTGATTCCTCTGAGATTGAGATGCTGCTTATAGGAGACCTAAGGGGAGAGAAAGTAGTGAGGTGACCAAGTCTGGGCTTTAGCACAGAGGCCCAGGCACAGATAGTGGGAGTAATCAGTATGACTGATGAAGACCTTAGAGCACTTAGGAAAGTGAAAGCAGCCAGCCCTTGCAGAACTGACTCTGTGAATAGAAATGAGGAAGTAGGAAAACAGACTGAAAAGTTGTATCTGGGAGAGTCTGAGGACAACAGGGATTGATTCTTGGAAGTCAAGAGAGTGTTCACTTCCCAGAATCTACTTCTCCCTAATAACTTAGTGCTTAATAATTGATGCTTAATATTTTATTTACCAAATTTTACAGTAATCTTCATTGTAAATACAAAAAATTACCAGGTATTTATTTAGTGTGACAGTAAATATTTAAAAACTAAGCATAAAAATTAAATTTCAATATAAGGTATAACTATATAAAAATTTTATTAACTATATCTATAACTCACATCAGTGATTCTCCTGTTTCAAGCTCTAGAAACGAATACATTTAGAAAGCAAAAACTTACCTTTATGTTGCCCATAACAAGAAGATTCTTAGTAGATAGTTATTTGGTTTTATTATAAGATTTTCCACACTGATTTGATTGCTAGCTGACATGCAAAAACTCTTAATAGGAAAACCACCAAGGAGTTTTATTCAGTATAAAAGGTTACTTTTTAGTTGGGCATGGTAACATACACCTTTAATCCCATCACTCAGGAGGAGAGGCAGGAAGATCTCTGTAAGACCAGCCTGGTCTCCAGAGTGAATTCCAAGCCAACTGTGGTTACAGTTGGCTTACTACTGTGGTTAAAGAAAACAAAACTAAAACAAAGTCAGATTTTCCAAGGATTTTTTTTTTTTCTCTTCTATTTCCAGGTTTCTGAAGGGTTGTCATTTTTGCATAGCAGTGTGAAAATGGTTCATGGGAATATTACTCCTGAAAATATAATTTTGAATAAAAGTGGAGCCTGGAAAATAATGGGCTTTGATTTTTGTGTGTCATCAATCAATCCTTCTGAACAAGAGGTAATGAAGGCTTTTAGTCTTCAGTTGCTTTTATTTATTGCCTGTGTGGATGTAAGTTCACCCATGTCATGCAATGCTCGCAGAGTACAGAAGAGGGCATCGGATCTCCTGGAACTGGAGTTAACAGGCAATTGTTAGCCACCATGTAGGTGCTGGCATTCAATCCCGGGTCTTCTGCAAGAACAGCCAGTGTTCTTGACTGCTGAGCCATCTCTCCAGCCTGCTGGAAATCTGTGATTGTATCTGGAATAGACTAGAAAATATAATGTAATTCTGATAAATGTATGGAAGTCAATAGTGGTGTTATGGGTATGTTTAACTTTACAACTTTAAAGAAAATTTCTAGTGTTCTTTGTATCTAAAAGTATTTTTCAGATTACTAATTCCATAGAAGTCTTGAGAAAAGAGTCATAGAGTTAAATGAAATTGAACTGACTGTTTAGTCAAACAGGACTGCTGTGAACCTCTCATCATTTCCCAGCTTGTTAGACTATAGGGTCTTCCTTAGGGGGCACAGCAGCAGTGGCAATGGTAACAGCAGTTAGCACTTACTGAAATATTTTCTTTCTTTTTTTAAAATTTTATTTTATTTTTATTTTATGTGTATACATGTATCACGTGCATGTAGGTAAGTGTACCTGTGTCGTGCAATGCCTGTGGAGGATAGAAGAGGCTGTTGGATCCCCTAGAACTGGAGTTATGGACAGTTATTAGCTGCCATGTGGGTGCTAGGATTTGAACCTGGGTCTTCTGCAACAGTAGTCAGTGTTCTTAACCACTGAGCCATCTCTCCAGCCCCTGAAATATTTTCTTTAGTTTTAAAAAGAAATTATTTTTATTTTTTATGTATATGAGTGTTTTGCCTGCGTATATGTAAGAGCACTCATGTCATGTAAGAGCACTCATGTCACCAGAAGAGGGTGTTGGAACTGGAGTTAGAGATGGCTGTGAGTTGCCATGTGGGTGCTGGGAACCAAACTTGGGTTCTTAACTGCTGAGTCACCTCTACAGCTCCCAATTTTTTTTTTTTTTTTTTTTTTTTTTTGAGACAGGGTCTCCTTGTAGCCACAGCTAACCTGGAACTCACTATATAGATCAGGTTGGCCTCGAACTCACAGAGATCTGTCTGCCTCTGCCTCCTGAGTGCTAATGTTAAAGGCGTGTACCACCATGCCTGGCCTCTAGCTCCTAATTTTACAGATCAATTAAATTTGTTCTTTGACAGTTTCATGCATGCATATAGCATATTCTGTTTATTCTCATCCTATTTTCTAAACACTTTTCATGTATTTTTATTTAATCCTTAACAATAATTCGGCAGTGTTTAGGGCCAAGAATAAATAAGTTGTAACGAATAAAGTAACATATCTAGGTTTGGGTGGGTGCTGAGTGGTCCAGATAGGATTTGAGCTCAGTCTTTGTACTCCTAGGCACCTGTTTCTTAGTAATTTAGGATGTTTGTCTACTCACTCTTAAGAGAATTAAGGATGGTAGTGGCATTTTTTACTTGAGTGATATAAAACAAATTTAAAGATAGCTACAACTTGATAATGGTTTGCTTTCACTTGAAATATTTAACCATGTCATCCTTTTCCTGTCTTCTTACAGCCTAAGTTTCCTTGTAAAGAATGGGACCCAAATTTACCATCTTTGTGTCTTCCAAATCCTGAATATTTGGCTCCTGAATACATACTTTCTGTGAGCTGTGAAACAGCCAGTGATATGTACTCTTTAGGAACTGTGATGTATGCTGTATTTAATAAAGGGAAACCGATGTTTGAAGTCAACAAGCAGGATATTTATAAGAGTTTCAGTAGGCAGTTGGATCAGGTATTTGCCTATAGATATTTGCTTGTTTAAAGCTTTTTTTCTAAAATATAGATGGAAAAAATTAATTTATTCTTTGAGAATTTCATACATGCAAACAGTGTATTTTGCTCATATTCACCCCTTATTCCTACCCTAATGCTACCTAGATCCACCCTTTTACCTCTGATCTTTGTCTCAACTTCATCCCCGTCTTTTTTTTTTTTTTTTAGTGGCCACATCCTTAAGTAAAACTGATCTCCCTCTCCCACCAGCCATCAGCTGTCACTAGCTCCTTAGCTAGGATTGGGGTCTTATGAACCTCTCCCTCTTCCATGCTGTAGTGTTGATTGGCTTGATCTTGTGCAGCTCTTTTGCAGACAATCAAGAAGAGTACCTCATTTCAAGTTTGCATAAAATTAATTCAGTAATATAATTTCTATAAATAATGAAGACTACTAGAAGTTTGTTACTACAAATTTAATTATGGCATTTATTAGGTTGAAAGTTGAAATGTGAGCTAAAAATACTGGGCATTTTACTTTAGAAATGTAAATACTTGGAGGTATTAAAGATACGAGCTTTCAGTCTATAGCCACATTATAAAAATGGCTCTAATCTTTTTAATGTTTTGTCCTCACATGTAATATGCTTGCTCTTTTGATCAGTTGAGTCGTTTAGGATCCAGTTCGCTTACAAATATACCTGAAGAAGTTCGTGAACATGTGAAACTATTGTTAAATGTAACTCCAGCTGTAAGACCTGATGCAGATCAAATGACAAAAGTGAGTACATTCACATTAAAAAAAATTCTTTTTCTTGAGACAGGTCTCACTGTTAAACTAGGCTTGCCCTAAACTCATAGGCCTCTGCCTTCCGAGTTCTGGGATTAAAAGGTGTGCACCACTAACTATACCCGGCCTCTAGATTTTTGTAGTAGATGGTGGGACAGAAACAAAAATTAAAATAGATGAAACTCTTTAAAGGTATGATTTAGTTCTTAGATGATGTCTGTGTTTTTGAATATGTTAAGTATTTGGCTTTTAACCTTAAGTAGCTAAATAATTTATGCATATAATTTTTTTCTTGCTTTTTTATTTCTTAAAATAGTTATTATTTTTATTTTATGTGTATGGGTGTATTGCCTGCATGCATGGAAGTGCACTCATGTTGTGCAATGCCCGAGGAGGTCAGAAGAGGGCGTCGGATCCCCTAGAACTGAAGTTACAGACAGTTGTCAGCTGCCATGTGGGTGCTGGGATTCGAGCCCAGGTCTTCTGCAAGAACAGTCAGTGTTCTTAACTGCTGAGCCATCTCTCCAGCCCCCTACATATAATTTTTGTGTTAGAAAATCAAGATATCAGATTAGCAGAGTCCGATAGGGAGGTAGACTTTTTGGACTTTTCCAAAAAGTCAGAACATTCTCTTTTACTTACTGATTTTAGTAAATAGTATTCTTCATACTTCAAGATATTTTAGTCTTTCAATATTCTAGAGTTGTGTAAAATAATGTTTTTGCTCAGTGTTCTAGTTAATTTTCTGTTGTTGTGATAAAACACCAAAAAACAACTTAGTGAGAAAAGCATTTATCTTATAGCTTACAGTCCATTATCGAGGGAAGTTACGGCAGGAGCTCAAGCAGAAACCATGGAGAACACTGTTTACTGGCTTGCTCAACTACCTTTTTTATAAAGCCCATGCCCCCATGCCTAGGACTGGCACTGCTCACAGTGGGTTGGGTCCTCCTACATAAATTAGTAGTCAAGAAAATGCCCCACAGATGTGTGCACAGGCTAATCTGATGGAGGAAATTCCTTAATTGAGGTTCTGTCTTCCCAGGTTACACGAGTTTGTGTCAAACTGACAAAAACTTAACTAGTACATGCAGCTAATTTACAGGTACCTGAGACTGATGGTTTGAATTTGAAAAATTATTTTCTTACTCTGATTTAAAAAAATTTTTTTTAAATTTTATGTTTTTTTAAAATATTCCTTTTTTAGAAGAAGCATATCATTACAGCTTTAACATTTAGAATTTTAAGTTATCTTTAGCATACTGCTATTTTTGAATGCTTTTCACTTTGTTGCAGCAATTTTAAATATGAGTAATTTCAACTTAATTGATTTCCATACTTTTAGATTCCCTTCTTTGATGATGTTGGTGCAGTAACACTTCAATATTTTGATACCTTATTCCAAAGAGATAATCTTCAGAAATCCCAGTTCTTCAAAGGATTGCCAAAGGTTCTACCAAAGCTGCCCAAGGTTTGTTCATCAGTTTTTTTGCTTAGTCAGGATTTTTAAATTTAATGTTTACTTTGACTTTCTAGAAAGAACTCTTTCTGGAAACAACAAAAAAGTACAACTTTTACCTTAGGTACATAAATGACAATAAAATGCTGTAAGCTGAAGTCGAAAGTTTAGTTATGGTGCAAAAATAAATAAGACTTTAAAAATTAGAAGGATGCTGCCTGTGTCAAGGCTCCCTGGGCTGGACATGGTCAAAAGAGATTTCTGTAAACTGTCATTGTGGAGATCCCTGCCCTAGCAGTCAAGGGGGATACTTCTGTATTGATGTGAACATTTGCAATTCTTTTTCTCTCCTCGGAAACAGCGAGTATAAAATAGTATTAAAATGTTGACACTGGTTGTAACACTGTTAATTCCTGCTTCTACAATCATTCCACAGCCTCACCTGTTGCATAGCCTGTTTACTATTTGTCTAGCTCTTCACTTAAATATGGAGAGTAACAGGAAGCAGAAATACTGCACATGTTCTCAAGTCCATTCCCATAACCCATAGCTAGGTAAGGTAGATACATATGAATTAGCAGCTGATAATCAGGATTCAGGGTAGTGTTTAAGTTGGGTGCCTTAAAGCATAAATAGTGGTGGGATGAAGAGGAGAAATGTGTCAGTGCAGACTAATTAGGGAAGGTTTCTAAAGGCAGGGTAATCATATATCCCATTTTACTCAGGATATTCCTGTCTCTGCTGTTTGCCTTGGCATAACTAGCAATGGCATTTCATTCTCTCTAAAAGGTATTGCAGTTTCAACCATAAATATATAGTATATTGCATAGCAGTATAAATAACTGAAGATCTGAAATAAATTTGGTTTTACAGCGTGTCATCGTGCAGAGAATTTTGCCTTGTTTGACTTCAGAATTTGTAAACCCTGACATGGTACCTTTTGTTTTGCCTAATGTTTTACTGATTGCCGAGGAGTGCACCAAAGAAGAATATGTCAAATTAATTTTGCCAGAACTTGGTCCTGTATTTAAACAGCAGGAGCCAATCCAGGTATGTTGTAAGTACTTCTGCATATTTATATCTTATTACTATGATAGTGACTGACTCTAAATATAAAAAAGTGAATATTTGAGTTTTTAAAAATTGAGGTAAGTATATGAGATTCTCTTTTTCATTAGAAAGGAAGTTAGTTTGCATGTGTTAAACCATTCAAAAAACTAGAATGACCCTTAGCAGGTGAGTGTCTGTGGCGATCCATAAGTCATTGTCTTGCAAAATTTCATTGCAATTTATTTTCTATGTGTTACATTATTCCCCAGGTGACTTACTGAAAGTTACCAATTTAAGGAAAACAATAGTAATTTTTTTTCAGAACTTGCAGGTGTTTGATTTGATTTGTTATTCTAGTCATTAATTTGTAGATGATTTGTGTCATGATTTTTATGTGTATGAGTGTATTACCTGCATGTATATAAGTGCACCTGTGTTGTATAATGCCCATGGAGATCAGAAGAGGGCGTCGGATCCCCCTGGAACTGGAGTTATGGGTGGTTTTTAGCTGCCTTGTGGGTGCTGGGAATTGAACCAGGGTTTTCTGCAAGAACAGCCATTACTCTTAATTGCTGAGCCATCTCTCCAGCCCCGTAGGTTGTCTTGAATTTAAGAATAATGAATTTATATACCTGGATTTGAATCTGGGTTTGTCTCTTTTCTCGAACAACATATTGCCATCTAGAACAATGTCATTGCCATCTTAAAGCTTTCATTTTCTCACTTCTAAAATGGGAAGAGTTGCTGAGATTAATGACATTTCTGTCATATATTAAGTATTACGTGTTTTTGTCAGCTATTAAGTATCCTATGTAGTGGTTTTATGACTCTTTGTAGTTGCTCCCTTGAAAAGGGGTGAATTATTTTACTTAATTAAAAAAGCTTCCAATTAACGTATATTTATTAAAAAAATTTCCAATTAAAGTTTAAAGTGTTTGATATTTTTTTTTTTTTTTTTTTTTTTTTTTTTTTTTTTTGAGATAGGGTTTTCCTGTAGCCCCAGCTGGCCTGGAACTTGCCATGTATGTAGCTGTCCTCCATCTGCCCGCCTCTGCTGCCTGAGTGCTGGAATTAAAAGTGTGTCATTATGACATTTTTGAACAAAGTGTGTTGTATCAGTTCTGTCTCCCTCCCATTTGCCCAACCCCCTGATACCCCTAGTCTCCTCTTAACACCTGCCTGCCTCCAGTCTTTCTCCTAAAAGACAAGAATTTAGAAAGCACACTGGGGGTTGTTTCTGTGAACTAGGTTTGAAAAAGCACAAGACAGAGCTTTAAACTTTAAAGCAGGGCTTCCCTGCTCTTTGTCACAGTGTCATGAAGAAAATTTAAGCCTCTTACATTCCCTGAGCTGTGTGTCAGTAGTAATAGTATCCTAAGACACATGCGATCTCAGTTCTCATGTGCCCCCATTCGTACTGTGGTGTTAGTTTTGTCTGTCAGCCTGACACAGTATGGAATCACCTGAGAAGGGAGTCTCCGTGAGGAATTGTCTAGATTAGGTTGGCCTGTGTGCATGCCTGTGAAGGACTTTTCTCAAAAGAGGGAAGGTGCACCCTGAATGTGGGCAGCACCATTTCATGGGCTGAGCCCTGAACTGAACGAAAAGGAGAGAGAGCTGAGCACACCAGCATGCGAGCATCCATTCTCTTGCTCTGGGCTGTGGGCATGACTGGCTGCTTCAGGTTCCTGTCACCTTGACTTTCCTACAGTCATGGACTGCACCTGGAATTATAAACCAAATATAAACCCCTTCTCCCTTAAGTTGGTTCTTTCTAGAATTTTTTCTTATAAATCTTTTCATTTCTATACTTGATGAAATTTACCTCTTGGAGACATCTAAATTTGTTTCTTTCTGGATTTAATTTTTTTTTTTTTTTAATCCAGTAGCTTTCTAGATAGTATGTGTAGGTAAGTGATGTCTTACTGGAGCTATGTCAGAGGAGGTTAGTCTTATTTAAATGATTAAACTGAGGACTGACATTAAGTATTACAGAAATGTAAGAGACTTGATGTGTATGTTTTTGTCTTCCATGCCTTCAGGCTAGCAACATGGTGAGTGTTAAAATACATCACTTTTTCTTGTGAAAACACTTTAAATTTTGGCATATATTGAATTTCTTAAAGTTTCTAGACTTTAATACATTTTACCTTTCTCCACACAGATTTTGTTAATTTTCCTACAAAAAATGGATTTGTTGCTAACCAAAACCCCTCCTGATGAGATAAAGAACAGTGTCCTGCCTATGGTCTACCGAGCACTAGAGGCCCCTTCCATTCAGATCCAGGTACAGTATCTGATTTGTTTTTCCTTAATGATGATTTTGATTATTAAAACAAGAGAAAGCAGTAAGGTATATTTCAGATTAAATCTTAACATTTTATACACAACTGAATAGTAAATATCTTTGTTGAATTACACTATTGATGCATTGTTACTACAATGTACTGACCTCTAACTAAAGAATAAATTGGAGCCATTGTGGTAACACATGCTTGTAATCCTAGGATTTGAGAGGTAGAGTCAGATTAGGGATTCATGACCAGCCATGGCTTCTTGGGACCCTGTCTCAAAAATCAAAAATAATAATAAACATTAAGAATAAGTTGATAAATACCTATATTTTGAATTGGACTTTCTGCTTTTATTTATGAAAAATTTCCATTATAGGTGAAAATTTGATTTATTATAGTTTTAATTATCCTGTATCTTTTTTTCCTATTTCCTTCTAAATGGATAATTATGAATGAAACTTTTAAAATATATTATTTGATTCAGTGAGTATAGGTGCCTGCCTAGTGACCTGAGTTTGAGCCTCAGAGTCTAGTTGGTGGAAGGAGAGAACTGACTCCTCTAAGATATCCTCTGTTCTCTACAAGCATGCTGTCTATGGCATGCACATACACATATAACACACACATGGAATAAATGTAAAAATAGTATATGTGCCTTTTTCTTAGGTGCTTTTCAAACTTAAATTTTTCTGCCAGGTATGGTGGCACACACCTTTAATCCCAGCACTTGGGAGTCAGAGGCAGGCAGATCTCTGTGAGATCAAGGCCAGCCTGGTCTACGTAGCCGGTTCCAGGCCTGCTGGGGCTACAGGAAGACCCTCTAAAAAAGAATAGATATAATTCTTATTTTCAGTCACTCAATTTTCTATTTGAAAATGTCGCTCTTACATTGAAGTTAATTTGTGTGGCAAGATGAGCGGCTGGCAGTAGTTTCGTGTGCCTTCTTAACATGTTGATGATCATGCTTTCCTCCTGCAAAGGCAAGGTTATCACAACTTATTTTCCGAGACTGTTAGTTCTGTAGCTTTTGCTATTATTACAAGTTTGGTTCTTAGAGTTGGTTATCTTTTCTAGAAAAACACATTCTAGATTGCTATTGAAAGTACTGTTTTAGTTTAGTTCTTTTCACTTTGGAAAATACTCTGTTAAGATCATTCAGCCAGGGATGGTGGCTCACAGTTGTAATTACAGCAACGTGAAGGCTGAGGCAGTAAGAGAGCCTAGCTCAGATCAGCCTAGGCTGTATGGTGAGTCCCAGGGCAGCCAGGACTACTTCCCAAGACCTCTCAAAAAATAAAACTAAGAACACCTCATAGAACAGTGATTTCATATGCAGAAGTTTATAGTCTTTTTGCTAATCAAGAAGTTCTAATAGGGTAAAAAGACCCCAAAGAAATGTAGCCAGTTTCTGGGCTAAAAGTCAAAATGTCCTTGGGCCTGTTAGCAACATACTGTGTTCCAAAGGCCAAAAATGTCAAAAGTATTTGGGAGCTTGTATCTAATCCTTAAAAAATTTTAGGGTTACCTCTTTAGAGGGGGCAGTGTTGGAGGGGAGGGAATGGGCATGGATTTGATCAAAACACCTTATATGCATGTATGAAGTTCTCAATAAAGGTTTTGTAAAGGTTAAAAATAAAAAAATTAATAAAATAAAAAGTGGGGCTGGAGAGATGGCTTAGTGGTTAAGAACACTGGTTGTTCTTACAGAAGACCTGGGTTCGAATCCCAGCACCCACATGGCAGCTAACAACTGTTTGTAACTCCAGTTCCAGGGGGATCTGACAGCCTCTTCTGTCCTCTGTGGGCATTGCACAACACAGGTGCACTTTCCTACCTGCAGGCAAAACATGCCCACACAAAAAATTAAAAAAAAAAAAAAAAAAGTACAATTTTTGGAAGATAATTACCCCTCCCCCTCCCTTCTTTTTTTTTGTCTTTTTGAGACAGCATCTCCCTGTAGCCACAGCTAGCCTTTCGGAACTTGCTATGTAGGCCAGGCAGGCCTCAAACTTGTGTTCCCCTAGCCCAGCCTCCTGGGTGCTATAATTATAGATGTACGCTATCATGCATACCACATACTTAAAGTTACATTTTTGATGCATTTCTATCTTGGTCAACTCAGTTTATTCACAGGTGTGAGGCTGATATTTTCCCCTTCATAATTGAATCATGGGATGAGTGGAAAAGTTGTGCTTACAGCTCTCTGAAGATAAGGCATTGGGGTGCTGGCCTTTAACCTAGTACTCAGGCTAATGATGGAGGATTGCAAATTTGAGGCTAGCCTGTTCTGCATAGCAAGACCATGTCTCAAGGGAAAAAAAAACACCAACAAAAAAGCTAGTTGTGACTATAGTGTCTTGAAGCACTACCACAAGCTCTGTGTAGCTGTTTTTAAAGTGATCATTTTGAAGTCATCATTTATTATTTTTTGTAAAGAATTGTTGAAAGGACCAAATAATATAATGTATATGAAATCTATTTCAAACTATGTGACAAAATAGCCATGGAAATGTAAAACATTTCCGAATATGTGAGAGAAAGGGTGAGTCTTTCCCTAAGATTGATCAGATTTATTTTTTTAATAGGAGCTCTGTCTAAACATCATTCCAACTTTTGCAAATCTTATAGACTACCCATCCATGAAAAATGCTTTGATACCAAGAATTAAAAATGCCTGTCTACAAACGTCCTCCCTTGCTGTAAGTAATTATTAATTTTTTCTTTCACTGCTCAGTAGTTTACATAATTTTATCATTTTTAATAACATAGTTTATATAATTTTTCTTAACTGTAATGTGTATGTATAGTATTATAAAAGTAAGCCGTAATTTTTTATATCTATTTATATTTGCATGTGTATCTATGGCTCAGATGACAATTCGTTTTCCGCTTCTACCATGTGGGGTCCATTTTGCTGGCTCTTTATGTAGCTATAATGTGATTTCTCAGATGTTATTTCCTATACCCTAACTAACCTTGAGTGCTTCAGTAGAAAAGTTGAGTGTTTTTCTGCTTTAACTCACTATTTATTTTTTTTGGTTTAAAAAGAATCATGAGAGGGCCTATAGAGATGGCTCAGTGGTTAAGAGTACTGGCTGTTCGTGCAGAGAACTTGGGTTCAGTTCCCAGCACCCACATGGCAGCTGACAACCATCCATAACTCCAGTTCTGGGGGATCTGATGCCCTCTTCTGAAGGCAACATGGATGCACTTCAACACATGCAAGCAAGATACTGATATACATAAAATAAAAATAATAACATATTAAAAAATAATCATGAGAATTAAACTTGGCATATATGTAAGCCTAAAAGTTTTTTGAGTGGCTTTTGTAAATTACTTTTAATTTTAGTTACCTACCTCTGAATTTCTTTTTCCTCATTTGCCTGCTTTCAGAAAAAAGTAAAGTACAATAAAACAATGTCAGGCTGAGTCCAAGAGAAGGAAATAATTTTGCAAAAAACAGACCAAATGTAGTTGCTTTATTTTAAATATTAACCCTGAGTTACATGTTAATCAAGGAAGTTAGAATAAATTACACGGTTCTTGTTCCCATATTTCAAAAGCAGTAGTACCCCAACCTTTCTGCAACAGTAAATCTAAATTTATCACATGGATGTTCTAAATTTTTTAATGATTGATTGATCGATTTGATTTGATTGTGTGTGTGTGTGTGCACGTGCGTGCACAGGCACGTGCGTGGAACTCACTATGTAGACCAGGCTGGCCTCGAACTCACAGAGATCCGCCTGCATCTGCCTCCTGAGTGCTGGGGTAAAAGGCATGAACCACCATGCCCAGCATATGAAGACTAAATTTACAGTTAAGTATTTCATTTTACATTTTTATAAAGACTTTAACATGATAAATGCAATTTTTTTTAACAGGTTCGTGTGAATTCATTAGTCTGTTTAGGAAAGATTTTGGAATACCTGGATAAGTGGTTTGTACTTGATGATATACTACCCTTCTTACAGCAAATTCCATCCAAGGAACCTGCAGTCCTCATGGGAATTTTAGGTAACTGAAAACTTAATGTCATTTGGCATCTCCTTAATTTTTAATAATAGTTATGCAGATAAAGTTTTCAGTCTATAAAACTATTGCATTTTATCTTCATGTATATAATAACATTCAGTAGTTTGACAAATGATAGGATAAATGCCGTGCTATAATTCTAGTTATTTTAACAACAAAAGAGGCAGTAGAACCTTGACATTTATAAAGTAGAAAACTGGGGCTATTGAGCATTTGAGCACTTGATTAGTGTGGGCACAGTTCTGGGTTTAATCCCCAGTATTGCAGAGATGAGAGTTTTCTCCCATAAAAATGGTACAAAGAGGGCTGGAGAGATGGCTCAGCAGTTAAGAACACTGACTGTTCTTGCAGAAGACCCAGGTTTGAATCCCAGCATCCACATGGCAGCTAACAACTGTAACTCCAGTTCCAGGGGATCTGACAGCCTCTTCTGTCTTCGCGGGCATTGCACAACACGAGTACTTACATACATACAGGCAATACACTCATATACATTAAAAAAAAAAAAAGGTACAAAGTACATGAGACAGACAAAGCTGCGTTTTACTTTTAGAAGAAATGAAAGTGTAGCTGTGCCTATATTTAAACATCCTGAAATAAATGTTCCAAGTTTAAGTGTGAAGTCTAAAATAGATGTTTTCAGGGTATAGAGAGCATTCTGTTACCAGAATTGCTAGACTATAATAACTGAACCTGGATGTAACTAAGCCTTTAATTTTCTGTTGTCATTAAATATGCTCTTAAAGAACACAGGGCAAATATGTCATGGTGTTTAATTAATCTGCACTGATGATACAGCTGAAATCATTCTTATCCACATGTAAAAAGCATCTTTATTCTAGGGCACTGACAGAGGGAAACTCTGTCCTATACCAGTTACCAAAACACTTCTTGTACATAGGGAATTTTCATGGTTTCTATTAATTTTAGAGTGCCAGCTTCTAAAATTTATTACACTGTTTTCTCTCAGGTATTTATAAATGTACTTTTACTCATAAGAAATTGGGAATCACCAAAGAGCAGCTGGCTGGAAAAGTACTGCCTCATCTCATTCCTCTGAGTATTGAAAACAATCTCAACCTCAATCAGGTTGGAATATTTTATGCTTATTCCATTTTTTTGGCTTTTTATTTTTGGCATTATGTGCTTTTACTATATTACATATACAAGTGGCCAAAACAAGTAAAATATGCTATAGAGTTAAAGTTTATAGTACAGAGGGATAGATTATTAAAGGCCTCATTGGAGATGGTAAATGAGATTGTCTTGAAACATGTATTCAGATTTGACACAACTATAAATTTGGGACTGTAAAGTTGGTGTGAACAAAGTCATAGAATATGTTTGGGTATTTATTGTTCCATAACAAATCACCACAAAATGTTTTAGTATTTTTGAGCAATGCATACTTAACTTTTTCTATGGATCAGCCAAACTAGGGCTTAGTTTAGCTGAAGTTTCTACTCAGTTTCTTCCCCTGCTGTAATCAAGAACTTGGGTCTCATCTGAAGCTCCATCTGAGGCACATCCTCTGCTCTGCACCTAGCTTAAGTGGTTGTTGGCAGAATTTGGCACCTTTTGGGCTGTTGGACCAGGGGTCTTAGTCCTGGCTGATTGCGTACAGATGTGACTATCAGTTTTGTACCACATAAGTCTCTTCACAATGGCAGCTTTTTCTTGCAAGACCGAAGTCACAGTGTCTTAGGTAATAAAGGAAATAATATCCTGTTACTTTTGTTATATTCTGTTACTTACAAGCGATAGGTCCTGTACTGAGAGGTAGGGGAATCTACAGAGACTTAAGTAGTAGAAGAAGGGATAACTGGGGATCATTTTAAGAGCCTATCTCCCACAGGGATGGAACAATTCATTGATTGGGGAATGAGATGAGATAAAGTGAGATTAGTATGGGTAGACTTAAAAGGCCTGTCTGCTGTAGGTATTTGAACTTTGAAGATGTGGCATTTGAGCAAAGAGGAAATGTGTATTCCCAAGTTATTATAGAATTATCTCTCTACATGCACCTTTGGCTATAGTTAGCACAGCTATGTGTGTATACTGACTCCTGAGGATCAGTCTCCTAAAAGGCTGGGTACAGTGTAGCTTCCTCGTTCTTCATTCTAGCCCCAGCTCCAATGCAGTGCAAGAAACAGAAGCTGAACCAGAAAGAAACAGAATCTGACCTAGAAAGCATGATGTAAAGACTGAGAAGGGTGACTGTTTAATTATCAGAGGTGGATAGGCAGGGAAGATTGAGAATTGGGATGGAAAAGTGATGTAATAAAGGAAGTAGAAAGCTGGAGGTAGAGAAGTGAGCTGTTGGCATTGGGGAGAGTGTTGAGCAAGCAGAGTTTTGAAGGCAAAGAAATTTGTAGTTAATTACACCCAACATTTCATTTGAAGTAGTAGGATAAGCCTTTGACAGTTTGTTTTAGGTTTTAAGATGGGCAAATTGGAGATGGTGAATAAAAGGAATAGAACAGTGTGCCTGAGACAGTCTTCAACATTTTGTCATTTTGTTTTCTGATTTTAGGATGTGCTAAAATATTTTCAAGTGCTTATTTAGTTTTTACAATTCCATTTGAAGTGATGTTTACTTCAGCTTTATGATTTTGGGGGTCCTGTTTCCATTTGCAGAAATAATTTGAATTCTGGTATTTTCCATTAGTTAGGTGGGATATGGCCTGCTATTATTTCATTAGCATTGCCAGCTCAAGACTGCCCTCTGCTGACAGTTGTGGTTTAAAGTAGTTTTTTTTTCTAGTTAATTATTTAATAACCACATACTTAGAAGAAGCATTTCATTACAACAGCATTGATATATTCAATAACAATTTTCTGAGCTAAGATGCATCTTTTTCAAAATTAGTTGTAGGGATATGGCCTGCTATTATTTCATTAGCATTGCCAGCTCAAGACTGCCCTCTGCTGACAGTTGTGGTTTAAAGTAGTTTTTTTTTCTAGTTAATTATTTAATAACCACATACTTAGAAGAAGCATTTCATTACAACAGCATTGATATATTCAATAACAATTTTCTGAGCTAAGATGCATCTTTTTCAAAATTAGTTGTAGATTTTTAGGTTTACAATTGAATTATTACAGTTATACAATATTTTACTCAGTCTAAACCCAATAAGACATAAAATTAAATGAGGTTTTAACCTTTAAAAAAGATCTTCATTTCATTATTAAAATACACAGTTTCATACAGAAAAATTCTTTTTCAATGCAATTGACATTGGATGTTCGCACATGCATTTCTAATCTCTAAATATCTGATTATTACTAGTCACAGTTGGTTACTTTCTGAGCTTCTAGGCATCTGAGCATGGATATAAAGTCGTCAGGCAGATTTCAATGGTAATGTTTTTCACATCTACTCATATAATGATTAAAAAATAATTCTTCAAAGCATAAAAATTTGCTCCTTAGTTTTTTAAAAAAATAATTTATTGAGAATTTCATACATGCATATAAGGTGTTTTGATCAAATCCATGCTCACTCTCTCCCCACCAACTCCTCCCATATCTCCCCATCACTTTTTTCTGATAACTTCATGTACACTTTCTTCTTCTTTGATTTATTTTTTCTTATGGGATTTTTGGCTACTCTAACATCCGCCCCTCTGAAGAGGTAACCCTAAAATCATTTAAGGATTAGATAAGAGCTCCCAAATATTTTTTGACATTTTTGGCCTTTGGAATGGAGTAGGTTGCTAAGAGGCCCAAGGACATTGTGAGTTTTAGCCAAGAAACT
>NW_008354025.1:121519-132318 GCF_000622305.1 Nannospalax galili | reverse complement strand
TAGGGAATTGGGACACAGACCACTCTGGCTTCTTCCATGCTAAACAGGGACGCAGGGTGAGGCAATTGGAGTACCCCTTCAGTGGGTCTATCTAAAAGACTCCCAAATTGTGTAACTCTTATTTCAAGGAGAAAAAGAAAGTCTTTGAATCACGAATAGGAGATGTGAAGGAGAAGCAAAGGCAAGAGTAATTAGCATTACAAGTTCTAGACAGGGAACTAGAAAAAAAGACAGAACAGGACAATTTTTAAATGTATTCTACAATAACTGAAAAAGATAAAGTTAGGAAAATACATTTTTAGCATTTGATGGAAAACCAACAGAAATACTGCCCATCATTCTCACTGAATAATGTGTACAGTATGTTCTTAAGGCCACCCTAGATTGATGATGAGTGGGACTCACATGCGGTTGTACTCATGGATTTGACTTGTTATGGTAAATAGATATACAACACCACCAGGAAAGGGAGAAGATTCATAAGGCTCAGTCCCATGGAAACTAGGCACAAGCCTCCAGTCCCCTCCTGTTAGAATCACAGGATGTGCCTAAGTTCTCCCAGTAATGAGTTGTGACAACACATGTGAAATGCTGCCAACCAGTTAGAGACAGCACCCAGAGTTTCTATTGAGAGTTGATCAAGCAGTACCTCTTGACAGGCATATTCTCAAATTCCAGACTCCAGTAGGGGAAAGGAGATGTTCAGCATAGAACATACTTTTTAAGAACAGCAAGATTTAAAAGTCTTATTATTATCAGTTAACCATGGGAGCTTTCTTGAAAACTAAATTCCCAGGTGCTAGCCAAAGTCTACCTTGCAGGCAGATCCTTCCATAAGGAGCAGATGTGGCCTACCACAGTAACTCTATCTGTACAAGTTACGTGTAAAAATGTGACTGTCATATACATGATGTTGAACAAATGAGCCCAGATACAGAAGAGGCTCCACTAAATGATTTCATTATGTACAGTATGAAAACAATCTAGTTTATGCTGTCAAGTGTCAGAATAGTGTTTACCCAGAGTGTAGGGTTGGGGAACAACTGGAAGAGAGCACAAGAAAGTTTCTGTGGGGTGCTGACAGTGTTTTGTTTCTCCATTTGATTATTAGTTACCTTGGATATGTTCAGTCTGTGCCTTATTTGAGCTATGTACATAACTTCTGGTAGTATATTATAGTTTGTTTATGAAAGTCTGATTAGCAGAAAGTCAGTCACAGCAGACTGCTAAGAAGTACACTTTTCATGTAGTGAGAAGCAATGCAGTGTGGTAGGAAAGAGCACAGGCTTGGGAGGCCGACAGTGTGGTCTAACTGCTGTGCAAGCTATTTACTGTCTTGGAGTGAGTTGCTTTATTTTGCTGAGCCCCGCTGCCCTCATATATAAAAGTAGAAATATTGATAAACCTAGTTTGAAGAGTTGTAAAGACTAGTAAAATTTTACTTCCCTCACTCCCTCAGCATGGAGATGTCCTTGTAAGATTTGTTTTTAGATTCTTCTGTAATCTGCAGTGCTGTTCACGTCTATTGTTTATGATGACCTGGAAGTGCCGTGAGAATCGCTGGCCATCAGCTGTAGTTTAGTGACAGCTTAATTCAGACTAAAATTTAGTATTAGATACAGTTATGGACTTCAATTACATTTATTTTAGCCAAACACATTATTTCTATAACAATCTGAACAAACAAGAATGTCTGTTATTAAGACGAACTATTTCTCAATAGGCACAAATTATCCATGTGCAGCTGTCAGTAGTAAACTTATGGGTCCCGAGAAATAGCTGCTAGATCAGAATATAAAGCTTACTGAGTGAGACATGCTTTCCAGGACTTAAAGGTTTTATCAACATCAGCTGTCATGTCACCTCCACACACATTGAATGCTTGCTTTGAGAAGCTGGTAAAGTGGACTTGTGCTCTTGGTGCTCTGAGCTAGTCGTGTTCTACTGTCAAAGTGGACAGTATTAACTTACTGAATTTTCTTCATTGATTACATTAGCTACAAACTTAGAATGTTCTAACCATATCAATTTCTTATTTTACCAGTTCAATTCTTTCATTTCCGTCATAAAAGAGATGCTCAGCAGATTGGAGTCTGAACATAAGACTAAACTGGAGCAACTTCACATAATGCAGGAGCAGCAGAAGTAAGTAGGCTGCATGGGAACAGCAGTGTTTGGGGGGACAGTAAAGTTAGCTTATGAGGGATCTTCTGGAGTATGGAATAGAAAAATTGCTGGATTTTTAATTTGAATATATTGAAGCATTACAAAATTTTCAATAGATTAGTAATTTGAAATGGATTAAAATGGAATGTTATTGAAAATCTAATGTGACTTTTTGAGTACAAATGTATAATATGATAGAATAGTATCTTCTCTGGGATTAGAGAGATGGCTCTATGGTTAAGAGAGTTAACTGCTCTGCTCTGGCAGAGGGTCTGGATTCGATTCACAGCACCCACATGGTGGCTAACAACTGTTTGAAACTCCAGTTCCAGGAAATTCAACACCCTCTTTTGACCTCTGTGGGCATTGCACAATACAGGTGCACTTATATACATGCAGGCAATATACTCATACATGAAAAATAAAAATAATTAAAAAAAAATAGGATATAAGCCAGGCGTGGTGGTACACGCCTTTAATCCCAGCACGTGGGAGGCAGAGGCAGGCGGATCTCTGTGAGTTCAAGGCCAGCCTGGTCTACATAGTGGGTTCCAGGACAGCTGGGGCTACAGGTAGACCCTGTCTAAAAAAGACCGGAAAAAAAAAAAAAAAGGGTATAATAGTATTTTCTCTACATAATGGAAATTTTGTTTCTGAGAAAATCTGTAGTCAACATTGTAAGCTTGGCTGCTGCGTGCCAACAGCACATGGGCACTTGTGAAGCCTGTGAGCCACACTGAAATGTCCTTAAGTGACAAGTGACAGACTCTTCTCTTTCAGCAGATTGTTAAGGTTTTTAACACCATTGGCGCAGACCCTCAGATTGGTGGCAAATCATAAATAAAATTTCTTCTCTAGCCCCAGGAGTATTATTAAGCCCGCAGTATTACAGCATTCACCTCTGCTTTTAGGGGGATTTTCTAAAGTATTTCAGAGCACTGCTATTCAAAGGAAGAAGACATAGATGGAAATTGTTCACTGGAAAATGATATTTTATTCAAGTCAAAGATTTAGTATATTCTTGGCTTCAGTGTAAACCATGAATGTAGCATACCCCAAGAGACATCTGAAACTCGGCAAATTAATATGAATCATGAGCTCATTGAGCAAAGTCCCCAAATAGAAACTTTCTAGCTTCTGCCCAGAGTAAGGTAAAGGTTTATGGAAACAAATACACATGATGAAAGAGAAAATCACTCTCTATATGCCCTCGCTCCCTCCCTCCCTCCCTCCCTCTCTCCATCCCCCTGTGGCTCCAAATGGCCTGAACTTGCTATGTGAACGAGGCTGGCCTCAATCTCACAAAGATTTGCCTGCCTCTGCCTCCAGAGTGCTGGGACTAAAGGTGAGCACCACCATGCTGGGCCCTATATGCTGTGTTTTCTATGTTGCATATATATGTGAACTTTGATGGATCAACAGTTATTATGTAGGAACCTATAAAATTAATATTTGAAAATGTATTTTAGGTGGAAACAACAATTTTATTTTTGATGCTGGGCATTGAATCTAGGGCTTTGCATATGCTAAACATGTACTTTGTCATTAAGTTATACCTCCAGCCTGAAACCAAATGTTAATTTTTGGTATTTATATTTGAGGGGTGAAACAGACCATTTCCTTTTCTTTTTCCCATATAACTCCTCCATTTTGAGGCAGAGGTCCGGTCTATCTCACGGTGATGATGGTGCTGATTGTTAGTATTAGATTCTGAACTTAATCATCACCTCCTGTATTGTATTATGTCTCTTGTAGATCCTTGGACATAGGAAATCAAATGAATGCTGCTGAGGAGACAAAAGTTTCACATCCTGGGAGTCAGGTAAGGAGGTATTTATTTTTATAGAAAGTGTTTGACAGTGTGCCCCATTTGAGTTCTTAATCTTTAAAGAGTAAAATAGCATTTTTATTGAAATGTCTTTAAGTAATGGACATTTTCTATTTCAGCAGATTGATAAGGTTTTTAACAACATTGGAGCAGACTTTTTGACTGGTGGTGAATCAGAAAATAAAGAAGATGGGTTACAGAATAAACATAAAAGAGTGAGTTTGTCTACTTAAAAATACTTATAAGACTTCTTGTAAACCACAGATACTTGCTGGGAAATACTGTTTAGCCTTTTAATAAGAAACATTCTGTAACTAAATTTGTGAAATATCATGTCTATATCACGTTGAGAATAAACATAGGTAAGAGTTTTTTAGCCTTCTTTGTTGCGTGATTCCTACCTGGTGCCATTTCTTGTTGCCTGTGTTGTGTCGTGTCCCCCCCCCACCCCACCCTGTGTCTCTGTTCTGCTTTCCTTCATTGATGTCGTCAATTGCAGATTTATGCCGCCTGTCTGTTTCTGAATTACTGCTTCTCAGGGTTGTAATTCTTTTCTCACTGTATTCCTGTCAGTGCAGATACCAGGTTTTTAATCTGTTTGTGGCTAGCCCAGCAATCTCACCTTTTTTTTTTTTTTTGGTTTTTATCCATGGTGACAACTAACTTTTATGGTTTAACAGATACTCACTTAGCTGGTTTTGTTTGAGATAAGGTCCCAGGTAGCTCAGGCTAGCCTTGAGTTTGCTTTGTAGCCAGAGATTAGCCTTAAATACTGATCCTCCTGCTTCCACCTCTGAGTGCTAGGATTCCAAGCTTGAGCCATCACACCTGTTTTACCTTGACATATTTGAAGAATACCTTGCCAGTTTACTGGGTAGCATAATGCTCAATTTTGGATTGCCTGATTTTTTTTTATAATGAAACTTAAGGTTATGCATTGTGCATGCCATGGTGTGCATGTGGAGGTCAGAGGATGTATTTTGGGAGTCTGTTCTTGCCACCACGTGAGTCCTGGGGATCACACTCAGGTTATCAGGCTTGCAAGTGCCTTTATCTGCTGAGCCATCTCTTCAGCCCAGGTTATATATAACATTTTGGCAAGAATATTACAGAAGTGACAGATATCCTTTTTGATTTATTCTACCCAGGGATATGTAATGTTGATAAGACTTATTAATGGTGAATCAACACTATTTTAAAGAGAATTTTCAAATGAGATTTGATTTTACTTAACAAGCAGATAAAATCTGAGTATATATTTTCTTGACTCCTATTAAAGATTTACCCTCCTTATGATTTGAATCGTAAACTGTAACGTAATACTTTCCTATTGAAATTAGAATAGGTTTCTGATTGCTCTTGACTTCTTTCTGTGGTCATTCACATAATATGTTAATCTCTGTGTAAAGCTAATGGACAACTGGACATAGGAGTTTACAGAATTGTAAAAGACAGTGTTATGAGCTTAGAATTTAGCAGAATAAACAAAATGATTAGTTAACTTGATGTAGACATTTACAGTAAAAGAACATTTTGCCAGGCATGGTGGTGCACGCCTTTAATCCCAGCACTCGGGAGGCAGAGGCAGGTGGATCTCTGTGAGTTCAAGGCCAGCCTGGTCTACATAGTGAGTTCCAGGACAGCTGGGGCTACAGGTAGACACTGTCTCAAAAAGACCAAAAAAAAAAAAAAAAAAAACATTTTGTTTAATTCTTCCTTAACAATTTACTTAGAGTTTTTGTTGTGCTGGAGATTGAACCTAGGGCCTTCCAAGTTGTAGGCAAGTATTCTAGCACTAAGCTATATTCTTAGCCCCCTTTTTACTAAAAAGTTTATTACATGTATTTATTTACTTTGTGTTGGTGTATGTGTGTGCTTGCATGCTTGCGTTCATGCATTTAAGTGTGGGTGCATGTGTGGTGCAGCATGCATATCGAGGTCAGAGGACAACCTTGGGTATCAGTCATTGCTTTCTACCTTGTTTGAGACAGGATCTCTTGTTTGCTGTGTAGCTAGGCTGGCTGGCCTTTGAGCTTTTTGCAGTTCTCCTCTCTCCACCTTGTATCTTGTGAAGTAGTGCTGGGATCACAGATAGATACTACTGCACCTGACTTTTCCCTTGGGTTCTGGGGTCCGAACTCAGGCCCTTCAGTGTTCCTACCCACTGAGCCATCTCCCTAGGCTTTCTTTTTACTTTTTGTTTGTTTGTTTGTTTATTTATTTATTTACTTTCTTACTTATTTACTGTGACCCCAGCTGGCCTGGAACTCATCAAGTAGGCCAGACTGGCCTCTGTCTCACAGAGATCCAGGACCCTCTGCCTCCCAAGTACTGGGATTAAAGGCGTGAGCCATCCTTCGTGACTCATTAGCTCTTTAGACTAAGAATTTTTACTTTGTGTTGTTGGGGCAGGGTCTAACTAAGTTGCCCAGACTGGCCTTGGGATCACTTTGTAGCCCAGACAAGCAATGAACTTGTGATTTTCTTCCTCAGGCTCCAAGTAGCTGAGATTATAGGCCTGTGCTCCCAGGCCTGACTCATGAGCTTTTTAGACTAAGATTTTTAAAGTTGAAGAAGAATGAAATCACTTAATCATTATATATCATATAATGGTCTTTAATATATATATAATATATTATATATAATATATACATATTAAAAATAGAAATAAATTCTAATGTGTATTTTTTAATATAGTTATTTTATGCTAGAAATATTTTAGCTCAGATCGTAAAGGTGAGAGTCTCTACCTAAAGTTGATGTGTGAATCGGAAATAGAACTTTCTATCACAGTCAAACCAGCACTAACGTGGTTTGCTTTTTATTCAGGTAGTAAACATTGTCAAATGTACCTAGATATACTTTTCCAGAAAAAGAAATCTTGTTTTATAAATGGAATTATAGAATTGCCTGTTGATTTGTGTTGTTCTGCTTTGCCTTAAGGCATCACTTACACTTGAAGAAAAACAAAAATTAGCAAAAGAACAGGAGCAGGCCCAGAAGTTGAAAAGCCAGCAGCCTCTCAAGCCCCAAGTGCACACACCTATCGCTTCAGTAAAACAGGTCAGAGTTCATTTCTTCTGTGTCATTTCAAGCATACTACTAGTAAAGAGGATAGAGTGTAAATGTCTAGTATTTGTAAAAGATGTCATTCAAAGAGTAATAGTATAAGGTATTAACTAAAAAGTATAAACATGAGGATTTTCTAGCAACTCCTTAGTATCTGCCTAATATTTTGTGACATTACTTGTTCATAAAGAGAAAGCTGGATGAATAGTGGTCTTCAAAAATATATGTGGTTTCATATTACTTATTACTAGGAATATTATATACATGTTCTTAAGTCTTTGTCAGCTAAAAGAAGCTTCCTTTTTGGGCTTCTCAGTTTTAACTGGTTTGTAACTTGATTTAGAATGATGTACCTATATTACCTGACCAGTATTTACTTCCCACTGTGTTTCAGGTAGTTTGCAGGCCAAGAGGTGAAATTGAGACTATTTTGTAGGTACTTATATAAGAAAAGAAAAAATAAATTTCTTTTAAAAATTGATGAAATTTAAAATATAAAAATAACAGTATGTCCTTTTTATAATATAGTTCTAATGAGAAGAATGTAATTCTACCTTGGGAGAACAGCACTGCATTTAACTGAAATTTAATTTACCATGTAAAGATTACTGTGGGACTGTCATTAAATTGATTGCAAATATTTATCTTTAAAAACTGAAAATCAGTAATGGTCATTATTTGGCCTGCAGGTCATAGTTTGCTGACTTGATATAGACCATCAGCTTGATTTTAACTTGTCCTTTATTTTATTTATTTTACTCTGTCAGATGTTTACTAATTATAAAGTAGTTTGAGTTTCCTGGAGTTAGAGGAATTCCCTCCTATTTTTCAGACTAAGGACTTGACAGACACATTGATGGATAATATGTCGTCTTTGACCAGCCTTTCTGTTAGCACTCCTAAGCTACCCGCTTCAAGTACCTTCACGTCTGTTCCTTCCACGGGCATCGGCATGATGTTTTCTACATCAATTGATAATACGAAGAGAACTTTGACAAATGGCCTAAATGCCAACATGGGCTTTCAGACCTCAGGTTTCAACATGCCGGTTAATCCGAACCAGAACTTCTTCAGTGGCCCAAGCGCGCCTGGAGTGAGCACAATGGCTCTGGGAGCATCTCCTGCTCTGCCCAACCTCAGCTCTCTGAGCGTTCCTCCTGCTGGTGTGAAGCAGGCCCAACACAGACCCACAGACATGTCTGCCCTTAATAATCTCTTTGGCCCTCAGAAACCCAAAGTTAGCATGAACCAGCTATCACAACAGAAACCAAATCAGTGGCTTCATCAGTTTGTACCTCCTCAGGGTTCTCCAGGTGTGGGCAGTTCAGTGATGGGCACACAGGTGAATGTGATGGGACAGTCTGCCTTTGGTATGCAGGGTAATCCTTTCTTTAACCCACAGAACTTTGCACAGCCACCAACCTCTATGACCAATAGCAGTTCAGCTAGCAATGATTTAAAAGATCTCTTTGGGTGAGGTGTCCTGTGCTGCTCTTTGGAGGGTTAACTCAGTTTCAATCATGGGTAAGCTGATTTGCATCGGTGTATAGCTGGCTTGAAGAAACTGCTTCTGCAGGAGACAGACTGTTTCTGTGACAGAAAGCATCTGGTTCCATGCCAGCCAGTGTAGGAGTTATGTGGACTCCTCTAACCAGTTGAATTTTTTTAAAGCATTGAGGATTTTTTTCCCTCTTATAGCCTCCTCTTCGGGTTTTTAAAGATCCAGTCCTTACCAATCTCAAAGAGAAAAAGGATAACTGAGTTATCTTAACAATTTTTAAATCAAATGTTTATTTTGGCTTGTAAGTCTTCATGCCGTTAAAGAACTTGCGTTGGTGGTGACTGGAAGCTCTCCTGTGTGCTACTTTTATTATGTGAAAAATCTTGATGCTGTACTGGTTTATTTGCATTTAGCGTGACGGGGTGAGTGTGGAGCAGAAAGAGCAGGACTGGGCGTTTGCTTTGTCCAGTCTCATTTTCAGATGAACTGAGGTTTAGTACAAGACAGCAAAATACTGCAGAATTTCTCACCTTGATCTCATTGGTTAGCAAGCATTATTAGTGCTTAAATGCAAACTGATCATTGTAAATTATATTTTAGCATGATCTGCCTCAATAGCAGTGTATTTTTCTGCATTTACTTGGGTATATTTAGGATCACTTATTTTGCTGTTGTATCACAGAAGAGGTACATGTGCTGGTTTGTACAGAACACGGACGAAGCTCTCTGATGTAATTTCCCCAACGGCTGCCTTCATATTTCATTTTGAATTCAAATTCTAAGGTTGCAGCTTACATGAACTGCATTTTCATAGGGAGGTTTGTAAAAACTAATAATAATTAAATTATATTTAATGAGTAAACTTTTGAGATTTCTGCTGTATTGTTTCAAAATAATAAACTTCTCTAAAAGATGAGTAATTGTATCTTCTGGCTACTGACAGATTGTTTTAGCGTGCCATGATAGTCTGGCCTGAAATGACTACTTCTGAGGTTTAATTCTTTTTTTAGGCGTTCCAGAACCTTTTCATTTGAACATTTTAATGTCTGTAATCAATCACTTTTAGAAAGTAAAGAATAAATTCTGATAGGAAACATGTTTCACTTTTTAGAACCTTTCTCTGATGTTTGTCTTTAATTTACTGATTAAACCACAGAGCCTTATGCTATAAATGTCATTTGTATTTTTAAAAATTATATCCCACTGTTATGTGATAACTTTAAAACTATCTTTTAAAAACCTCTATGTTACTATAGTTGCTACCATACAGTTTGTGGTTTTTTAATTATCTGGAACCAGCAATCATTTAAAATAAATCATATGAAGTTCAGTGTGCTGGTACTAAGTTTACTAAATGACTGAATGTTCATCAGAAAACACATGTACATACTAAAGCACTTGAGGGCAGTCTCCGTCACTGCAGCTGCGGCCTCGACTGCCGCCTGCGCCATCCGATGGCCTTACCTTTCGCCCCTGGCTTCTGTGTGAGCTGCACTTTGCATGGTGTGATTTCAGAGGATTGAAAGGACTATAAAACTAATCAAGACATGAAAACATGAGGAAGATCAAAAATATCTTTACCAAATACATTTACAACTTTATGAAATTTAACTGTCTTGTTCTTAACTATTAATATTTCTTTTGGGAAAAGTTTCATATGGAATAAAATTATTATTGAACATTTCCTTATAACAATTCAGTACCTGCTACTTATTGAGAAATTCTTTTATTTTACAAAATAACTTGGTATCAGTGTCGAATTCTTCTCATTAACATTGTTTTCTTTAAGTAACACAGTTCATGTAGTTGTTAAAAATTTGAAAAAATTTACTTCATGTTAAATAGTAGAGGTGATAAACATTACCAGTGAAATCTACCTGATGACTTTATATCCATACACAGGTACTAAGGATCCGAGTGTAACTGACTGTGACTAGTAATAATCAGATACATAGGGATTAAAGACACATGCACAAACATCTAAGTATTAGTAGCATTAAAAATGAGTTTTTCTGTATGAAACTATATTTTTAAATGAAATGGAGATCTTTTTTAAAGGTTAAAACCTCATTCAATTATATGTCTTATAGGGTTTATACTGCATACAATATTGTATAACTGTATTAATTCAACTGTGAACCTAAAAATATATAGCCAATTTTGAAAGAGATGCATCTTAGCTCTGGAAATTGTTATTGAATATGTCAATGCTGTTGTAATGAAATGCTTCTTCTA
>NW_008354025.1:117503-121409 GCF_000622305.1 Nannospalax galili | reverse complement strand
AAAAAGAAGTAACACAGTTACATTGAAAAACTTTGTATAGGTCAGAGAACTTGGAAAGGCAGTGAATGGCAAACTCACATTATAGGAACAGTGACAAATTTCACATTATTCTTGATGCTTGGTAGTACAGTTTTGTCAGTAAATAATCAAAAATTATAGTAGATATATAGAATTATGAATTTATATTCTAAAATTATTCACATATTTTTAGTTTGAGAATTATATCAGTTATTAGAGTACTTTTCTATTGCTTTTATTATTGGATTGTTAATTAGAAGGAAGAAGTATAACAATGATTTGAACTTCTAAACATGCAAATAGATTACTTGAAAAACATAATATATAATTATTAGGTAGTTTACACTTTATAAAACTTGCTTACCCCTTCTGGAGGATATCTGCTTAGTTAATGGAGAGGGAGAGACATTTTCTTCAGTGGGTTAGCCACTGGCAGCGTCCCATGTCCCCATCAACAAACTTTCACCCATGCTCCTGTAAAACTCACACAAAGTGAAAGTGGGGGTAGTAGCTGGGAAGAGATAGGGGAGGATTACAGGAGCAAGAGGATAGCAGAATGGTGTATGACTGACGTACATTACGTACATGTGTGGAAATATCACTGGAACTCATGTCTAATGAATATATGCTAATTAAAATTTGCTTATTGGGCCAGGGGTATAGTTCAGTTGGTAAGTGCTTGCTTGCAAATGTGAAGACCACGGTTAGATCTCTAGAACAATGTAAAAATTCCATGTGGGGTGGTGCACACTTGCAGTCCTTGCAGTGAGGAGGTGGAGACAGGAGACTCCCTGGGTTTGCTGGCCAGACAGGCTAGCCTAATAGAATTCTAGGGCAATGAGAGACTTTGTCTCAAAGGAGGTGGATGGCCTCCCTGAGACTGACACCTGAAGTTGCCACATGCCTGCAAATATATGTGCACTCTCACACACATTCAAGAAATACTTTAAAAAGTTTCTCATTGGGCTGGCGCTGTATCCCAGTTGGTAGTCTGCTTTATATGCATAAAGTCCTGGGCTTGTCCCCCAGCACAGCGTAGACCACCTTTGGGGCCTAAGTTGAAGGTCATTCTTGGCTACAGGTGTTTGAGGTCAACCAGTGTGTGCTATGTGAGACCCCATTTCCAAAAAAAAAAAAAAAAAAAATTTCTATAAGGTAATATTGGTGCTTCTTGTTTCTATAGTCTTTTCCTACCTTGTCAATGGCATTTACATAATTTTAATCAGTTGCGCTGTTGTCATTGCCTCTTTTGTGAAATTGCCTCAGAGATTGTGCTCTGTTCAGGCTAATGTGTTCCTGTGTGAACCTACCTGATTTTTAAATTACTAGACCTTCTAAAGATCATTTTATATACTGAAAATATTTACACCCCTAAGAGGAGAAAATTGGTGGAGCATCTGTAGGCAGAACTTAGAATGACTTGATTCTGATTTCTTTTCTAATGCTGAAAATGAGATATTACATACAGGCTCTGTAAATAGAAATAAACTTTTTTTGTTTGCTTATTTTTATTTTGGAATGCTTATAACCCTCCTTTTCATGTGGTTGTGTTTACATCTTAAATGTTGCATGTGAAAATGTAGCAGAGTTTGCATCAAATTAACTTAGATAAACTTTGTCATGTTGTGATTTTTCTTTTTTCCATTTGAAGAATGTTAATTTGCCCATTTATTGAGTGGATTATTTGCTCTTTTTTGGTTTGCTTCTTGTTTTTGTTTTTGAGACAGGGTCTCTCTGTAGCCCCAGCTGGTCTGGAACTCCTTATGTAGACCTTGCTGACTTCCATCTTTTTTTTTTTTCTTTTCTTTTCTTGAGTTCATTTTTTATTGGGTTTTTGCAACAATAGTTCTTAATCAAATTCAGATCCCCTCCCCGATCCACATCTCCCGCATCCCCCCACCAAACCTCATGTATTCTGCCCTACGTGCTAAGACCTACTCATTTAGACATTTGTACCCAAGTCTTCAGCGCAAATGGTCCACTGGAGTCCAGTCAGCCCATCTAGTGGTCGTATGTAAGTCATACTCTCCCTCACCCAGCAGCAATCAGTCTCGAATAGCTCGTGGTCTAGTGCCGGCCTGCCATTCATTTCCTGCCTCCCCTCTGGGCCCCTGCTCAACTGAGTTGACATGGTTCAACTCAGTTGTACAACACCAGTCCACAAGTTCACATGTGCAAGCTTCCAGTGGGCCAGACACCTCCCTCTCCCTGTGTTCATGCACTAGCCCTGGCTCTTAAAATCTGCCTCCTCTTCCACAATGGTCCCTGAACCCTGGGTGGGTGAGGTTCCACATAGAAGTCCTATCTTACACACTACAGTCTCTTATTATTTAAAACTTCTGTGTGCATTGCACTCTGTTGTATGAGGAAGCTTTACTGGTGAAGGTTGGGGGATGCATTAGTTTTCTCTCCACCCCTTACTCCGCTTTGTTCCATGAGCCTTGGTTGTAGAGGTTCAACTGTAGATGTGTCACTCAGTACTGGGCATCTCTCAGACATATGTTCTCTGTGTCTGACCAGATGTGCAATTCTTCAGTAGCCTCCATCTGTTGCAAAAATGATTCTTTGATGAGTGCTGTACAGTATGCTTGTCTGTAAATATAAGGATAGATATTTAGCACATAGTAAGAAGTTTCATTTGTCCTGAGATATGAGATAGGGTTTTCTCCAGGATCTATGTAATTTCCTCCCATGTGTATTTGGCTGAATTTACAGTGCCAGTCATGAGGTTTTTTTCTTTTTCTTTTTTTGAGACTGGGCTTTTAAAAATTAATTTTTATTTATTTTTATTTTATGTGTATGGTTTTTTTTGCCTGCATGTATATGTGTCATGTTCAAAGTCTGCAGAGATCAGAAGAGAGGGTCAGATCCCTGGGAACTGAAATATGGATGATTGTTAACCGAACTCTGGTTCTCTGCAAGAGCAGCCAGTGCTCTTAACCACTGAGTCATCTCTCAAGCCATGAAACTGGGTCTTTACAATGTAGCCCTTGCTAGCCTAGAACTCACTATGTAGATCAAGCTGGCCTTGAACTCACAGAGATCCACTTGCCTCTGCCTCCCCAGTGCTGGGATTAAAGCTGTGTGCCACCAGTCCTGGCAATTATTTACTTAAAAAAATCTTTTAGTTATTTGACAATATATCTCTATCTCTATCTCTATCTCTCTATCTATCTCTCTATCTCTCTATCTCTCTATCTACCTATCTATCTATCTAGTTCCCCTATCTCCATATATATATATCCTATTTATCTTGATCCTATCTACCCCCAACTCTCCCTTTCCATTTTCCCCATATTTTGATTTACTGCTCTTGGAATAATTTTAGAACACATACATCTGTAACAGTCCAAACTACATAAGGTTTTAAGATATATCTACACTAGTGGCTTTCCAGATGAAACATGCTGTAAGACACATATTTGTTTGTTTTGAGACAGAGTCTCACAGTATAGCTCACCTTGACCTCAAACACCACCTCAGTCTCCTAAATGCTGGAATTATAAACCCACACCACCACATCTGGCTAAAACACATTTAATACTGCAACTACTACACAGAAAATGTCTTCAGTAAGTGTAGTATGCCCTGTTGTATGTTTTAGTAGTTAAAACGCTAGGATTTTCATTTAGGTGGAAGTAATTGAGTCCTGTCTCTGAGCAGATGTGGAAATTGGGGTGGGAAGGCTTGTATGGCTTGACTCACAGAGGCAGCAGCAGGAGCAGATGCTGTGTTTTCTGACTAGTCTGTAGTTCAATGCTCTTTACCACATTGTCTGTCCTTTATTGAATTCTGATGATACTTTTGTTGAAACTGACTTATGTGGCAGTTTATATTGTTCACTATTGAAACTTATTTATTTATTTATATAATATATAAATTATTATT
>NW_008354025.1:101813-117484 GCF_000622305.1 Nannospalax galili | reverse complement strand
ATTATTGAGGGCTGGAGAGATAACTTAGTGGTTACGAGCACTGACTGCTCTTGCAGATGGCCTGGGTTCAGTTCTCAGCACCCACAAGGTGGCTAACAACCACCCATGACTATAGTTCCAGGGGAATCTGATACTCTCTTTTGGCCTCTGTGGGCATTGCATGACATGGGTACACTTACAAGCAGGCAGTACACTTACACACATAACATAAAAATAAAATATTTTTGCCAGGCATGGTGGTGCACGCCTTTAATTACAGCACTCAGGAGGCAGAGGCAGTTGGATCTTTGTGAATTAAAGTCCAGCCTGGTCTATATAGAGAGTTCCAGGCCAGCTGGAGTTACAGGGAGACCTGTCTCAAAAAGACCAAATAATATAAATACTTTTTTATTGTTGTTGAAGACCATGTCCATTCCTTATTTGAAATATAAACAATGAAATTATACAGTCCCCACATCAAATACAAGAAAAGAATTCTTCCAGGGAACATTTGAATGAGTGACAACTGCACTCAACTGTCTTTAATAATTACGATTCCAGATCGTCCAGGAGACAATAGTAATTGCTGTGCTACTATTTAGGAATGAAAAATTAAAACTACCAGAAGTGACATGGATGGACAGTAATTTAAAAAAACCCTCTGTTTGTTATAAGAGCTAAGTGGAAAATATTTGAGCTGTATTACTCCTATCAGGAACTGTATCACCTGTGCAGAGTTTAAACACTCCTGATAATGTGTATCTATGTTCACTGCAAATTTAGCAAAACACCCTTTTTTGTTGTTGGTTTTTTTCTGAGACAGTGTCTGACTATATAGCCCTGGCTGGCCTGAACTACATGGCCAGGTTGGCCTTGAACAGCAAATCCTCCTGTGCTGGGATTACAGGTGTACAGGCAAAGATCATCACACCCAGCTAGCAGAATACTTTTCAGGTATAGAGATCTAAATACATTAAGATTATTAAGGAAGACTTGTTAAGCAAATTCCTCAGGGCCAGTTTCAGCCCTGTTCTCAAATGCATTCTACCTAGATACATACTAAGAAACTTCACAGAATAAGAAATATGGACCACAGTGCTGCACTCTTTTCTGTTTTTTATAGTACCTCAGACTTTGAGTTCAAAGTATGCACACTTAGAAATGAAGTCACAGTTAAAGGGATTAGAGAAGATCTTCAAGTTGTTGGAAACCATGTGAACAGTCATTCTTTTTGTAACTGTGTCAATTACTAGTTCTCTGGACACCAGCAGAACACAAGGTCCACAAGGTAAATGATGGATCTGTTGTTTAAAATGTGTATGATCTCCATGTGACTAGTGAATTCTGACTAGCCTAGCTCTAATTGAATTGGTAATTCCTAAATAAGAGTAAACCTAAATTGCCAATACAAATAAAATTGGACCCCCAAACTATCCACATAGTAAAGTTCATCTTTAATACAAAGTCAGAATATAATGACTCTGTAGCATGTTTTTTTTTTCCAGCTGTAGCTCTTCCATTCAGAAATTAGAAAGCATCTTTTCCTTAAATTTGTTTTCATTTGTTTTTGAGACAGAGTCTCATGTAGCTGAGGCTGGCCTAGAACTTCCTAAGTAGCTGAGGCAGATTTTGAACTCCCAGTCATGCCAGGATACCTAGCTCATTGTGTTTTGTTACTCTCTGTTTTCCTCAGTTTATGGATAGGCTGAAAAAGCATTAATCTATACAGGTTGTCATGAATTTAAATCTTCACTTATCTATATTTGATGCGTTTATAAAGTGCTCAAAATTGTAGTTTATGTGAACAAGATGTCTGAATACACACTTTCAAGATGTCTAGAATAACACTTTCAACAATCTTTCTGTTCTGTAAAAATATTCTACACACAAGAGTAAAACAATTTTTTCTTGTTTGGGAAATTTCCTATGCACATAAGGAAATGTGCATTAGTTGAGAAATCATCCCAACAGTATTTCCGATGTTAAAACAATTGAGCACCACCTAGTGTTCAAATTTTGCAACTTCTATCCTTAGTTCAAAATGGACATTAAAAACCAAGTTCTAAAAACATTCTGGAAATCCCTTTCCTCCCCCAGTAAGTTTAGGATGGCAAAATAAGATCATGAAAAGAACTCAAACGGTATCAGAATTAGTACAAAAATATCCATGGTACTTAAATTCGAAAGGAAGACATCATTTTTGCTTTTAAATACAGGTTTCTGCTGGGTGTCAGTGTGGTGGTACATGCTTGCAACCCCAGTACTCAGGAGGCTGAGAAAAGAGGATTAGGGTGAGTCTGAGGTCCACCAGGACTACAGTGAGTTCCAAGCTCGCTTCAGAAACAAAGGGAGACTCTGACTCAAAACATAAAAAGAAAACCAATAAAACAGTATAACATATTTTTGCCTCCTTCGTGTCAGAATCTCTGCGCAACTGGAATACATACAACCTAGTACAGTCAACAGTGATGCAAACAGGGCCCAATCGTATTTTAAAGGGAGTACAAGGAAATAGTTCAAAACATCCACTTCCTTACTGGAAGTGGTCAAAGCAGGAAAGGCATAAGCATTTTTTTTTTCCTCCCTAACTTCCATTACATTGAAAGAACAAAGTAGGCATAACATGTCACAAGGTAATTCAGCACATCAGTTTTGAAAGAAGTGACCTTAGTTAACAAATTAAGTCTGCCTCAACAAATTACAATCAAGATAGTGAAAACTTTTCCTTGTGGTCTATGGCCAGATTCCAAACTTGTAGGATGATCTTCAGAAAGACTGGAATGTAGAATGTTGAGTTCACTTTAGATATCCTCGATGTCCTCATCATCATCTCCAATGTCATCACACTGAATTTCATCATCATCTCCAGGATCAAATGTATCAGTTTCATTGATTTTAGCATGTTCTGGAAGCTTGCCATATGCCTTAAGACTTCTAGCTTCATCTGCGTTGTATTTTAGAATTACATTGGCCTTGTTATCCTGGTAATCTCGGAGGCCAGCCAATATGGTGTTTGAGGTATTTATCCAAACCTTTTTTCTCAATTTCCCACTAATGTTGGCATAACCTCTTTACACCATCAAAACACATTGCTTCTAGTCGTCCATTTCCCAACATTTTGATTACCTGAGCATATTCTTGCCCATCTTGAACACCAGCTCTCGCTTTTCAGATTCATTCTCATTCTTACCTCTACGTCTATTTTTACCTCCTTTATCTTTATTCTTGGGCATGGTGCGGAAGACCGGCTGGAGGCGTCAAGGACGGCTGCGGCTCAGATGGACTACGCTGTGGAGAGCACGGGATGATGTTGAACAGGAAAGCCGAGAAGCGTGGTCGGGAGAGGTTGGCCACGGGTTGCTTCCGAGAGCCTCCTGCACCCACGTTCGGCTATGGCAAAATAATAATATTTTTAAAAACCAAATATTTATATTGGAAAATTGGTGCTGAAGAGGGGGAGTTATCAGATCTACCCAGTCAGAACCACCAAAGGGCTGCTGCTTGGAATTATAAGTGAGAACTGGAAGACCCAGGTTAGTGGTGCTTGCTGTACCCAGATATGTAAAAATTAGTTTGTAAACTTCAGGAGAGTGCAGCTGGAGCAACCATTTCACTAAGAGTATAAATATTTTCTATCTCAGGCAGCCAGGTTCTTCCAGAGTCTCTTACCTTGGCTGCAAGCCACATGTGTAATTTCAGTGTTCCCATTAAGAAAGGTAAAATTCATTTTAATATATATTTTACTTGTGTCCCCAAATACTATTTTGGCTTGGAGTTCATACAATAAACCAATGAGATTTTCCATTCTTAGTCTTGGAGATCTAGTATAAAGTGTACATTTAGCACATTCCAATTCAGACTAGTCATACTTCAAAGTGCTTAGTTGCCATGTGTGACTGGTAGCTGCTGGATTACATAGTGTTCTTACACATGGATTGTACTTGGGAGTTCCAAAGGAGTAAACAATGGTGTTTACTATCTCCAAGCTCCAAACTCCGCCTTTCTTTTGCTGCTAGAACTGCATGTTGTAAATGCTCTTTGCTGGCTGAATGCTAGACTTCATCAGGAGAGGACACTGGACTATCACAGCGAAAGACCCGTTAGCTCTGGTTCTGGCTGTCCATTTTTACCCGTTACAGGAGCCTAGCTGCCCAAACAGAGGAGCTCCAAGTTACCCCTTCTAATGGGCTGCTTCCACGGCAACTTGGCCAAGTCTGTGGCAAGTTCTTCCCTAAAGTGGAAACTACCCTCAAGAGTTTGACTCTCATATTGGGAATTGAATTTCAGGTCTCTGTCACCTGAATTTATTTTTTAAAAATTTGTAGCTGCATTTAAAAAAGCACTTGCTAATGCTGTATCCTTTTGACTCTCTTACTTTTTTAAATAGTTTGCCAGCTTCTAACTAGCAATTATATTTTTTAAAATTCCCTGTCCCAGAGCCTCATGGGCTCTACCACTCCTGGGGAACTATTGATGGATGCTGGGAGGTAGGGGAAGGGAAGTTGTTGTCCAGGTGTGGAGCTGCTGGCGAATCCACCAGGCTGTAATGGATATTTCCACATCCATGTACACACAGATGACATGGATATTTCCACATCCATGTACACATGGACGACTGGTTAAACTGAGTGGGTCACAAAGACATGAGCAAGGACTTCTAGGGAGGAGGTGTTGATGGGAGTGGGAAGGGACATAAGAGGACGAGGGTGAATGGAATCAGTGTATTATGTACAAGTATAAAATTAGCAAAGAATAAATTTAATTTAAAAAATTTCCTCAAATAATGTGATTTCTGTCTCTTGACAGATCCTGAATCTACTAGAAACCATTTTAAGGTGGGTCCATGTGATGCATATGCTGCTAGCAAAAGGCACAGAACTGCATCTGACCTGTATAAAACTTTGCTTTTGAAAAGTTCTGAGCTGGGCATGATGACTGAGGCTTGTAATCCCAGCACATGGAGGGGAGGCTGAGGCAGGCAGGTTACTTTGAGTTCAAGGTTAACCTGGACTACCTCCTGAGTTCAAGACCAGTCAAGGCAACAGAGTGATGATACAGTATTTCGAAACAAATAATAAGCAAAGAAAGTTATTTGGAAATGTGCCAATAGTGTAAATATGGTCCAGCCACTTTGATACAGTTGAATTGTTTCCATTTTATTTCTCTACTTTGGGGAATGCTCCTTTGTATAGTTTCCTAGGTTGCTAGTAAGCTCAGTGTTTGACCATTATGTAAACATAACAGTATAGAGACTTGCATGTCTTGATGTGTCAGTGATGCAAGTTTATCTGTTATTTATGGCACTAAGCCTCCTAGCCTTTTAACTGCAGTGCTGAAGCAAGTTGGCTATGAGGCATTCTGAAGACATGCTAGAAGCATGCAACACATGGAGCCAAATAGGTGTGTGTGTGTGTGTGTGTGTGTGTTGCCTTTTAAACATTAGGCTGAAGTTACACATGCCTACTCGTGTATATATGGAACAGTGTGCTTATTTGTTCATGTGTTGGAAGAAAGTCAAACTTGTATGTTAGAAAATCTTGTCTTTAGCAATGGGCACGTGATTATTTTTTGCTGTTTTTGCTGCACGATCCTCCCACCTCAGCCTCCTGAGTGCTGGCATCACAAGCATTCACCATTATGCTCAGTTACTTGAGATCACATTTGTAAACAGAAAGGTTTCCTACTAAGGCACTGTTACGGAGTTCGAGACCACCAGGAAAAGACCACCACACCCAATTCAAATTTTAATTAGCCAGATTTTATTATTAAAGCTGCAGCTGGCTGACAGTCTCCAGAGGCCAGATAAGGGAGACTGCCAAACACTGGGCAGCAGGGAAGGGAAGAGAATCTTTTAAAGGCAGAAACCACAAGAATTTCTGCACACGTAATAAACAAGGTGGTCCTGAACAAAGGTCAGGGTGTCCCTACATCAGCAGGATAAGCAAGTTCAAAACCTAGAATCAGCAGGTTAGTCACATCATAATATTCATTGTTTGTATAGCCAAATATTTCTGGGCAGGGGCTTTTTGGAATTATTGTTATTTCAGCATACTTGTTAAGAAAAACAAAATATTGTTTTGGTTAGTTTCTCTTGAGTAGGCAAAAAGCACAGCTGCAGTGTCTGGGTGGTGATGCTCTCAGATATGGAGAATTTTATTATGCTAGAGGGTAATTTAAAATTATTTAAGTGTTATTGGGTAGTTTTGCTTGTTTTTTTTTTTGATTATGGAAGATTCTAAATAGTTTAGGGTTTACTGTTCTTGGGCTTATTGTTATTTTAGCATACTTGTTAAGAAAAACAGAATATTGTTTTGGTTAGTTTCTCTTGAGTAGGCCAGAAGCATAGCTACAGTATCTGGGTGGTGACACTCTCCTATGCGGTCAGCGATCTTTAAAAAAAAAGAAAGCACACTTCTGAGGGAAAGTAACTTACTAGAACTAAGTTCAGACCTCGAGCTGGCTGCTTCTCTGATTTTTAAAGTCTAAGGTGGCTACTTTGTACAAAATGGAGTTGCTCTAGTCATTACAGGATTGATTTATCATTAGACTGCTCAGATCTCCTAAGTGGATATCTTTCTGTCTTAGCTTCAACTTCATTGGTGATGTGACTGGCCTCCAGGAGCATCAATATCTGTTCCCCAGACACTTGTCAGAGAGCAACCTTTATAGCCCTATTTTCAAAATCTCACTTTTAGAAATCTTTATGAATAGACCCCAAATTAAGTATTCACTTCTCTAGACATTCTGAATTAAGCCCACTGAGTCCTCTACCTGGGATGTCTTGTTTGGGCCACATACAGTTTCCTTTGCCACACTTAGTTTTTGACAGTATTGTGAAGGTTATATTCATGCCAGGAATGACACTGGCTAACTCAAACATGAAATGGCTTCTTTGAGTTTGTGAAGGAGAAATGTTAGGTTGCAGGTCAGGGGTTATGATGGTTAGTTATTGTCAATTTGACACAACCTAGAATCCCCTGGGAAGAGACTCTAGTAAAGGATTGTCTATATTGTGTTGGCCTATGGGCATGCCTGTAGGGGATTGTCTTAAGTTAGTTGAGGTGAGAAGACCCAGCCCACTGTGGGTGGCACCATTCCCTAGGCAGGTGGTTTTGAACTGAGTGGGGACACTGAGCTGAGCACAAGCACTGGGTGGCTGCTCACACTGCGTGATGCTCTAGATACACCTTCCTTATGGTGGACATAGATCTTCAAACTGCTTGAATGAAAATCAAATGCCTCACCAAGCACAAATTTGAATACATTTATTCTTATATTTTAAAAGCCTCCAAGATGCTACAGACTTGGGACTGTGAAATTTGGGAGATGCAAATATGAACAAAATGTGGCCCTTGCCTCAGGTTTGCAGTTCAGTTATACAGGTAGCTGAGTAAGCATCCAGTTATAGAACTGTGCCCCATATGCTGTTGTGGAGAGCTAGGGAGCAGGGCCACACAGTCTAATGTAGGGCAGTCTGTTGGTAGAGGAGACAGGGCCTAGGCTCCTGTGCGTGGAGCCCTTTCATGTATGTGTGCTATCAAATGATTACTGAGGAATCACATTTTCTCAAATTAAGTTAGGCATACTGGGATGGAATTTGACTAGGTAACTCCCAAAGTCCTTTTGAAATCTGAGATCATAGTGAGTTAGAAATATTTAGACAAATATTTTTTGATTTTTGACAGGGTTTTGCTATGTATCTTAGACTGGTCTGAAACTTGAGGTCCTTCTGCCTTGGTCTCTAAGTGCTGGAATCACAGTCATGGGAGTGCACTGCTATCAAATAGTTCTCGTTCTCTCTCTCTCTCTCTCTCTCTCTCTCTCTCTCTCTCTCTCTCTCTTTCACGAGAGTCTCATATTGTAGCCCAAGCTGCCTTGGACTTCACTATGCAGCTCAGGCTGGCTTTGAACCCCTGACAGTTCTCTCTAATTTCCACTTCTCAAATGCTAACATTACAGATATGAGCCATCATATTTAGCTTCAAATTATTTTTCTGTATGTGTATATGTGTGTGTGGTGTACATGTGTATGTGTATGTTGATGTGTGGATGCATGTATGTGTGGGTGCACATGCAGAAGTGTGTGCATGTGGAGGCCAGAGGTTGACACTGGGTGTTTTCCTTAGTTGCTCTCCTTCTTACATACTGAGGCAGGGTCCCTTACTTGAATCTAAAGCTCACCTATTCAGTTACTCTAGCCAGCTTGCTCTGGGGTGCCCCTGTCTCCCTTGTGCTGGGATTACACAAAGGCTCCTATGCCCACAAGCATTTATGTGGGTGTGGGTATTGAAAATCTGGTTCTCATGCATCTCAAGTGCTTTAATCTGCTGAGCCGTCTTCCCAGCTCCCTTCCAATAATTTTTGATGAAAAGGAAAAATGGAATGAGTAATATTAACTTAAATATTTTGGATTAGGGCAACAGCAAGGTAAATAACAAATAACTTAAAATGTTATTTTCAGCTAATCATTTATATTACAGAAATTTAAGAATCCACAGACGTCCAATTATCTAAAATGAGTAAATAATGATTTTAAGACGATGGGTGATTTCTGGGGGAAATCATGTGTTGTGAATATATTTCATCTATAAACTACCAGAAGATGTCACTGTCTCCCAATGATCATTACATTAGCTTTTTATTCCAGATGCATTTTCAGAACAGAAATAGGCTAGGGAGAAAATTGGTAATATTTGGCTTGTGCCGTTGGATCATTAAAAGACTAGGCCCCAAGAGAAAGGGATGGGGAAGATGTGTGAGTTTGTTTTACCTTCATTCTCAACACCTGTTAACCCGTTTACTGTTCTGTATATTGAGATTATCTGGACATTCGGGGCTCTGTCTGTACCTCAAGAAAAGTGAAGGTGGGGCTGGTGAAATGGCACTGTGGGTAAAGGTGCTTGGTGCCAAGTTTGATGACCCGAATTTGATAGCCATCATCTACCTGGTGGAAGGAGAGAACCAATTCAAGCAAGCTGTCCTCTTGACTTCCACACTCACACTGTGGCATGGTGCCCCCCCACCACATAAATAAATAGACGTAATAAATTAAAAGTGAAGGTTGTAAAGAAATGCTAAAATGCCTTCTAATTTTGACTTTTTCTAACATTTAGTTTGCATTATTATGATACAATTGCGTTCACTAAATTCACCAGATTTTACATTGTTTTGGTTTTGGATTCCATCTAAATATCTTTCCAGGCCTTTATGCACAAAGTATGAAGCAAAACCAGTGCTTCTATGGTGTAATAATTCATAGCAAAAGCCAGTCTCTCTCCATTTTCTCACAGGGAAGATTTCAGACTACTTTTGGGCCATTACATCATCATAATACACAGGCAGTAAGTGATATATGTTAAACAGGGATAATTCCATTGTCTTTACAAGCAGAAAATAGATGAAAATATTCATAAAATCTTTTGGCGTGATATCCTCTCAGATGAAATGACTAAAATGTTATAGGAAATCAAGGCAGCAAGCAAATGAGGGAATGAAAAGTTTCCTTTCTTTTGCTTTTTGGAGACAGGGTCTCACTGTGCAGCCCTGTCTGGCTTCAAACTGATCCTTCTTCCTCTGCTTCACATTCTAGCCTATACCGGCTAGAACTGCAGGCATATGCTGCTTACCTTGGCTCATGAGTATGGTTGCTTTCCCACTCGTGTGTGTGTGTGTGTGTGTGTGTGTGTGTGTGTGTGCGCTCACATGTCATGGTGTGATGTGGAGGTCAGGGGGCAACTTTCAGGAGTCAGTTTTCTTCTTTCACCTTGTTGAGGCAGAGTCTGCCAGGCTGCCTTGTGCTTCTGAGTAATTTCCCACCTCCACCTGCCATCTTCCCAGGAGTTCTGGAATTACAGATGTGCACCGTGTCATTTGGCTTTTTTTACTTGGGTTCTGGGGATTGAACTCAGGTCGTCAGGCTTGTATAGTAAGTGCTTTTACCTACCGTGCCATCTTGCAAGCTCACAAGTGTGATTCTTGTCCCATCTTTGCCTGATAACCTTTCAAAACGTCATTGGTTGACTCCGCCTTTGCCTTCAACGGAGAAGGGCAGTAGTGTGCCTAACTTACTTCTGTATATAGTTATATAGCTTAAAGGAGTCGTGGAGGATTATAGCCCCCTTCCCATCATGTAACCCCTCAGCTTGACCGATGCTGAAAAACTAAGATTAGACTAGGTGAAAAACTAAGATTAGATCAGGAAACCCTTGGCATTTGTCTGCTCAGGAGTGCTTTCACTGTCCTCTTGAGAGCTTTTATTGGAAATTTAGTGTTTGAAGTTCACACAGAGTTTACATATGGTAAGTGCTCAAGTAGTGCAAAACACTTAGGAAATTTCCCATCATAGCGGTGAGAAAGCAAGCACAGTGTGCCCAAGGTCATGGAGACTGGCCCAGTAATAGACCTCCTTTGATGTATGTAGAAACATAAAAGGGAGGGCTACACCTGCCTGGCTTCCCAAGGACAGTTGTCTGGTCTTCCCAACATTCTGGAAGCAGACTGCCCTGTCCTCAATCCTCTATCTACATCAACAAAGTCCAAAGAAGTCTGTTAACTCTTAGTGAGCCAAGGACAGGAGCCTGTCAACTGTTAGAGAACAGAGCACTGTTGTCTTTAAAGGACAAGCAGTGTAGCTACAAAGGATGAAGTTAAGATGTTGTATAAATATAAGGAAGTCATTTTCTAAGTGCATTCTTGAGTTATATGATAAGTATAGAATATTTAACTGAGAAGACACCCTACATTTCTGTTGTTATCTGACCGTTATTTGTGAAATTTTTTAGATAGGTTGTCACTATGTTGCCCAGATTGATCTTGAACTCTCGGGCTCAAATGATCCTCCCCAGTCTCCTGAATAGCTGTGTCATAGGCATGTGTCATCACCAGTTCTTGACCATTAAAAAGTTCATTAATGTATTTGGGGAAATATTAGTGATATCTAATACTTAGATAGTAATAGTAATGCTGATAGCCCACAAACAGACTTTGACACTTCTCACGAGTGTCCATGTGCAGGACTTTATATTTGTAAAGTATTACAGAAGCATATTTAATAGTGGCATAAAGGGGCTGGAGAGATGGCTTAGAGGACGATGACCCCAGTTCAGTTCCCAGTATCCATGTAGCTGCTAACAACTGCCTGTAACTCCAGTTCCAGAGGAGCCAATATCCCCTTCTGGTCTCTGTGGCACTGCATGATATGGGTGCACTTACATACATGCAGGAAAAACATTCATGCATATAAAATTAAAATATATAAATAAGTAAAATTCAAAAACTAAAAAAAATGGTGGCATGAAATCCAACACTTGGAAAAAGCCAAATTAATCACTCAGTCCTGGGCTCAGCTGAAAGGAGTGAGAGGAGTGTAAAGAAAAGTATGAGGATTTGTATTCAGATAGGTTTAAATCTGTAACATTGTGGACTGGAGAGATGGCTCAGAGGTTAAGAACACTGGTTGTTCTTTCAGAAGGCCCAGGTTTGAATCCCACCACTCACATGGCAGCTAACAACTGTCCATAATAACTCCAGTTCCAGGGGATCCGACAGCCTCTTCTGACCTCCATGGGCATTGCGTGACATGGGTGCACTTACCTACATGCAGGCGATACACGCATACACATAAAAATAACAAAATATTTTTAAAAAATCTGTAACATTGTACAAATTCTTGAATGGACTTCAGATTCCTTATGTGTAAACTGGAATAATGTCTGTCGGTCATTCCTCTTTATCATACCCACCTTCCCATCTAGTTCATGAGAATGAGACCATGAAACCAGAAGGATAAGAATCGATCACAGCAGATAGGATGAGGTTCCTGTCAGCCTCCCTTATCCAGTCTGCGCTGTATGGTAGAAACCTTAATCCAGCGTCTAGGAAACCACTACTTTGTGTCAATATCTCTTCATTTTGTTGTCAGTTTGCTTTAATTTTGTCAAACATTTTAATAAAGCAAACACATTAGTGTGTAATCTTGAAAGCTAGCCTTGTGTTTTATTTTTAAAACTTTTACAAGCCCACCTACTGTTAGGTATACTAGCAAGTTCATACCCCTCCACACACATCATGCCACCTACACCACAGCACACACATATATACACAACACACACATAACACAATACCACACAAACAACACACATACAACACCACACACATAAGACATACACAGTATGCAATATTACAGACTACACACATCACACACTACCACACACAATACAACACACACAACACCATACATACAACACCACTTGCACAACATACATACTTACAACCCACACATACACACACTACACATAAAACACCACACATAATACTACACACAAAATGCACACACAAAAACACCAAACAACAGACATCACATGCAACACCACATACAAATACAACAGACACACCACATACACAATATGTATACAGTACACACAACATACGCAATACTACACACAATACCACACACATGCACATGTACACACACCACACACATCACCACACACACAAGATGCAGCACAGCACACCCCAACACCATACATGTACATTTACAGACACAACACACATGCACACAGAACACGCATACACACTACATGCAGCACATATGCACATCAAACACATAACACCATGCAGATATGTACAAAGACACAACACATAACACCATGCAACACACACATACACACAACTTACACACTCAGAACACTACATACGTGCAATACACACAATGCACACAAATACACAACACACAGCAAGCACCACACACGGTACACTATAGCATACACAATACATACATATATACCACCATACACACACATTACCACCACACACAAACCATACACACGGGCACAGATGCTACACTCATCACACACACATGCACCAGCATCCCCAAATGTGCGCTTGCTCCATGCTCTGTCATGTCTCTGTTCCCACTTGTGTTGGATTGTGTCTCCATCTCCTCCTGGAAGCTTGTAGCACTTCCCATTCATCTAGGATGCTCTCTTCCACTCCTGTCTGCAGGCTGCAGCTGGCATCTTGCTTGAACTTGATGGACACATTCATTAGTTTGGTTTTCTTGTGTCTTTAAGGGGAGTATCACCACTCAAGCTGTATCACTATTGCCTAAAAAGGGTCTGCCACCTAGAGGACCCTGAAGAAAAGGAACAGATGAATCAATGAATGAAATGGGCCTCAGTTCTGTAAAGTCTGGTTGTGTTAGTCTTAACTTTCTGCCATAGCAAATAGCTAATATAATCAACCACTAATGAAAGATTGTAGTTAATGATTAGTTAGCCCTATTGTGTTGGGACTGTGGTGGTATTATTATTATGGTGGTATTATTATTATTGTTATTATTATTATTGTGGAGGTATGTACTGGGGCAGCACCACTTACCTTATGGCTGGGAAGCAAATAGAGGAAGGGAACAGGGTCCCACGATGTCCTTCAAAGGCACATCACCAGTGACCTACAGACCTCCCATTTGGTCCCACCTCCTTAAGACCTAATCGCACCAAGCTGGGGAGCAAGCCTTTACCATGTGGACCTTTTTGTAGACACTTCAGATATAAACTAGAGCACTGGCTGTATATTTCTGGTCTCTCTTAGCAACAGTTCTAGCGTAGTTGAATACACATTCTAATGCCAGATTCCTTGGCTCCATATCCCATCAGTTCCATTTAGTGTGAACTAAAGTAAGTTTATTTAACCTATCTGTCCTCATGCTTGCAAAGCAAGTGCTTTACTGGCTGAGCCACCCCTCAGTCCAGAAATTCTATCTTTTCTCTAATGAACCACCTTGGAACTTTTGTAAAAAAAAAAAATCAATTGAACAAAAGTGTGAGGCTGGGGAGCTGGCTCAGCAATTAAGAGCACTGGCTACTTTTGCAGAGGACTTAGGTTCAGTTCCAGCACCCACATGGCCACTAACAACTCCAGGTTTATGTGATCCAATGCCCTCTTCTGGCCTCCATGGGTGTTGCACAATATGGGTGCACTTACATAGATGCATGAAATAAAAATAATAAATATTTTTTGAAAATTTCACTCTCTCAAAAAAGATATATGAACGGATCTGGAGAGATGGCTCAGGGGTTAAGAGCACTGACTGCTCTTGCAGAGGACCCAGGTTTGGTTTCCAGCACCCACATGGTAGTTAACAATGCTCTATGACTCCAGTTCCATAAGATCCAATGCCATCTTCTGGTCTCCATTGGCACTGCATGACACAGGTACACTTACATATATACAAGCAAAACACTCATACACATAAAATAAAGAAATAAAATAAAAATAGATATGAATGGCTAGTAAGCACATGGAAAGATGACCAGTAGCATTAGTCATCACGGAAGTGCAAATGAAAGCCTCAGTGGGATGCTGTTCTACCCACTAGAATGGCTTCACTGAAAAAAGAGTAAGGATGTGCATAGATTAGAACCATTATCCTCACTGGGGGGTAATGTCAAATAGTGTAGCCATTTTGAAAATAATTTGGTAGTTCCTTAAAAAGTTAAATGTATATTTACATATCATCTAGCAAGTTTAGGTATTTACCTAAGAGAAATAAAAATGGGAAGGTTTGTATACAAATGTTCATATCAGTTTTATTCATAATAACCAAAATAGGAATACACAAGTGTCCATCATCCAATCAGTCATGCAATGAAATATTATTGAGATATGCAGTGTATCCATACAAGGAAATATTATTCACTAGCATAAAGGAGCTGATACATGTGTGACTTAGACAGCGTCTTACTTAGTGAAGGACGCCAGCACTAAGAGACTATATCTCATATAATTCTACTGATAGGAATTGTCCAGGAAAAATAAATCTGTAGAGATGGTAGCCGAGTGGCTTGGAGAACAGGAAGAGGTGGTACATGGGGATGAACAGTGAGGAGGAGGGATCTAATTGAGTAGTGGAGGTATTCTAAAATGGCTTCATGGTGATGATTGTACCACTTGGTGAACTGACAAAGAATCACTGGATTGTCCACTTGTAATGACAGGAGGAAGAGAAGCAAGCCTGCCTGTTCTGAAACCTGACTCTGCTAAATCCTAGGATCCTAAATCCTAGCTAAATCCTAGGAAATTGCGATGATATTTAGAGTGCTTAACACAGCTTGGACTATGGAGAGAGTTCAATTGACAGTGGTATTCAGCCTACTGGTACTAATTTACTTAACTTAGTTCAAATCTGAAGGGTTTGAACTACAGTGGGCAGAGGACAATGACTGAACCTGTGGAAATGGTTTCTGGGAACCTGAGTGCCCACATATGCCTACAGCATATGGTGCCTCACTCACTGCAGCCTTGGGCTTTGAGCATAAGAGCCCCCTAGACTATTTCCTTGTGATTGTATCATAGACGGTGGCATCTTCTTTTTGCTTGTAAATATGGAAACAATTGGCTATTTTCACCCCAGTCCAGTAGGTGTTTAGACCACACCCACTACCATCCAGGTCCTGCTGGGGCAGAGGACAGGCAATTTGATGGTGCAAAGGAGGGCCAGCTCTCCTGGTCTATGAGGCCTCGAAGTGATGTCCTCCTGAGAGGAGTTTCCAGAAGCTCAGTAGATGAAGGAACAACAAGGATTACCTAGGCAAGGGGTATGGCTTGAAGAAAGCCCAGAAGCAACAGGGACCTTTCTGACTTCAGACGTGCTGCTGTAGAGAGCGGAGGAAGAAGAAACAAGGGTTTGGGTC
>NW_008354025.1:24597-101777 GCF_000622305.1 Nannospalax galili | reverse complement strand
TTTTCAATTTTGAGGACTATGTGGAGCCAGTGAGGAATTCAGGGCAGGTACTAGGACCCGCTCAGATGTCTTCAATTAGCCCTAATGACATCTGTGGGCCACACCTTGAGAGAGCCTGCTCTGTTGACAAGGTGCAAGTAGATGCCCTCCTGGATGGTCATGGCCTGGGGTTTACATTCAGCCTAGAAGTACAGCTGTTCCTTGGACCGCATCCGAGCTTGCATCCAGCTTTAAACCGGTTTACAGCTGAATGGCTGAGAGCCTGCCTGTGGGGCCAGACCTCAGAAAAAGCAGAGGACTTGTAAATGTTTCATAAACTTCACTTCCGGAGCCCGCTCTGGCTGAGAGCCCATTAATAAGATCAGGCGGCAGAGGGGCAGGTGCGTGCTGGTTACTGTAACATCATTTGGGAAGCATCAGTCAGCCACAGGCAAGCTGAGGGAGGCAGGAGGGGCTGGAGCTGACCACAGATGCTGCTGCTGGTGTCCGGACCCCTCGTGGGCTGGAGCACACTTTAGCTTCTCCGGCTGCAGCAAGGGAGGGAGACAGGGCTGTGCTTAGCCTGAGAGTAGCTCCCGGAGACGCCGCCACAGACTGCTGCTGAGGACAGCTTTTGGAAGGGGTTGGACTAGCCAGCAACCCCTCAGCCTTGTTCATTCTGGAGGAAGAAGGGATAGTTTTGTCTTCTTTGGAACACCTAGCCTGGGGTCACCCCCTGTTTGATTTTAAGTAATTCCCTCCATGAGAACTGAATTCCAAGTGTTCATCAAGGGCAAACACAGTGCCCTCACCACGTTGGAGATGGGAGAGGATGACAGCTTCTGAGACTGCAGGATAACGGCTCTGAGGTGCCCCCCATTCAAAATGCCGTTTAAAGCGTTTGATACCTTCAAAGAAAAAATTCTGAAACCTGGAAAGGAAGGAGTGAAGAATGCAATGGGAGATTCACTGGGGATCTTACGAAGGTAAACTTTGAATGTACACCTTAGGTTTATTTCCGACAAGTCTCATACTGCTGACATCTGAGAGATTTTTGAATGGTGTTTAAAAAGGGCTGCATTTTAGTGTGTGGGTGTAGGATTAGATGGTTTGGGGAGCCTCTTCCAGAGCCAAGTTTATGCCTGGAGGCAAAAAGATGCATCAAAAGTATTGGGGTCTTACTTAGTATGCACAAGTCACTGGGTTCTAGGAGGGATGTGGGGAGTGTCAGTCAAGTTAGTATTCTGTTCATCCATTAGGATTAGCACTCATGGGTAGTGGTATTGTTAGGCATCATGTGCCTGTTGATTCAGAAAGATTATGAGAGGCAGCGTTTCATGTAAATTCAGCAGTAATGGTATACTTTGAGCTGAAATAATCTTGAGAAGATTAGTCACTATAAACGATAGTCAAATCTTTGTAAATTTTTAGTTTTAAACACAAAATACATAGTATAAAATACATCGTGGCTCTTGATTGTGTAATTTTCAAAAAGAAGGCTAGTTGTAAGACAATTTGAATAAAGTAACTTAAAATCTTAGTATTTTTTGAGGCAAAAGATCTCATGTAATAGGAAAATTAAAAAAAAAACACTCAGTGAATTCAAAGAGATTTTAGTCCATGCCAAAAATAAATACTATTTATAGTAAAATATATTACTTGTAGCAGGAGAGTTTGCCATAAGTGAGTGAATTGGTGTCACATACTAATTTGTTCATTTTTCTAGACAATAGTGTCTCCTCATGTTTTGATGTCCTTATGTGCAAGATAGCATGATTCTTTTATTCCTCTGATATAAGAAATGTGAAAAATACCCTCGATGTGCTTTTCATGTGTTTGAATAATGATTTCTTATCCAGGTGCGTGAAAATGTCACCCGATGTCTCCTTCAAACTTTTCTGTTGTTCTCTTACATGTAAAAGCTTTTGCATTTAACAGACTGTTTCTCAGTCCATCCAGGATGATGTTTTGGAACCTTCCCAGCTCTTGTACTTTATAATGTGTGTTCCTGTTGGTATAAAGCTTTTCACTACATCAGTCTTGACAAAGATTCATTTCATAAGAAAATGGGGTTGGTGTCTTGTTACTTTAGTAATTAAAACCAAAAAGGCTTCAGTCTGTGATGCTGCATTGTTGTGTGCAGATGAAAACTCAGCTCAGTGACAACAGTATAAACCAGCCAAATATAGAAAATGATTATAATATTTTCATAAAAACCTGAGTGCTTTATCTTTCTGATGATCACTCCCCAGGTAACTTCTTATTGTGGTGGTGCTCACTTGATTATAAATGCGTAAAAAAGGCATAATAGCTTAATTGGCCTATTCAAAGGATGGTAAAGGACTCTGGCAAAGTCAGGAACACAAGCCCTGACTTTGGACCGTGGTCCCCTTGGTAGTCACCACGCTCTGCTGAGTTTATGAAATATTTGACTAGAAGAACCTAGTCATTGGTAATCGTAGCTTTCAACCTCAGTTAAGCTGTTATCTAACACCCCCATGATTCCATTCTTCCTGTGAGTGGCCTATGTTCAAAATTTGTACTCAATTTTTATATTTTGAATTTCATCATCAAGAGTGGTATTTGTTTCCCATATTATTACAAAAAATATTTGGTCATTTTCCTTAGAAACTTTGATTTTTTTAAAAAAACGTTACTGCTTTTTAAAGTAGGGAATAGATCCTAAGAATCAGTTTTGTTGTTTGAATGGATGATACACATGGAGAGCTCTTTGTTTGCCAAATCAGTGTGCTTAGATTTATAACAGAATTAATCCTTTTCAAATTGCACAGCCAGAATTCAAAATGGAGCTGTGGGTCTAGGGCTCTTGGACCAGTTTCTGCAGAATTACATCACAAGGCAGTGGAAGAACGGCTAGCAAAGGGCTGGAGGTGAAGAACACACTGAACAAATGCCAGATATTATAATACGGGGCAGTGCTAGAGGCAAGCGAAGCCAAGCTTGAGCCTCTTTGTCAATGGTCTTGAGGTAGAAGTCGCTGGCAGGGACAGGAGGAAAAGACATTACTTGAGCATAGATCCAAGCTGATCCTTGGCTCTAGTGGTCTTTGCGTCAGAATTATCCAGACCAGCTCTGCCACAAGTCTAAGATAATTTTGTGCAATGTGTCCTGCCAAGAGTCCAGCATACAATGAACATCCCCCCTTACCTTGTGGATTTTCACATAAAACCAGGTGACAGAATTCAGTCTTTGAAACAAAACATAAGCTGTTTTCTGTTTTCTAAGGGCATGAGAAGTGAGAACCCCTGCTTTATACTTAGCAGGTGAAGAAACTTGTAGGTGCAGTCCTCTCATAGTATTTAAGACAGCATCATCTCAATGGAATCTTCAAAATGCTTTTAATCATGGGTCGTTCCTCCTGGTCAGGGCAGTGGCTGCCACACAGAGAGCCTTTGAAAGTTCATGCATGGGACTGATTACAGACAGGCATGATTAGCCTTCCTGGAGAACAGTTCCTGGTAAGAAGCAGCTGAACAATTACTTAAAATTGACATGTAGGTTTGTTCAAGTTTAGTGACAATGAGGGTGTCCTGGGATTGCTCACCCATAAAAATAATAATCTCAAACACATAGCATGTTCTAGATACCACAATCTATTTACTGCTATTAAAAGCCCCATGAAGAAGAGACTACTACAATTACGACTTTTTAATTTTAATTTTATGTGTATGTGTGTATTGCCTGCATGTATGTAAGTGTACCTATGCTGTGCATTGCCTGCTGAGAACAGAAGAGGGCATTGGATCCCCTGGAACTTGAGTTATGGACAGTTGTTAGCTGCCATGTGGGTGCTGGGATTTGAACTCGGGTCTTTGCAAGACTAGCCAGTGTTCCTTAACCACTGAGCAATCTCTCCAGCCCTACAATTATGATTTTTTTTTTGGTCTTTTTGAGACAGGGTCTCCCTGTAGCCCCAACTTTCCTGGAACTCACTATGTAGACCAGTCTGGCCTTGAACTCACAGAGATCCGTCTGCCTCTGCCTCCCAAGTTCTGGGATGCACCACCACACCCGGCGATCTGCATCCCTCACACTGAAAGTCTTCTTTACAACAATGAGGGGGATCCACTGATGGGGATTCCCACAAGTGAATTCCCTGAGGCAGATGATAGTCATACCAATGGGGCTCTGCGTTGGGAAATTCAGTGTATAGCAAGAGAAAAGTCTGGAAAACGATACTACGTGACTGCTCAAAACTCCCCATGTTTTAAGATATATGCAGGATTTTTTTTAAAAAAAATCAAAAACAATAAGATACAATTTTTGAAAGAATTTATTATTTTTTTATTTTATGTGCATGAATGTATTGCCTGCATGTATGTAAATGCACCCGTGTTGTGCAATGCCCACAGAGGTCAGAAGAGGGCATTGGATCCCCTGGAACTGGAGTTAGAGATGGTTGTTAGCCGCCATGTGAGTGCTGGGAACCAAACCCAGGTCGTCTACAAGAGTAGTCAGTACCCTTAACCCCTGAGCCCCTACAATCACAATCTCCAGCTCCTGTGACAATTTTATAGATGAAGAAATCAAGATAAATAAAGGTTAAGTAAATTGTCCACGACCACAGAGCTTAGGTTTCAGACCAGCAGTTCTATGCCTATATTCTTTTTCTTCTACTTTGTTTTTAATTTACAGATAATAATTATACACATTCATGGAGTATATATACTGTGATTATTTGATTTACCATACAATGTAATTTTCAAATCAAAATAATTAGCATTTCCAACTCCTTAAGCATTCATCATCTTTTAAAATTAGGAGGCTTTGAGCTCTTCTCTTCCTGTTCTTTATAAGATATATACTAAATTATTCTAAACTGTAGTCATCCCCCTGCGCCATACTTCCTTCCTCCCACTCTCTATTCCCTTCCTAGGCCCTGATGATCATTATTCTACTTTCTCGTTTGTGCACATTTGAGTGTGTGTGTGTGTGTGTGTGTGTGTGTGTGTGTGTGTGTGTTGTGTGTGTGTGTTTGTGTGTGTGTGTGTGTGTGTGTGTGTGTGTGTGGTGTGTTACTGCAGTGCTCTGCCCCTGAGCTACCTCTCCAACCCTTTTTACTTCTTATTTTGAGTCAGGGTCTCACTCTGCTGCCCAGGCTGGCTTTGAACTCACTCTTTAACCCAGTCAGGCATTGAGCTTGTGATCCTCCTCCTTTACCTTTCCCAATCACTGGAATGACAGGCTTGCAGTCCCAGGCCCAGCTCTCTGAATGACTCTCAAGCTTCCACACAGGAGGGATATTATAGGGCATTTGTCCCTCACTGCCTGGCTGTTTCACTTAACAAAGCATTCTACTTTTTGTGGCCACCCATGTCTGGGTCCTCCTCTTACTCTGCTGTGCCTTCTCTCTACTCAAGCATTTTTCCTTTTCCCAAATATGGTTTGTAGATTAAGACATTTGTGAAGGTTTAGGTCACTGGGTTGGACTGCAATACAGCCAGCAACTTCTAAACCTGATGTGCTTTTCTCCTAATTAATTATACCATTGAAAGTTTTCCCCAAAGAAGGCTGAGGGGAAGTCTGGAACACCTTCCACTGAAAGACATACAGTTTCTATGTTGTGTTGGCCCTTAGCATTCAGTGGTTATGTGTTAAACAAACATGCCTCACAGACACTTCCTGTTCCACCTATAAAAGCATATGTGTTAAAGATGCTCTGAGATCAAGTGACCCTGGGTTCCAAGTGCTGTGACATTCTTGACCTGCACGACCTTAGGCAACCAATATGGTTCTAACGAGATGATTCTGTGATACCAAGCCAGACTGCCTCTCACTCCTGTTCAAAACCTACCAAGTTCTCCTTCACTCAGCTCGTGTCTTCTCAGTGGCCTTCAAGACTCCATGCAATCTGTAAGAAATCTTTCCAACTTCTGCTCTGGCAGTTTTTTCCTGCCTCAGTTCACTCCATACTCATGGACTTCTTGGCTTTTACTGAAACTTCTAAGCCCACTTCTATCCTGGTGTTCAATACCACCTATTCCTACAGAGAACAGTCCTGGTTCGCCGTCCTCCGCTCACCTGCTCTCTGTCCCTCTTCCTTGTTTCATTTTGTTACACCGCTGTTTTAGGCAGGGTTCTCTAGAGCAGAGTGTGAGGCAGGGAATTTGGGTGAGCCTGGACTATTGCGAAGGAGAAAGTAAAGCAGGATAGGAAAGAAGAAAGACTAAGCAAAGCTGTGGTCTCAAGCAATGCACAGGGGAAGTTCAGGAACATAACCAGTATTAAGTCATCCCTTTGAGACAAGTGGCCTTAGCCTGGTATATCCTTGTGTTACTCAGTTGGTAGCTGTGGGCGGCTCCAGCAGGTGTGAAGTGGTTATGTGGAGGCCACTTACTTGGGCAGTTCTAGAAGGAAGGAGTTGTGATCTGTTAGCAGCCCCAGAAGCAGAGTTGTGGCTGTTACAGGAGTGTATGGGCCTGATGAAAGGCTCTTGGATGTGCACTACAGCGCCTAAACAGCTCACCCACTGCATGCCCCAGGTTGGCTTGCTTCTGTCAGGAAGTTTATCCCAGGTTGAGCTGCTCCATGACTCTGTGGTCATAATCCCTGAAGAACCTTCCAGAGAAGATACCAACAGACCCTAGCTCCCACCGTTGTGACTGGTCTATCCTCTCCACTCCATTTGAGTCTCCTCACTTCTCTTATCTTTTTGAGGAGTCGACCTTGACCATCACCCCTGAGGGATCTGAATCCATGATTAATGTTCCTTTACTAGGTCCTGGTTACTGACCATTTGCAGTTCAGGCTAGACAAGGCAGCACAAGGAGGTATCTCAGGAGAGCACCTGGGTGTCAACTATTTCTTCTTCTCCCATGGTGAAGCCACAGCCCTAATTTTTCCTGAGGATCAGGATCCACTATGCTTAGCACTGTGAAGATTCCTAGCCTTGTCTTATAATCTTTCACAAGGGACTCAAAGTGACCAGGTGATAGTCATAGCCCTATATTTAATGGGAGGTCCGTTGTGTTCCACACATGATCTTAGCCAAAAGGTCAAGAAGTGATTCCAGGGACTGGAGAGATGGCTCAGCATTTAAGAGCATGTAGTGCTCTTGCAGAGGACACAAGTTCAGTTCCTAGCACTAGTGACAAAAGGTGGCTCAGAAGTGCCTGTAGCTCCAGCTCCAGGGAAATCTAAAACCTTCTTCTGGCCTCTGAGGGCACTGCATTCATTCATATGCATTTGCGCACTCACTCACACACCTGAAAACAAAACCTTAAAAAAGAAGTGATTCTGTTGAGTTCTTCCTAGTGAATCTGGACTTGTTGAGCCCTGAGTCTGAATTTGAAGAGCTGAGTTACACTTCAAGCATGTGCCAGGAGTGACAGTGAGTGGGGCCACTCTCTTTCCTCAGACTTACATGTTTTACCCATTGGGGACATGCCATGCAGTGACTGTTGGCTTTTTAAAAAGATTAAATTTTTTTTTAAATTTTATGTGTATGAGCATATTGCCTGCAGATATTGCAAGTGCACCCATGTCATGAAATGCCCACGGAGGCTAGAAGAAGGCGTTAGATCCTCTGGAACTGGAGTTATAGACAGTTGTTGGCTGCCATGTGGGTACTGGGAATCAAACCTGGGTCCTCTGGAAGAGCAGACAGTGCTTTTAACTGATGAGCTGTCTCTCCAGCCCTGACTGCTGGGTTTTGTAGCATACCAAACTCTGATGGATGGTATACAAAAATTCGTATTCAAGCTTATGCCTTAGCTACATTTTTAAATTTGATTTTTTTTTGTCTTTTTGAGACAGGGTCTCCCTGTAGCCCTACCTGTCCTGGAACTCACTATGTAGACCAAGCTGGACTTGAACTCACAGAGATCTGCCTGCCTCTGCCTCCTGAGTGCTGGGATTAAAGGTGTGCGCCACCACGCCCAGCTTAAATTTGATTTTTGTGTGTGTGTTTTTTTTTTTTTTTTTTGAGACAGGGTCTTGATATGTAGCCATATAGTCCTGGTTGGCCTGTACTCACTGTATAACTAGGCTAGCCTTGAGCTCTCAGCTATCTTCCTGCCTCAGCCTCCCAAGTACTGGGACAAAAGGCATGTACTTTCTGGCTTTTTCGTTCCATTTTTAAGAAACTTCTTCAACTTTGGAAGGCTGCCATCTTCTGTAGCATATAGGAGGGCCAGTGGATTCCATTGTCACATGCCAATTTCTCTATTTTCATTGATGTATATTAAGGATCTTGGTCCATTATGATATAATGTGGGATCTTGCAGTGGCAAATCATATACTCTGAATCCTCAGATATGATACTGGGTGAGATACATGTACTGACATGGCAAACTGATAAACAATATGTGTCATCCATAGTCAGGATGAATTATTGCTCTTTCCACAACTGAAGAGGACTGACATAATGCTGGGGTGCTTCCTTGGGAGACTCAGAACAGCAGTGTAACTGGACTACTTTGGGTGAGTGGGAGTCCCTGCATAACTTCCATCTCTGCCACTATGGTCACTTCATTCCTGAGTCTTCTGCTATAGCAACGAATGGCTGAGACAGAAGCTGACTGGCATTGAATGGTCAAAAGAACCTGGCGGTTGGCTGTTTAATGCCTCTTCTAAGTCTGCATCTCATGACATGTGTTCATGTGTAATCTAAAGCTCTCACAGGGTGACCCTCATGACTCTTGTCCACAGCTCCTTCCTGCCAGTCTTCCTATATTGCTTTTTCTAGACCCTGACCTGCTATTTACTACCTAAGCCGTTTACCACATGCCTATGAATTCACATATACCCTTACCTTGGACTGCTTCTTTTTCTGTATAAAATGAATGAGCAGGTGACTATTCAGAGCTCTGTTACTAGGAGGATTTCCTTTTACTTCCCTTTAGGGCTACCTCTGAGTGGGATTATAGTTCAGGGGCTGTCCATTTTCAGCTTGCCCTAACTTAACAAACCACCTGAGAACCATGCTTTGATTTTTTCCCCCTCTTTGTCATGTGTTCATAGGTTTGAACTGATAGAGAGTCATTGGTTCAAGATTTCTAGATCAAATGGGAGTTTTGGACCTTTTGGCGTAGGTTCAGGGATGCCCTGAAGCTCAGCTGGTATTTTATCTCAGTGTACTAATTCCAACTTATAGCGCACACTATGTCTTGATAGCTCTGATAATATTAGCTCATGAGGGGTTATTTTGGCTACGTGATCTTTTGCTATTCTGTGGTAAGATGTTCTATCTTTATCAGGGCTCAATAGCACACCAGGAGCTGTGTTGTGTATGTTGGGTATTTCTCTACTGTAGAATGCAAGACCACATTCCAGAATGTATACTGTATTTCTCCTCTTGGGTTTCATTAGAAAGTTCATATGATATTTTTTCCACATAGCACCAGAAGTGCATTGGATAACATGGTCTTAGCATGTTTTTTAAAATTTATCTTTAAATTTTTAAAAATTAATTCTTTATTGTTTGAGAACTCTATATATGCATATAATGCGTTTTAATAAAATCTACCCACCCATTCCCTATCATCCAATTCCTCCCCTAGGCCCTCTCTTTTTTCTCCCAACTTCTTGTGCTATTTTTAATAAGCCACTGCGTCCGCTTAATGCTGACTATATATGCACGGGTATAGGAACATTACTGGAGTATGGGTAGCTGTTGAAGAAATCTGACTCTCCCTCCCCCAGCAGCCATCATTGTTAATAGCTCCTCAGCTAGGGGTGAAAGTTCATGAGCCCTCCCCTGTCCATGTTGGGATTTTGACTGGCTTGATCTTGTGCATAGATTGTGCATGCAGTTTCAGTTGTTGTGAGTTCATGTGTGCCACAGCCCTGTCATGTCTGGCAAATACTGTTTCACTGAAGACGTGCATTATCCCTGGCTTTTAGGATCTTTCCACCCCTTCTTCCATGGTGATCCCTGTGTCTTGGGGAAAGGAGTGTGTTCTCGGTGTCGCATTTAGAGCTGAGTGCTTCACAGTCTCTAATTCTCTGCATGATGACTAGTTATGGGCCTCTGTATTAACTGCCAAAAGACAGCTCTTTTTAAAAAAATATTTTATTTATTATTTTGATTTTGTGTGTATGAGTATGTTGCCTGCATGTGTGTAAGTGCACCCATGTCATGCATGCATACAGAGGTCAGAAGAGAACGTCAAATTCCCCCAGAACTGGAGTTACAGATGGTTGTTAGTTGCCATGTGGGTGCTGGGGATCAAACCCAGGTCCTCTGCAAGAGCAGTCAGTGCCCTTAACCACTGAGCCATTTCTCCAGCCCACAAGATAGCTCTTATTGCATCCTGGAAATGTTGTGAATTACTGTCTTGCTTTTCAAATTCATTTAAAAATATCTGTCTTTTATGTCCTGGGTTAGAACAATATTCCCGAGTGTAGAATATGGTGCCTCTAAAGCCCAAAGAGGGGCATTGTGTTTCCTTCTTGTCATAGAAACTACCAAGTGCAGTAAATTTTCATTTACCTTGGAAGGAATGTTCTAGAATGTTCCAAACCACTAAGTTCAGGTGTGTGTGGTGGGCTTGTAAATCTGTAAATTGTCTATTTTCCATCCTCAGGAGCACATGTGTTTTATGAGGCATCTAGACTAATTGTCACTTCTTTCTAATAAGCTCTAAAAAACATGATGCCATCTGTTGACCATATTAGATCAATGTGATATTCCATAGAAGACCCAGAAGGTCTTTTTGACTATGTTTTAAGAGAGAACAAGACTACCAATAAATGATTCATTCATATAATGTCCAAGTTAGCTTCTGATTCTTCTTCCTGCTGGTTATAGAAAGCCTGCACCATCACTAAGAGGCCAGCTGTGTACTTGAGTTAAATTTGTGGTAGTCTACTGTCATCTACCGTGATGCATTGCTGTTTTTGGTAGGAGTCAGGCTGGTAAATTCAATGGATATATATTAGAATCAACTTATTTAAGTCTGTGAAAGTTGAAGTAATCTGCCATTCTGTGTGATTTAATACCATTTTTGGTTTATCATCCTATTGGGGTGGCAGTTTTTTAAAACATTTATTTGATTTATTTATTTTTATTTTATGTGTATGAATGTTATGCCTGAATGTGTATAAGTGCACCCATGTTGTGTGGTGCCCACAGAGGACAGAAGAGGGTGTCAAGTCCCCTGGAACTGGAGTAATGGATGGTTGTTAGCCACCAGGTGGGTGCTGGGATTCGAACCCAGATTTTCTACAAGAACAAGCAGTGCTCTGAACTGTGGAGCCATCTCTCCAGCCCCAGGGATGGCAATGTTAAGGACCGCCATTTGACTTCCTGCACCATCATTCTGTAAGTCAACAAACCAATGTAAAGTTTTTCCAAATTTTAAGTATCTGATTGCATATGGAGAAATGATAATTGGGCAGGACCGTGCACCAAGTAAATCCACTGTGGGATGGACCTGAAGCAGGATTCCACTTACTGCTCGAACTTCCTGAGTCTTATTTTAACAAGGGATCTAAAGGCTATAGAACCTCCACCCCCACCCCAGTACCAACACCAACTTACTGATTTATCTAAAAGTCTTCAAAAAATGAAGGAGTTCCTTTGTTTTCAATGTATAGTTTATCCAAATAAATTACTGTGGATTCTTTTGAGGAAGGACTAGGAGGGGAAACCACTACTCTAGTCCCTTCTGTGGTGGTACTGGTTCCTTTGTTATGGAGACCCATCTTTTCCTTCAGAAACTGGGGAAAAGAGTATGACTTTCCATTGGAATAGCTAACCTTGCCCTGCCCTAATGCTTTTATAACTTCCTGATCTTTTTTGGTTTATCTGTGAAGAATATCCTTGCTGGCTGCCCATTTATTTTCCTCCAAAGAACAGCATGTTTGGCCAGACACCTCTGAGATTCCTGTGACTCAGATCCCTCACTGTCACTCTAAACTTGCTGTTCTTGCCTATATGGTTAAGTGCTGCCCCTGGCCTCAACTAACCCATCATTCTCTCACTCTAATTGTCATTAGTTCTAGAATAACACCCTTTACTGTGCCACCCTACCTGTAGAGGGCAGCAGTTCTGACTGGCCTGATCAGCACTGAATTCTTTATTGCCAGAGTAAAGGGAATATCCCTCAGGCCTTTAGAAGAATATAGGTCATTTGTGGGTTTTCTTCTGGTCTTAAATATCAAATTCATCCCTAAATGTGCATTTCTTTGAAATTCTTAGTCCTTTTCACTATAGACCACTATAATGGTTCTGGCATTAATTCTGCTTGTGTGTGTGTATGTGTGTGTGTGATCGTGTGTGTGTGTGTGTGTGTGTGTGATCACTTAAAGAGGGACATTTTAACTGGTTAAGTATAATTGACATTGAAGGTAAAACCATCATAAATTTTTATGTCCATTAAAAAAGATCAAAACTCAAAGGATTTGAAGATTAATTCTCATTAATTCACCTGTGTGGTTAAACAAAATTGAACAAATGCCTTTATACTGGCATTAAAAATAAAATAGAGCCAGGTGTGTGGTGCACACTTTTAGTCCTAGCACTTGTGAGGCTGAGGCTTTATAAAAAGAGAGAATAGACTTAGACATGTATGTGTCCCCTGTCTCTTACCATGTGATGCCTTTACTACCTTGGGATTCTGGCAGTAAAAAGGCATCAGGAGAAATCACATCTGCTGACACCTTGATTTTGGGCTTCCAGACTCCAGAACTGTGAGAAAATACCCTTGTTTAAACTCCTCCATCTGTGGTATTTTGTTATGTTGGCCCTCACTAACATAGTGTTCTTATTTGCCCTCTTTCAAGGTCATATTTACCTTAAAACTGCTTTTATAGATGATGATTGAGTGGCTATTCTATGGGGAGAAGGAAGGAAATTAAGACATTGACTACCTTCTCCATTCTAGGCACTCTGTTAATCTTTCGTACTTACTGTTTAAATAAATGTGTTAGTTACTTGTATCATTACTATGACCAAATACCTGACAAAAGCAATTTAAAGGGAGGAGTGGTTTATTTCAGCTCATGGCTTGAGTGTATAGTCTAACACAGTGGAAGGCATGGTGGCTACAGTGGATTGAGGCCATGGCAATGGGAGTGTAAGGCTGCTTGCTCACATCTGTGTAGACCAGGAAGCAGACATGAGACAGGAAGCAGGGCCAGGTTAGAATCTCACAGTTTATCCCCCAGTGACCCTCCTACTTCAGCTAGGCTTTATCTCCTAAAGGTTCCACAACTTTCCAAAATAGCACCACCAGCTAGGGATCAATTCTGTGGGGGACATTTTACATCCGAACAGTAACTATATATTATCTCTAAATATATCTCTAATCTTCCAAACAGTCTTGAGAAGTAAGATTTACCCTCAACTTACAGCTCAGAATCCCACAATAAATACTTAACAAAAGCAAGTAAGTGAATGGATTTTAAAAACTCATAAAGTGATCAGTAAGTACTGCTCACTGTGTGTGATAAATGTTGACCTTCTTCACTACAGAGTAAAAAGGCTCTTCCACAATTGAAGGGAGCACTTGGATTTACAGACAAGTAAATCATTCTGTAAATGTTTAAAGGCCAGTTAGCATATCTTAAGCAATCAGACCACGGGGCTTAGATGGTTACTGGACAATTGTGTGCAAGAACAAAGGCAGGAACCTCCCTGTGTGTAAAGGGCTGGCAGCCCACAGTCCACAGCTTTCTATATTTGGAGAAACAACAATGATGGATGTCACCCTTCGAAGAATGAAGAGTCTCTGATCTAAAAGACCAACCATAGCCCAACATGGAGAGAAAACTGAATGGCATAAACAGCTATTATGGATAATTAAAGCCCTCCATTTCTTAAAAAAAAGTTCTTTTTTTCCTCCCTCATTCTTGACCAGCTCTACCCTCCCCCATCCTTCTTATATAAAGTTTATTTTGGTACAGGGACGAATAGATTCCCACCCCATCTCTAAGAACTCCAAGTCAGGAGTGATATATGGAGTTGACCCACCAATTCCATTCAGTTGAGTGAGAATGTATTGTGTCCAGGCACTGTGCTGAGCACCGCGCAAAAGATGAGGTGATGGCTTCTACCGTCAGCATTCCCACAGCCCACCATTTGGGGGTGATCTTCATTCATTCATGTATGTGAATGTGCAAATATTTATTCACGACCTACAATGCTGAGGAAAGGCAAAAAACTTTAACACTGGGGCTGGAGAGATGGCTCAGTGGTTAAGAGCACTTACTTTCTTGCAGAGGCCCAGGTTCAGGTCTCAGTACCACATGGCAGCTCACAACTACTTGTGACTCTAGTTCCAGGAAATCTAACATCCTTTTCTGGCCTCCATGGATATTTTACACATGTAATTCACTTACATACATGCAAGCAAAAAACTCATACACAAAATAATCAATCAATCATTAAATAATTTAAAAACCTCTAACCCAACGTGATAAGCATTCTAACAGAAGAATAAAAAACCTTAAGGTGGATGGCGATGTAGCTCAGTAGCAGAACATGTGTCAAACACAAATAAACAAAGTAAGCAAACGAACAAAAAGTTAGAATAAAACAAAAACCCAAGGACTGGAGAGATGGCTTAGCGGTTAAGAGCACTTGCTGTTCTTCCAGAGGACCCAACATTCACATGGCAGCTCACAACTACCCGTAACTCTAGTTCCAGGGGATCCGATGCCCTCTTCTGGCCTCTTCAGGCATCAGGTGTTCACAGGGTACGTGTGTGTGTGTGTGTGTGTGTGTGTGTGTAGGGTTTTTAAATTTTAGTTTTTGTGTGTATGAGTGTTTTCCATATAAAATGAAAAAAACCAAATGACATTAAGGAATTATCAGGATTTCATGGAGCTGGCCATTTAGTCAAAGCTTGCTCATCTATTCATGGTAATATTTTACTTTTTGTAGAGTCAAACCTTAACAAAGCTCTGTGAGGCACTATTGATTGTATGAATGAAGAATGTGAGATTCAGAATGACCAAGGTACTTGTCCAAAGTTACACAGCTGCTGTGTAAGTGGCAGAGATGGCCATCACATCTAGGTTGCCTGATTGACTGAAGTGTGGTTTGCTTTTGGGCTTCCTCTTCGAGCTTGCCTGTCCAAAAAAGAGAAAAACGCCCCAGTAATTTAATTAAAAATTTTTTTTGAGACAGGATCTTACTATGTAGCTCTAGCTGCCCTGGAACCTGCTATGGCTTTGCACAGAGATTCACCTGACTGCAAGGATTAAAAGCATGTGCTGCCACACTTGGTGTGATTTAAGTTTAAAATTAATTATTATTTTATAGTGCTGAGGATCAAACACAAACTCTAATCCCAGCTGTCTCATTATTTCAATATTTTTGAAACAAATAAAATCTGATTTTGAGACCCTTACCTGATAAAAATTAAATTTTCATCAATTTTCCTTTTCTATCCCAGTTGGGCAAATGATTCATAGAGAACCCAGAAAGTCTCTAGTTGTTGGTCCACATTTGCTTATGACTTGGTGACTCAACTGACACTTTGAATAAAGGAAACTGAACTCAGTATCCAAGGCCCTCCTATTTGTTCCCCATACCTGGTTTCCACTGGGAAATTGTTATAAGGAGGTGGCGTCAGGTCAGGCAGCTCTGGGTCCTGCTGCTGAAAGAGCCCACACTTTTCTTCAGTTGGGAATACTTACCTTTTCTGCATTATTTCCCCAATCCCCATACTGTTGTGTAGTTCCTTAGGGAAGTCTCAGGGTGTCTTAGCTGGTACCATGCACAACGGAGTGCTTGTGTTGGTTTAGGTCCTCTAAGAAGCAGATTATAAGACAGGACTAGATATAGAAGACATTTTGTTTGAGAGAAAATGAGGAATTAGCAGGGAGTGGCTGGGAAGAGGACTCAGACTACATGCTGCCTGTGGAGAGAGCGGAAGGGAGCAAGGTTAGGTAGAAGAGTTACAGACAACACTACAGTACTAGGAAGTTTTGGCAAGGCCAGTGGGCAGTCCTGGAGCTGGTCACTGCCAGGGGAGTCCTGCCTCTTGCAGGAAGGGACCTGCCTTATGGCCCTGCTGTGCTCAGTCCTTGGCAGAAACCTGGTTTCTATGCCAAAGCCACAGTGGCATCAGAGCACAGCAGCTGGGCTGTCTCCTGTTAAGCTCCTCAAAGCCCCTTAGTTCCTGGAAATGCACTTCCATTCTTCATCATCTATAGCATCTGCTGCATAGAGAGATGTTGAGCTTAGGACCCGGCTCAGCTTCATAAATAGCAGAGATAATTATACTTACCATTTACTTATTAACACAAAGATCTTTCATGTACCTGGCACTGCACCGAATCATTTACATATACCAATCATCAATCAACCCTGGGAGAAAGCTACTAGGATCAGCCCGTTTAAGAGATAGGGGATGTTATGGGAGAAATCGCACCCTCTGACTAGTTCATACCTAGAAATCTAAGCTCTAGCACTTCAGAATATGTTTGTATTTGGAGGTAGGGTGTTTAAAGAGGCAATTCAGTTACAATTAGGTCATTAAGGGAGACCATAATCCAAGTGAGTAGTATACTTATAAGAAGACCAAGTTTGGACCCAAACACACAGAGGGGTGTTGGAAAAGTTAAAGATGGCCATCTATACACCACAGAGAGAAGACTGAGAAGAACCAGCTCTGTTAATGCCCTGACCTTGACTTCTGCCTTCAGGATTATATATCATTTATGCCCTTACCCCCAACCCCAATTCCCCCAGTTTGTGATACTTTGTTATAGATAACTCCTTCCCATTTTACCATTGTTCATGTTCTCTCTCTGTCTCTCTGTCTCTGTCTCTCTGCCTCTCTCTCTCTCTCTCTCCTCTCTCTCTCTCTCTCTCTCTCTCTCTCTCTCTCATGCAGAAGTCAGAGGATGATGTCAGGTGCCCTGATCGATCACTCTCTGCCTTATCCCCCCAAGTCTTTCACTGACCCTGACACTAAGCTGGCAGTCAACAAGCCCCAGTGATGCACCCCCCACCCCGCAACTTGGATTACAGGAACACACATTTTCATGTGGGTCCTGGGGATTCCAACTCAGGTCTTCTTGTTTGTGCTCCCTTACTCACTGAGTCATTCCATAGCCTCTGTCATTGTTCTTTACTTTGACTTCAACAAAACCTGCACTGTCTGGTAACTGTAGCTGCTAGTATATGTGTCTTTCTTCCCCACAAGCCTAAGAGCTGCAGGAGTGTGGAGAACATTCATTATTCAGCAATTCATTATCGTTCTCAGCAATAGCACAGAGTCTGATAAACAGTGGGTGCTTAGTAAGAGTCTGTTGAGCTGATGTGAATCTAACATGTTTGTTTTTCTGTACATATGCTTCAAGTCTTATCAAAAGAAGCTGCTAAGATTATCTTCTGTATGCGTTGGTGGTCTCATGAAAATATTTTGCTTCAGTTTAACTACTTTGTTAACAGTTATATTAGCGATCAATGTGTGGTGTTGCACGTCTTTAATCTCAGCACTCGGGAGGCAGAGGCAGGTGGATCTTTGTGAGTTTGAGGCCAGCCTGGTCTATGTATGGAGTTCCAGACCAGCCAGGGATACAGAATGAGACCCTGTCCCAAAACACCAGAAGCCCAACAATTGTGTTAGCAACTTATTTCATAGCTATGAAAACTGAGAAGCATACTCAGAAGGATTACAATACATCACAGGTTATAAATAGCTATTTTTTGTATTGTATGTGTGTGTATTTGTTTGTATGTTTGTATATATGTGTGTGCATGTGTGTATGAGCATGTGGAAGTCAGAGGTCTATTTTGGGTGTTGTCTTCAATCACTCTTAACCTTATTTTTTTACTTTATTTGTTTATTTTACTTATTGTGTGTATATGATGTGCATGTATGTGTGCGTGCGTGCATGTATGCATGTGTGTGTGTATGTGATGTGCTTGCCATGGTACATGTGTGAAGGTCAGAGGACAACTTTGGGGCATGTTTTCTCCTTCTATCATGGGACCTAGAGACTGAACTCAGGTTGTCAGGCTTGTATGTCAAGTACCTATACCCTTAGAGCCATCTTGCCTACCCGCCATCTTATTTTTGAGACAAGGTCTCTCTAAATCTGGAATTCACCAGTTTGTCTAGGCTTTTTCCCCCTCCAACTCCCACCACTGGGATTACTCGTTTTTCATGTGGGTGCTGGGATCTGAACTCAGGTCCTTACATTTGTATGACAAATAGTTCTTTTTATAATTGATAGTGTTCAGTTTGCCACATTACTTTTACCATTAAAGAAGAGGGTAATTCATTGTATAGACATGCCGTTATCTGAACCTATCTTTTAGCAAGCTTCAAGTGACTCTAAAATGAAGGTTACACTAATAATCAGTCGGGTCATGCCATGTTACTGACCCGTTGCTCTTTCCCTAGGAAATCAGTACAGTATATTGTTAAGGACATGAACTCTGAATTTGGGCTTGTATCCCACCTCAGATGAGATTTCTTCATTTGTAAACGGCCAGACAACACTACACCCCATTGAGTTGCTATGAAATTATAGATATTCTTTTCTTTTAGAGATGAGGCCTTATTCTGGAGCCCAAGCTTGCACTTGGATCCTCCTGCTTCAGCATTCCAAGAGCTGGGACTATAGGTGTGTACCACCAATCCCAGCAGATTCAAATGATTTGGTGCCCATAAAACTCTAACACAATATCCAGACATTAGTCATCTTAACCATTAAGATTGACTTTAGTAATAATGATGATGATAGTAATGACTTAAAATGCAGGTTGTATCCTTCTGTAAGTTTTCCTCCTTCCCCCTCCCTTGGTATCCTTTTTATTTTTGCTTAATACACTTTCCCCCACCTCTCATCCTGGCCTTTATTTGCTGTCCATTCTTTTTGTAATATAGAAAAATCGATGGCACCAATGAAGAAGAAGATAACATTGAGCTGAATGAAGAAGGAAGGCCAGTGCAGACGTCCAGGCCACGCCCCCTGCTCTGTGACTGTCGCTGTTGTGGCATCCCTAAGCGGTACATCATCGCTATCATGAGTGGGCTGGGATTCTGCATTTCCTTTGGGATTCGATGCAACCTTGGAGTTGCTATTGTGGAAATGGTCAACAACAGCACCATATATGTGGATGGGAAACCAGAAATTCAGGTCAGTATTGAGCCATCAAGCCTTCGCAGGAGCTTTGCTTTTAAAAAATCAATGTTGTGTGTGAAAACCTTGCTACATGAAAGCAATCAGTGCTAGTCATTCATAGATGTGACCGAACGTAGAGTGACAGCCATACACTGGGCTCTGAACATAGATGACAAATGATTATAAAGGGAGACAATTATATTAAAATATAAATATTAAAATATTTAAAAATCAAATTTATAATGTAGAAACATATAGACTTCTTTATTAACACGTCAGATAACAAAAATCTACACGTGAAAATTAATCTGAGATCATTTTTTAGTTTAATGTTGTGTTATAGTTAGAGCTGCAATTCAGTGGCAGAATATGTACTTAGCATGCTCAAAGCCCTGGTTCGACCCCTGGTACCCACCCCAATATTTGTGAGTTAAAAAGTAAGGAGGGCTTACATAGGCAAAGGATAAGTAAAAAAATTACTGAAGGTTGAGAGACTGCAATTATTTATCACCCTTTGGAGAATTCCAAAATCCTTCTTAGGGCCCTTGAGTCTCATAGGGTTTAAATGATGAACTGCGGATTATCCAGACCTGCTTTCAGACTTGACTGCTCATGTTAGCTCTGGGGCCTTGGGCAAGTTGTCCTTGTGTCCTGCAAAGAATAGTAAAGGAAACCCGTTCAGCTTAGCAATGAGATTGCAAAAGGCTGAAGGGGAACATGTAGGCTTCCTTATGAATGCATCAGACAAAATCTAGCAAAGTGTCTAAACTGTTACAATTTTAAGATTGCAGTATGAACAATAGTTTGAGATCATGACAACAAATGTAATCTGGTTTGTACATATTTATGGTTTTTCACTCAGCATAGAGTCTTGGGACAGATAATATTACCGTGGCTTGTGATCTACGTTCATATTTGCAGATTTGTTCAAATTTCAGTTAGGAGGCACTGAAGATAAAGCTGTTGGCTTTTTCCCATCCGAGTTCACAGACACACAGGATCCCTCCACAGACCCCAGAATGATCACTGCCCAAATGGGAGGAGGCCTGGTTAAAGTATGACAAGAGTGAAACCTCATCTTAATTCTGAGGCCACTGTTGTCATATATAAGTTCTGATGTGATTTAATAATACTGTTTTATGAGTACTGGAAACAGAAATCTAATTTTTTTTTAAACTAAGCCTAATAAATTATGGTAAGAATAAAACCAAATGAAAATGTATGCCTAGTGAACCACCCAATAAATGTTTATTTCATTAAACTGAACACAGGAACTGAGATGACTGTGGTAAGATTGGTCCTTCACAGAGTGGCATCTAATAGTTCTTAGGATACTATATTAGGAGAAATGCTTACATCAGAGTTTCCCATGTTGGTATCTGGGAAGTCATTGATTTGCTTGCAGGCTGTATTTGTGAGAAGACATTTCATGGCATGGGGCCTGTAATGTTTTTAGTGCTATGTGACTCTCCGAGGCAGGGACGTGGGATGTGCTATTTCCTTGACTGACGTGGTGGCAAGAATGGTCTTTTTCATGCTACATTTATTAATATCACCTGGAACAGCCTCCTGCCAAGCACTGGCTTGGAGAAATTTGATGTCAGTCCATGAAAAAGGGCCTTTAGTTGGCCTGCAGGCTTTTTTCTTTCTTTCTAAGAGATTATTCTACCAGAGGAAAATAGTGCCATGGAGATTCTTTAGTCTTCTTTTGATGCTACAGCTGAATCTGTCCTGAAAAGATATCCTGTTTATTTGGGGGAGGGGGTGAGAAGGTGATAGAGGGAGAGGAGCATAGCATCACATTTTTAAATAAAGAACGATGTATACTGGTAAGGTTTCAGATGTGTATCGCATGCATTCTTTCAGCCTTTTGTGAGCGAGGCAAGCTAATTAAAACTTGTCTGCAGAGGCCCAAATCAGAATGAGATGCTGTTTGCATTTATTTGTTCCCCGAAAAGACATGCCCTGGTCAATAGAGTCTGCTTAAAGGCATATAGAAAAGACATTTTTGATAAAGTCAGGAAACAATGCCAGTGTGTGCATTCTAGTTTCTGTGGGCTTGCGGGTTGGGTCTTAGAAAAAATGATCAAGATCTAAGCTATGCTTTGTATTATTCTGTCTGGCATCAAAGTCTGAGTTTATAAACTAGGCATGGTGGCTTATGCTTGAAATCCCGGTACTTGGGAGGCTGAGGAAGGAAGATTTTGAGTTCAAGGCTAGCCTCAGCTAAATAGTGAGTTCAAGGACAGACTGGGGCCTATAGCAAGACCATGCTTCAAAAAATGAGACAATCTCCCAACCAACATCAGAACCCCAAACAACAACAATAAAAATCTCACCAAAAGAAAGAAAGAAACAAGCAAGCAAACAAAAAACAAACAAAAACAACAAAAGGAATAATTTAGTTGCATTTCAGAGACTCTAGCTAGCATAGCTCTAAATCATAGCAGGCTTTTCTTCTCTTGTGCACACAGAACAAAGCTTAGATATCAGCCGAGGGCATCCAATAGGATAACAAAGTGCCAGAGATGGCTGGAATTTCTTATTGTGTCTTTTGTTTCATGGGAAAAAGTAGTTATTTTATACTGAGAAATTTTGGAAGTCTCATCTTCGAGAGAGGGGCAGAAGTAAATAGTATAAACATGTAGGTCTTTCAGATTAATGTGGCATGTGTTCTAAAGTGGTATGAGGATGACTTAGCTGGTATGTGGATAATCACTTTTAGTTTAATATTGTGAGTTATAACTAGGGTTGGAGCTCAGTGGTAGAGCATTTACTTAGCATGTTCAAGGCCCTGGGTTTAATCCCTGGCACCCACCCTAAAATTTGTGAGTTAAAACATATGGAGGCCTTATAGTGAAATGACAAAGGATAAACAAAAAATAACTGAAGGTTAAAACTGCAATTATTTATTACCCTTTGGAGACTTTCAGAATCCTTCCCGAGAGCCTTGAATCTTGTAGTTTTAAAAGATGGACTGTAGATTATCCAGGCATGCTTTCAAACTTGACTGCTCATGTTAGCTCTGGGACCTTGGGCAAGTTGCCCTTGTGTGTCCTGATCAGGGACTGAAGGCTGCAAAGAATGGTAAAGTAAAACCAGTTCAGGTTAGCAACAGGATTACAGAAGGCTAAAGGGGAACTTCATGAAAGTACAGTGCAGAGAGCGGTCCGCTTTGTGGTCAGTGTTCTAGATGGGATGATCCAGCATGGGAGCAGGGGACTGAGATCCAGATGCTCTCTACTAATGGAGAAAACAGCATCTTCATGTAATTCTTCAAGAGACAGGAACACAGTCCCCAGTGGGAAGTGCAGAGGGGATTTTTACTCCAGGGGAGTTGGAAAGTTTTTTGTGAAGGTCTTCAGTTTCTGGGCCCCTCATCTCTCATCTACTTTTCAAGTGTACTTTAGTTTCCCTTGTCTCTTGTGAACTGCATTTTGTTCTTTACCACAGCATCTCCCTCCCTCCACAGCTGAATCTTGTGAATCTATGACATGATTCTCTCTATTCTGGTGTCTATCAGCTGTGGTGGACCGCTGGGGACAGTCCCATAGCCAGGAAAGGAGAACACTTTCAGAAGGAGGGTAAACAGGATGACAAGAACCAGCATTTCTAGCAATTCTTTGCTAACCCTTATGACTCTTGTAAATGGGAAAGAAAAGGACTGCTTGCAGATGGAATGAGATCATTTCTATTAAGCACCTATACTAGTTTCCACCAACTTGATAGCTTAAAATAACAGAAATTTATTCTCTCATAGTCGTGAAGACCAGAAGTCTAAAGTCAAAGTATTGGCAGGACCTTGTGATTCTGACATCTCTAGCAGAGAATCCCTTCCTTGGCCCCAGGAGCTGCTGGGTTTGTAACTGAATCATCCAGGCACTGCCTTCATCCTCAGAGGACTTTTCTTCTCTGTGTGTCTTCTCTTTTAGCTCAAATTTCCCATGCTTTTCCCTTATAAATACACTTTTCATTGGACTTTGGATTTAGCAGGATAATTCAGATTATCCCACTTCAAGAACCTTGACTTTTTCACATTTGCAAAGATTTGTTCTCCAAATAAAGTAGTATTTATAGGTTGCAGGGATTTGATGTGGACATCTTTTTAGTAGAGAAAGAATTCTACCTCTAAGCTATATCTTTTAAAAGCAGTTTTAGTTTATGTGGATGAGTATTTTGCCTGCATGTATTAAGTGCACTTGTGCCATGTGATGCACACAGAGACCAGAAGAGGGCAGAGGCACCATCGGATCCCCAGGAACTGGAATTATGGCAGTTGTTAAGCCACCATGTGGGTGCTGGGAACCAAACCCAGGTCCTTTGCAGGAGCAGCCAGTACTATTAACCACTGAACCATCTCTCCAGCCCTCTAAACTATATTTTTAGGCATTATTTTACATTTCATTTTGAGACAGGGTCTCATGAAGTTGCCCAGGCTGGCCCTGAACTCATTCTATAGTCCAAGTAGGCCTTGAACTTGATCTTCCTGCTTCAGTTTCCTGAGTGGCTGGGATTACAGGCCTGCGTCACCAGGTCCAACTGAAAGTAATTGTCTTCCTAAACATTTAAGTGTGTGATAGATTATTGTTAACTCTTAGTCTTGTACAGCAGGTCTGTAGAGGTTTATTCATCTTGTTTGACTGAAATATTTTGCCCAGTGATTACTAACTCTTCATTTCCTCTCCTCCTAGTCCTGAAAACCACCCTCCCCTGCTGGATTCTATTAGCTTGACTCTTAGATACTTCATGAAAGTGAAATCATGCAGTACTTCTCCTTCGATGGCTGCTTGTTTCTCTTAGCACATGGCCCTCTGGTTCCTCCAGGTCACTGCATATTATGTTATTTCCTTCTTTTGAAAAATATTCCATTCAGTGTACACACCACACTTTACTCATCTGTCAGTAAACATTCACTCTATTTCCATATCTTGGCTACTGTGACTAATACTTCATTGAACATGAGAGTACAGATGTCTTTGAGAGTCTGAAATTTTTTGGATAAATACTCCAAAGTATTGTTGAAATACATTTTAAGTTCTATTTTTAAGTCTTTGAGGAGCTTATTTACTGTTTTCTTGAGTGGTTGTACCATCTTACATTTCCATCAACAGCATAGAAGGGGTCCAGTTTCTCCACATCCTTACCAATACCTCCTCCTCCTCCTCCTCCTCCTCCTCCTCTTCCTCCCCCTCCTCCTCCTTTTCCTCCTTCTCCTTCTTTCCATATGTATACACATACCTGCACATATGTATACACACAAATACATATATACACGCATACACACACATCTTAACAGGATGTGAGAACTAGTAAACTAATTGTGATTTTTCACTGTTTTTTTTAAGTTTAAAAAAATTTATTTACTATTGTTATTTTATGGGTATGAATGTATTGCCTGCATGTATATGAGTGCACCTGGGTTGTGCAATGCCACAGAGGTCAAAAGAGGGTTTCAGATTCCCTTGGAACTGGAGTGCTGGGAGTTGAACCCGGGTCCTCTGCGAGAGCAGTCAGTGCTCTTAATCGCTGAGCCATCTCTCCAGCCCCCATTGTGTTTTTCACTGTATTTCCCCAATGGTTCATGTATTTTTATTTCCCTGATGGTTAGTCATATGGATATTGGCCATTTATGTGTATTCTTTAATGAAATCTCTGTTCAAGCTGTCTTTTCACCCTTATGATTCAGTGGGGGCTCAAGTGATGCTGAAAGTTGGTTCTTAGCAATTTTAGTACTCTTTACTCCAGTATCAATAGAAATGCCATCTGCTCAGACAGAACGGTATCATTGACAATCAACAGCTCTGTAAAGCAGGTAGAAAGCTAAGTTTTATTATCTTAAGTAAGAATTGAGAGACTCAGCCAGGCATGATGGTGCGTATCTGTAATCCCAAGATTCAGGAGGCTGAGGCAGGATGATGATAAGTTTGAGGCCAGTCTGGGGTATATAATGAGACCCTATCTAACAACAACAACAAGAACAACAACAAGAATAACAACAGCAACAACGAAAACAACAACAGGAGTATTTATGTATTCATTCATTCTGGGGATTAAATCTAGGGCCTCACCCATATAAGGCAATCACTCTACCACTGAGCTACATCCCCAGAAATATACATTTGCTAAGCTAATGATAATATTTTTCCATTTTAGAGATTGAACCAGGGCCACATGCATGCTAAGCAAATGCTTTACACTAAACTACATACCCAACCCCTAAAAAATAAAGAGAAAGACAGAAAAAGGGATCAAGAGACCTAAGACTCTACTTTTTTATGCCATCACTAAACTGATATTTGAACTAATACAGCCCATGCTAAATCTAGGGCTTGTTTTTGGTTTCCCTCACGGACTTTCATTTTCTCCTTAGCACTCACTATTTAGTGTGTAACATTTTATGTATTTGTGTGAGTTTAAATTTGTGCATCTCTTTCCTCTGACTAGAAGGTGAATTTGTAAGACTAGAGACACTGGTTTGTGCTACCCCTGCTGTATCCCAAGTATGCAAGAGACTTTCCAGAAATATTTGCTGAATAAAAGAAGGAAAGGAAGACCTTAGAGGGCTGTCATATAGTGAAAAACGTGGCTGGCTGTTCTCTTATAAACACAACTGCATCTTATTTCTTGTTTCCAGACAGCACAGTTTAACTGGGATCCTGAGACTGTGGGCCTTATCCATGGATCTTTTTTCTGGGGTTATATTGTGACACAAATTCCAGGTGGCTTCATTTCAAATAAGTTTGCTGCTAACAGGTAAGATTAATTGACATGAGTATTACCTAGGTTATAATAGGGCTGTGTGCCTTTATTAAATCTACATATTTTTTCTCAATGCCAAATGAAAAACAGGAGCCAGGTAAAATGTAATGCAGAGACACTAATTCCAAATGATGATTCCAAAAACTATCTTTGGATTTACTTTTTGTCCACAATGAATTTACCTTATAGCTCATTAAATAATTATATGGTAAAAAGAATAATTATCTCTGAGTCAAGAGAAATGATTCCTGACCCCCTTACTCATTCACTGTTATCTCTATTAAGTAATTTCCTTTCCCTTTCTGGGCCTTGATTTCCTCATTTGTGAAATGAAACATTGGATTAAGTTGTGTTTTGGACCAGTGACATCACTAACACAATAGCATTCTGTCACGTGAGTGTTCGGGGCTTGTCTTTAGACTGTGAGATTCCTATGATGCTCCTAAAGCTATATAACAGTTGTTTGAGGAATTAGCTGTCAAGAACATTGTCTTAAGTAGTGGTTTTCTGTTAGTTGAAGTATTCGAAGAATGTATGGCCACTTGGGGGAGATGTTGATGCTGTGGACTGAACCATGTTCTAGAAAAGGAATAAACGAAATATCCAGGCCCTTTCAATATATTTCTCATATAACATTGCATAAGTCAATTTCGTGAGGTAAACCATTTTGCAAAGCAGTTTTGTCAGTTTCTGAAATCACAACTTAGATGGTTGTGAAATCAGTATAGTGAATCATCAGTAGATCTATTTTTTTTTTTGAAAAAAGAACAGAAGAGGATGTAATTAAAAAGAATAAAAACTGAAAAATAGCTGAGTACACTGCCTATGAGAGTAAGTATTGGTTTCTGAAACTGGTCTCAGTTACATTTGTGTGTATGAGTATAGACTGGGCTGCAATATGATATATATATATATATATATGTTTGTGTGTGTATGCATGTATATGTGTTCATGTGTGTGTATGTGTGTGTGTGTGTGTGTGTGTGTGTGGCAGGTATATATTTTTGTGTGTATGTGTGTGAAGACCAGAGGTTAACATCTAGTGTCCTCTTCAATCCATTCCCACCTTATTTTTTTGAGACAGGATCTCTCGCTGAGCCTATAGCCTAGAGCTAATTGATACAATTAGACCTGCAGATCAGGAAGCCTCAGAAATTCTATCTCTGCCTTTCCAGAGCTTCGGTTACAGGCTTACACTGTGTGTTTGCCTTTCTATGTGGGCTCTGGGGTATTGAATTCAGGTCTTCATGCTTTAATAGCAAGCACTTTACTGACTGAAGCATCATCTCCCAAGCCTGATAGGAAATATATTGTAAGGGTCAAGGTAAAACAGTTTGAAAACCACTACTGTAAGATCTAAATCTATAAAAGCATAACTATCTTATGTTCTTTTCAAAGTTGTTACTTCCTGTTGTTCCTTACTTAATATATTCTTGTTAAAAAGTGACTACGTATCGTTTGCTATTGACTGTTTATTGGTTACTGCTTACACTTCTGCCCCTGAAGGAAAATCACACATAACAATATTTTGTAGCATGTAAAGTAGGTGGAAGTATTATTAAAATAGGTGAGGAGGGGTGTCTGGGGATGTAACTCGGTTGGTAGAGTGCTTGCCTAGCATGCACAAAGTCCTGGGTTCAGTCTCCAGCACTGCATTAAACTGGGTGTGGTGGCACAGCCTGTAATCCCAATGCTCAGGAGGTGGAGATAGGAGGATCAGAAACTCAAGGTCATCCTTGGCTAAATAGTGAGCTCAAGGCCAGCTTGTGCTACCTAAGAACCTGAACCCTGCCTCCCCTCCCCCCCCCAAAAAAAAATCTATGAGAAGAGAGAAGAAAATGGTTTCTTCTCTGTTTTTGTTTGTTTGTTTGTTTCCGAGTACCCTACGCCCTACAGAGAGGAGAGCGTAAGAGACTCTGGCAGGGAGGAGGGAACAAAAACCAGCTCACAGCTTGGGCCCAGGTCACGAGCTGCTTCCTAGTCAGTATTCTCTTCTGTTCTATTGAGAGCTGAGTGCAAGCCGGAGACACTGTCCCAAACATGGTCTCAAATAAGAAGGGGAAAACTAGTCTGAATGTGAGTCTACAGGAAGTTCTTAGCCTAGTCATCCTGCAACATCAAGTTCGTTAGACATCCCTGTGCTGCCATAAATGTCCATGGACTGGAAGTATGTAATCAAAGCAGACTTGAAGTCTAACATTTCATCTATTTCTCTGAATTAATTTCTCATAATTTCCATAATGTTCATTCATGAGCTGTCAGGCTGCTTTCTGATGTTTGACTGAAATACCTTAGCTGTCATCACCTGGGTCAATAACACAGTACTTTGATCCCTTAGGGTCTTTGGAGCCGCCATCTTCTTAACATCGACTCTGAACATGTTCATCCCTTCTGCGGCCAGAGTGCATTACGGCTGTGTCATGTGTGTGAGAATTTTGCAGGGTCTAGTGGAGGTAGGAGGTACCCTTTCTTTATTGCTTTCAGCCAGGGAATGGTGTTTTAGAACACTGACCTTCTGAAGAAAAGCCCCTTTCTCAGTTTTCTATCTCCCTCTGTACTACTCAGGGTTCTCTAGAGGAACATTTTTATTAGATTGTATTGCACTATGGTCTGGGTAGTCCACAATGGCTGTCTGCATACATGACAGGCTGAAAACCCAGTAGCTACTCAGACCATGAAGCTGGGTGCCTTAGCAGTCCCAGTCTGGTACTGAAAGCCTGGAGGATTCCTGAGGAGCCACTGGTCTTCATTCAGTCCACATTGGAACTTGAAGAAACTGGATTCTGATACCAGCAGAGGATGTTGTGGCAGTGGTGACCGTGGCTACAGTGGGCAGCAGCATCAGGGTAGATGAATTTGCCAATGAGACACAAAGGCAAACAGGCAAAAAACAAAAAGCTTTTATTCTCAGCCCCCCCCCTTTTTTTAAAATCTGGTGGCCACTGGAAGGTGCTATCCACATTCAGGGAGGGTCTTCCCACTTCAGTTGATCTGATCAAGTAAATGCCTCATGGGTGTGCCCATCAGTTTGTCTCTTAGTTGATTCCAGATCCAGTTGACAACCAAGCTTAACCATCACACCCACTTTGTCCTGTCATCCTAGCTCTTTGGTGATTGGTAGGATTATGAATCTTTCAATTAAAATGCTTAGTGTAACTTCACATATTTAATAATACATATGGATCATGCATTCCATAGTGATTTTAGAGATTATCTAATTCAGTATCTTTCATTTTACTAGAGTGAAACTGATGTCCCAGACCTAGCATTCCTTTAGTGAAAATGGAGTGAATTTTACAATAAATCTGTAAATGTCGAAAGTTGTAGTTTTATGCAGAGATTTACTTTGGTAAAGGAGGTAGCAAGATTTAGAGCCAGAAGTTAAATATTCTGAGCTCTGCAGGACATACAACATCTGCTGTGACTACCGAGTGTGGCTATTAGAGCATAGAAAAAGTCATAGACACTATGGAAACAAAGGGGCATGACTATTCAAATAAATCACGTACACAATGGAATCCGAATTCCATATGTTTTTATGTGTCATGAGACATTTTCTTCTGTGTTTTTTTTCCTGTATGTTTTAAAATATAAAATCTTTCTGGCTTTAGAAAAACACATGGCAGGTCAAACTGGGTCATGATTTGCCAACACTTGACGGAGAGCAACCCTTCCCAGTCTCTGACACTCCCCTCCAGCCTCCTGGAGAACTTTGCTGTACCTTGTACTAGCTGTATTATTTGTTTATTATTTTTCCCTTAATGAATTCACCTAACACCCCCCTCTACATTTCTAAGCAGAGGTGGCTATTAAATTATGGGTTTAATGTATTTGTTAGTTACATTTTTGTGTGAAGCATATTAGGATATATGTGTGCCAATTTTAATTAAGAATGTTGTCAGCTTGATGGTGCAGGCCTTTAATCCCAGTTACTAAGGAGTCAAAGGCAAGAGGATCTCAAGTTTAAGGCTTACCCAAGCAACTTATAAAGAACTTGTCTCAAGATAAAAATTTAAAAGGGCTAAGGAGGATTGGAGAGATGGCACTGCTCTTGCAGAGGACCTGAGTTCAGTTCTCAGCACCCACATAGGGGCTCGTGGCTGTCTGTTAACTCCAGCCTCAGGAAATGCAATTTCTCTGTCCGTAGGCAACTGCCCTCATATATACAAACCCTCACACAGGCCCATGTACATACATATAATTAAAAATAATAAAAATATTTTTTAAAAAGGCTAAGGGCTAAGGATAGAGTAGTGATAACATACTTGCCTAGGGTGTACAAGACCTATGCTCAATCCCCAGGATGGAAAAAAAGAAGACTCTAGAATCTAGGCTTCTGTTGTTCTATCCCAAATCCAACTTTAGTCCCTCTAGTCCCATAAGACAGACATATCACACGTTGGTAACAGCCAATGTGGTAAACAGAATATGCCATTTACAGCCATGAGGACCAAGACTAACATCTAGTCCCTTAATGATCGGCTTCTATATCTTGAAATGAGGAGACGAAGTAATTGATGGTATAACTGACTTCCCACATCTCTATTCTTTAGTAACATGAAATATAAATATTGGACTCCTGATTCTCCACCATACATATAAGTGTACTGTATTTGAAAGTCAGTATCTGTCTTATGAACCAAAAGTAGCTAAAATATGTGATTTAGTGTTTGTTTTAATATGTTGGGGCATCTATAGTACACTACACACAACAGGCATTTTTCACTCATGGCTCTGGAGGCTGGACGTCCAAGACTCCTTGTGGACAGATTCATTGTTTGGTGTGGGCCCACTTCCTGTTCATAGACAGCCATCTCTGTGTTTTCACCTGGCTGAGAGGGTGCTGCCTAGGTCTCTCCTATAAGGACACTAATCCCATTTATGAGTATTCCTCCTTCATCTTGTCACCCCAAAGGCCCATATTCAAATACCATCACACTGGGGATTAAATTTCAACATACAGGTTTGGAGAGGAACATCAACTTTCAATCTACATCAGTGTATATAATTTTTTTATTTTATTTTCATTTAAAAATATTTTATTTTTTATTTTAATCTTATGTATATGAGTATATTTATTGCTTGTATGTGGGTGCATCCATGTCATGCATTGCCCATGGAGGTCAGAAGAGGGTGTCAGATCGGAACTGGAGTTACAGATGGTTGTTATCCACTGTGTGTGCTAGGAATCAAACTTGGGTCCTCTGCAAGAGCAGCCAGTGTTTTTAACCACTGAGGCCCTTTTCCAGCCCCAATTTAAAAAAATTTTATATTGTAGCTTGTGTGAAGAAGTTGCACTCATGTTTTAAACACAAAGAGAAATTGGAATAAATTTTAATAATTGATTTTTATCCCTTCTACCAGGGTGTGACCTATCCAGCCTGCCATGGGATGTGGAGTAAGTGGGCACCTCCTCTGGAGAGAAGCAGGCTGGCCACAACCTCTTTTTGTGGTAAGTGTGTTAGAATCATAGGTTAATTTAGGGATGTTTTCTGGCTTTAAGTAATGGACAGATCTACTAAGAGTCTTCAAAAGAACCTTTTTCCCCCCCATAACAGAATTCCTAAGTTGCTGGTATTTGGACAGCAGCTCACTGGGCTGTCCCAGGGCTCTGTTCAATTCCTGGGGTCCGTATGATGGAAGGACTGATGCCTACAAGTTTTCTTCTGACCATCACCTCTTTGCCATGGTGTCTGCATGCACCCATGGACATAGAATGAATAAAAATATAATTATTATTTTTAAATTATGACAGATGGGATTATAATACTCTACCCTCCTACTTCTTTTTATGCTGAAACGAAAATACAATGACTTGCGTAGGCTGCGCAGATGCTGAGTCATAGAGCTGGACTGAGACTGCTTGGGTCTTGATATGGAACTTTTCTTACTGCACTTTACTACCACATACACATTGTCACAGAGATACTTAAATGAATTGTACTCATTATATTCCAGGTAAAAATGAAGTAGAAACCCATTCATCTTATCCAAAAGTAAATCAGTGACCTCCATGTAACAAGGCCTCCATGTAATTCACAGGCCTCTGAACTTTCCCTCACCAAGGTTGCCTCATTCCATGCCTTTTCTTCGGGAGTAGCTCTCTTATGAATGCTTGGGAGGAATCAGTGTTCTGAAGGGTTTACCTCAGTACTTATTAGTGAGAGAAAAATGGTAGCCATCAACACAGTTGTAAAATACATCACAATTTTTTTTTAATAGAGGAAGGTGCCATGAAGGCAAAAATGCTGTAGTTCACAAACCTTACAATGTGATCAGCCAGTTAGAATTTGAATTTAGGTCTGTCTGACATTTTTTCCAGACCATTATAGTTATTGTTGCATTATAGTATGTTTATGAAACTAATGTAAGAATTTTATTTATTTATATTTATTATTTTAAATTACATGTATGTTTGTGTGCCTGTGTGGGGGTATATGCATGTGAGTGCAGGTGCCCATGGAAGCCAGAAGCAATGATCTTCCTGGAATTGGCACTACAGGCAGTTGTGGGCTGCCTGACTTGGGAGCTAGGAATTGAACTCAAGGCCTTAGGTCCTCTGCAAGAGCAGTACATGCTTCTACTTCTGAGCCTTCTCACTAGCCCCAATGTTAGCATTTTAAAAAACCATTTTCTGCCTATAAAAGAATCACTTACTCTGAGAAAGTCTACAATTATATACCATGCTTAAAATAATTTTTAGTCAAATATTAGGAAATGTTTTGCTGAAATTTTTATTTACTTTTATCTTTGTTTAGAATTGATTCTTGACTCTTAACTCCTGGTTTTTATTCTTTTTTTCTCTCTTTTCCTCTATGTATGTGTGATGTGTGATGTGTGATATGTGATGTGGTGTGTGTGTGTGTGTGTGTGTGTGTATGTGTGTTTGTATGTGAGTGAGAGACTGTGCATGCCATGGTAGGCCTGTGGCAGTCAAGGACAACCTTGGGTATGAGTCCTCACCTCCTGCTTTTTTCGAGGCAGGGTTTCTTTAGTTGTTTTGCTGCTGCATATGCCAGGTTAGGTGGCTCATGGATTTCCAGGGTTCTTCTGTCTCTGCCTTCTATCTACGGTGATAGGAGTACTGTGAATGCAGGTGCTTACAACTGCACTCAGGGTTACCTAGGTTTCGGGGATCTGAACTCATATCCTTATGCTTGAGTGGCAAGTGCTTTACCTACTGAGCCATCTCCCCAGATTCCCTCTTTTTTTGAGACAGAGTTTCAAGTAGCATAGGCTGACTCTGAACTCCTGATCCTTCTGCATCCACTTCCAGAGTGCTAGGATTACAGCTGTGGACCATCACATCCTGCTTCCTGGCTTTTATTCTAAGGAGAAACAGAACATAATCCTGCCTCTCCCCACCTTTGGGGCTGGTATTGGATGACTGAGTACAGTTGAGGCTACTGAATTGTGATTATTATTATAGCCTAGGTAGAACTCTGCTTTGTTGTAATCCAGGTTATTCACCAAAGAACCCAAAGCTCGTTTGCGAAATCTGAATTCTCATTTGACTGTCTATGTGGGCCAGTCTCTTAACAGCATGATCCTAAATATCAGCTTTTTTAAAAATTCATAATTAAAGAATTAATTCTTGAAGCTGTTGATTCTTTTTTTCCCCCTCTTTTTTAAGCATCCTCGGTATTTCCTTGCACAGTTTAGCAGGCTTCCTCAGTCGTAAAAGTGGTTTGGTACAAAAATAGCTGGTCAGATTGATCTGTCTGTGGGGACATGAGCCCTAGAGGGCATTTTGAGAGAGGGCTTGCCCATGTAGCCCAGGCCAACCTCCAATTTATAATCCTCTTGCATCTGCCTCCCTAGTCCTGATTGCAGGTGTGTACCCCGCATAGTCTGGGGTCTGATTTTTTTTTTTTCAAGTTAGCATGCCTTTCCTAAGACAAGCTAATTTGGACTTCTTTGCCAAGGGGAGAAGTCAATCTTCCTCTTTATTTCTATGAGCATTTTTATTACTTTTTCTTATTGTCTCTTTATCTTCTTTAAATCATCATCAGCATCATAAACTACTCCCTGGGAGTTTGTTGGGGACAGTTTCCATGTCCCTGCTTTGTGTCTAGTTCGAAACTGCACACCCAGCTGAGATGTCTTTGGAGACCATCTATGGCCTCTGATTTGCTATAGCATATCTCCACCTTGCAGAAGTCTCAACCAAGCCCAGAAGATGTAAGACTGAGCCCACTGACTGTGGATGGTCTGATCCTTGGCCTTGCTTTCTGTGGTTGGTTAATCGGAAAGGCCTTTCATTTTGATTTGCCAGCAAGATAAGAGTGACTAGCAGCCACTCCCTGTTCTTAGGATGGTTTTACAGCCATAAAAGGGCTGATTTAAAAGTGATTTGACTTTACAGGAAAGATACCTGGTCAAGGCCACAGGACTTATTACACTTTCCACCTAAGGCGTGGCCTGTTTCAAAGAATAGTCAAGGGAAAAATGTTACTAGAAGGAAACTCAGGCTTAGAGTTAATCAGTTCTTCATTTTAAAAGCTATAGGAATAGGAATAAGAGTCTAGAAATACCTGGTCAAACTGTTGTTTTAGAGTTGAGGAAACTAGGGATAAGAGTTGAAATTCTCATGGCTAGTGAGACAGAACTGGGAAATATCTCTCACCCTTGATCAGTTTTACCCGCCTCCATGGAACACCGGTCCCTGAGGACATCATCTGCCCTCTGTGGTGAACATGTAGGTGTTGAAGTCCTCTCTACAATCCAGCCCAGGGTAGAGTACCCCACTTGGGACAAGCCCAAGAGGCTGAGTGAGTGATGGGAAATGACATTGGAGCTGTGGCTGAAGATGAGGAAGAGTTTGATAGACAGGGGACAAGGGTAGTGTGCTTAAGTTGTAGTTTCTCCAATGAAAGAATGCTTCTTAAAATGGGGAATTATTAAGAAGCTGAGGGTGAAGGATACAGGACTAAATTACTATAGAATAAGGGCTTCTCTGAACAGGTACAGGAAACCTGTTCTTACACCTGTCACCTTAGGCAATTTACTTCTCCTCTAGTCTTGTTTTTTCGCTATGAAATGGGGGATAATGCTGGTGTCTTCCTCATCAGGTTGAAATAAATGAATATAATCACAGATGCAGCGTACTTAGCATAGTACTTGACAAATAAAGGACTCAGTGCATGGTCAATGGTCATTCTTCTTGATCCTCCCCATCTCAAGTGTGCCTTTGAAATCTAACCTTCCTGCTCTGTGGGGCAGAAGACCACTGTACACACACACGCACACACACACACACACACACACACACACACACACACACACACACACACTTCTTAACATATGTCCTTCTTGGAGTGTTTGCCTTATTGCTGTGAGGAATTCTGAGGTTTAAATTAATTTGCTTTGGGACTGAAGATGTATCTTATTAGGGAGAATGTTTGCTTATTTGCAGGAACACCTGAGTTCTATCCCAGCACCACATAAAAACAGGTATGGTGGTACAGACCTGCAATTCAAGCACCCTAGTTGTAAGAGCCGAGAGGACAAGAATTCAAGGTCATCCTTGGTTACCTATTGAGTTTGAGGCCAGCCTGGGCTATATGAGAGCCTGTTTCAAAATGTAAAAATATGCTTTGTCATTCTGTACATAATAGAATCAGCAATAGTTGGCATTTGTATAACCCTTTCCCGTTTACAAAGCACCCTGACATATATAGCTCAGGCTGTCTTTAAACCAGCCCCATGAGGTAGATATTTGATTCCTATCTTATCTCTAAACGAGTTTTTCTACTTCTTCAGGTGTCATAATCACATTCCACGTCCCAGGTTGCATCTGGCATAGAAATCAGGCCCAGTTTAGGCAGTTGTGATTTTTTTTTTTCTATTTCTCCGGAACTCACCCATTTCCTGAAGATCTTGCTTACTGTTAGATTTGGGAAGTGAAATTTCCTTTGATGCTGCTCACTTTTCTCAAGCAAAAATTTTCTTATTCGTGGCTCAGGGAACAAAAATTTTCTCATTCATGGCTCAGGGAACATCTCATGAGTAACTTTTCAGTTCAGTTAACATTTATTAGGTGTTTACAGGGCTCAAGTTTCCTACCAGAAAAAGATAGGGAGGCCGAGTTACTGCCTCCTGCCCTCAATATCTTGTCTAGACAAGATAAACAGCTTCACACAGGTATTTCAAAGTAAGAAATCTCAAAGGACAACAACACAATTTAGCTAAGACCTTAACTGGCTTTATTTTCTCTTCTCAAATCAGCACCAGTTCATTTCATAAAGCAGAGTGATTATTCCAAATGGGCCAAGCAGAAGAGGTTGGGTCAATGGGCAGAGAAAGGCTGACAGAAGCAGAAATAAAGAACAGGAAGCAGACTGGGCATTTCAGTTTCTTTCCACGTACTGCATCAGGGCAAAGATGGGGCAATAGAAAAAGAGCTAGTTAGCATCTGGTGACTCTCAACATCAGATGAGTCTCTTAATGTAAGAATTGAGGCAGAGGGAACTGTGTTATGCCTGTGGAAACTGGCCTGTTTGAAAAATTTACTGTTATCTTTCGTCTCACCTAGTTTCTTGCAAAATCTGATAAGCAGCTCAGCTCAGTTTTGACTTGATGATGTTGAACTAATGATTCCATTTTAATTTTTAGTTTGGTCTTTAGGGTCCAGTGTAAGAATCCATCTCATCCCAAACAATTGGCTCCTGTCATTTTTACTCAACAGAGAGAATCTTTTAAAGTATATCCATTAAGGAAGTGGATGGAGACAATAGCCCTACTGACAGCCTGGAATTCAACTGCTCCTGAATTGTGCGCGTGTGTGTGTGTGTGTGTGTGTGTGTGTGTGTATCTTTATTTTCTCTTTAACAAGACTACATGGTCTTCTAATAGTGCAGTATCTCTCATTTGAAAGCGTAGGTGAGATCCTGAGTACTTTGAGCTCTGAGAGGTAGGTTCCACATGTTCCTTTACTTGCTGTCTTTAGAACCCAGTATTGTATCTGGCTGCATTAAAAAGAATTCTTTTACGCTCTTCTCATCTCCTAATTCCATTTGCCTGTGTAATTCCAAATTGTGGTACCTGAGTTAGCTTTGGCAAATCCCTGGATGGGTCCCTCAGTGAAGTTAAAGACCGTCCTGAAGATGTTCCTCTCTTGGAATCTCTGTTTGAAGGCATGCTGGGGAGCTGGGGGAGCTCAGTTGCAGAGCACGTGGGTTCAGTCCCCAGCACAGCAACTACAACAGCAATAATGCCCACTGCGAGTTTTCCTGTCTCTTCCCATGGAGGCACCTGACTTGGACTTCATTCATCACACACACTTATGTGGGTTGAGAAACCTGTATGATGACTCGGCAATGTTCCTCAATCTTTTCTGCTTCCAGGTTCCTATGCAGGGGCAGTGGTTGCCATGCCCCTGGCCGGGGTGTTGGTACAGTACATTGGCTGGGCCTCGGTCTTTTACATTTATGGTGAGTGATTTGGTTTCATGAGTTCTTCTGGTGAGTCATAGAGATGTATATTATTATATAAGGGTATGGTTCAGAGTTTGTTATATGGAAACAGAAACACTAAGATAAGTTTATTGTACAAATAGAATGCCTACTAGTAAATAATTTAATGCTTATATTAAAGTGGGTATTTTAAGTAAGCAGAGTGTTATCTTCCCTTAAATGTTAATTAACAAAAAACTTGCCACTGACAATATTATTATTTTTATTATCTTAAAAATTGAAAAAAGTAAAGATGGAAGCAAGTGAGGGCATCTCATCATCATTGCACCTTTTGTTTTTATCTGCAGGTATGTTTGGGATTATTTGGTATATGTTTTGGCTGCTGCAGGCCTATGAATGCCCAGCAGCTCACCCGACAATATCCAAGGAGGAGAGGGCCTACATCGAGACAAGTATAGGGGAGGGGGCCAGCTTGGTCAGCCTGAGTGTAAGTACAGAGGGGAGAGCTTGCCTCTTTCCGACGCCCATTCCTTTCAATGACTGTATTGCCCTCTTAGAAAAGTAAGATGTCAGTATCCTCATTCAACAACTCACAGTATTTTTACTCCCTAGAAATTCAATACACCATGGAAAAGATTTTTTACATCATTGCCAGTCTATGCGATCATTGTGGCAAACTTTTGTAGAAGCTGGACCTTTTATTTGCTCTTAATAAGTCAGCCTGCTTATTTTGAAGAGGTCTTTGGATTTGCAATAAGTAAGGTAAACACACAGTTCTTAAACTTTAATATTCTTGATCTGATTGAGAATATCTTTGCATGATAAAATAATTAAATTACTGATCGTTATTCATAACAGTTCTGTGATACTTTGTGACCCAGAGGCCAGACAGGTATACATGTTGGGGACCCCTGTTGTTTTAGGTTGAAACGAGGCTGAGCATGGGCCAGGGGAGCAAGCCAGTAAGCAGTGTTCCTCCATGGCCTGTGCTCCAGCTCCTGCTTCCTGGTTCTGCCCTGCTGTTGGGGACCCCTGCTGTCTAAGGTAGCAATCTCTACATGTCTGGATAGCCGCAAGCCGGCTTGGCGTTCATATGCGGAGACTCCCTTTCTCAGCTGGGCACCTTCCTACTCTCTTCCTGACTCACCTTTGAAGTGCCCGTCACAGATACATGTCCTCTGGCACAGAAACTGCCAGGTTTTTCCTGTGTGATAATCAGGCACTGTCTGACAGCCTGATAGAAGCCCACCACCACATGTAAATGGGGCATCCCAGGAGCACCTATCAGCTAAGGCTTTTGCTACTGCCTCCACATTATAAATCTTCTGGTTTCACCCCAATAAATCGGAGCTGAATCACTAAGATCTGGAGCTGAATCACTAAGATCTGGAGCGGAGCTGAATCACTGAATAAAGGAGCTGAATCACTAAGATGTGGAGCTGAATCACTGAGTCTGACTGAGCTGTATCCTGTGTCTTATTGTCTACGATTAAGTCTCCCTGGAGGGGGCTATCCCTTTGTAAACAACCACTCGTGAAGATCTTGCTTTCACCGTGGGGGGGGGTGTGCATAGAGGGAGCGCCTGCAGCTTGGAAAGGAACCCTCCCGGGTAGCCACGTAGAGCCAGGGACCTGCACAGCAGGGACCTGAACAGCAATGCGGTGCGTTAAACGTGCGCATCCCAGCGGCGCACGAGAGACCGGCCGAGATCCCCGCGTGCCCACATATACATTCTGTGCATAGTATAATGGCTATTTAATTTCTTCTTAGTAAGGATCATGGATGTGTTAAACTGCTTTTAAAGGTTTTGGTTCTATCCAATCTCAGAGTGTTTTAGAAGCTAGTGCAAAGACTGAATATAAATTCAAAGATAGAAAGATTGGATGGAGTGGCTTTTTCTTCTTCTCATTGTGGGCTGGCAAAATGTATCAGTGGGTAAAGGTGCTTGCTGTCTAGGCTCATGACCTGAGTTTGATCCTGGGTACTTACATAGTGGAAGGAGAGAATTGTAAGTTGTCCTCTGACCTCCACATGTACGCTATGGCACATATACCACCCCTCACCACAAAATAAACAAATAAATTAGTAAATTACTCAATGGGTGGCAGAAAGAACCTTGAAGTTCATGTTTCAGATCACCCTTCTTTCTCTAACGGTGATTTTAGCAGTGACAAACATTGCTGGTGGTGCTTAGAAAGAACCTCTTTCAATGTCCTCAGACATTAGGTTTTCCATATTTTAGGGAGGGAGTTTATTTTTGTAAATATTTTTCATTAATTTGAGAATTTTATATAGCCTATTTTGATCATATTCAGACCCCCTTCTCCCTCCCCAGCCTCACCTTACTCACCCCATTTTGTCCTCTATTATTATTTGTCTTTTTAAAACATTTTTATTGAATTTTTGCAATTTTCATACAATATAACTTGATGGCATTTAGATTCCCTCTCCTATCCCCACCTCCCGTTATTTCTTCCACCTAATTTAATGTAATATATATATATATATATATAGAGAGAGAGAGAGAGAGAGAGAGAGAGTCTAACAGAGACCTATAGAGTCTAATTTGTATCTCCAAATGTCCTTCAATGTGGATCCAGTCACTGGAGCCTGGTTAGCCTACCAAGAGTGCCATGCTTGAAAGAGACTGTCTCTGCCCGTCCCAGCAGCTAACTCACAATTTCCTTAGGTGGGGTTAGAACATTTTACCCACTTTCTCATGTCTCTGCTGGAATTTTGTTTTTCTGGTTTGAGTTTGCATGGGACTTGTGCATGCTGCCACTCTTGCTGTGAGTTCATATGAGTAACTGATCAGCTGACTGGGAAACTCTGTTTCCTTGTGGTCATCCATTACTTCTGGCTCTTAGAATCTTTCCACCCCCTCTTTGGGAGCAGAAGTTTGTTATAGGTGTCCTATTCAGGGATAAGCACTCTGCAGCCTCTTGTTCTCTGTACATTGGCTGGTTGTGAGCTTCTGTGTTAATCACCATCGCTTGCTTAAGGAAATGTCTCTGGTGAGAGTTGAGAGATGCATTAATCTGTGGGTATGACAATAAGTCATTAAGAGTCAGTTTAGGGCCTAGAGAAATGGCTCAGCAGTTAAGAGCATTGGCTGCTCTTGCAGAGGACCCGGGTTCAATTCCAAACACCCACATGGTGACTAACAACCATCTGTAACTCCAGTTCCAGGGGATCTGACACCTTCTTCTGACCTCCATGGACATTTCATGACAACGGGACCACTTACACGCATGCAGGCAATACACTCGTATACATAAAAATAAACTAATAAAGTTTAAAAAAAGAGTCAGTTTAATACTATAACTACTTAGTAGGAAACTAGTATTAGGTTCTCCCTTATGTCCTGTGACCTGTCTAGCCTCAGGTTCCTAAGCCTGATATCAATGTTAGGTATGTGTTCCATCCTAGGAAGTGGATCTTAAATACAATTAAAAAGTGGTTGGTTACTCCCATAATATTTGTGCCACAATTGCACTGGTGGACATGTTTTGCCAGGCCAGTTGTTATTGTAGTTCACACGATTCACTGCTGGGTAAGGTTGATGATTATTTTCTCCTTCTGGTAGCTTGCATAGCACCTTACAGCAGTATGAATGCTAGCCAGTAGATGTGAGGCTCTGAAGTCAGTAGCAGCTTGATTTCTCCTTCTTTTTGTTATACAGCTCATGTATGTAGTATCTTCAGTAATAGGGTCTTGCTATCTGGTTCTGGTGGCTAACCAAGGGTAGGGCCAAAAGCCAGTATTGTTTGAGGGTCTATAGGACCTGTGGTCAACAGCTTCCAAAGAGGCATTCCATTCCTGGCACTGAGTTTATTTATTTATTTTTAATTAGCCTATGATGTCTAGAAAAGGCAATGTCCTCCTGTTACAGGATAACCCCTTTAATCTCCTTTTATGATATATATGTATATGCTTTAAGAAGCTTCTATAGTGGTAGGTTTCCATATGGCTTTTTCTAAAGGCCTTTAGTGTTACTTATCCCTGCACACACTCCCTCCTCTGCCCTGCCCTTCCATTCCCCACCTCATTTAACCATTCTCAGTCTAATGTTCCTTTTCCCCTTCATATCACCACATTCCACCATCTCTCCCAGGAAGCCTCCCCCTACCACGGCCATTTAGTGGTTTCTTTAAAAATTTGTTTAAATTGAATTTTTGTGTACTTCATATAGAACGTCTTAATCAACGTTATACCCGTTCCCCATTGGCACCTGCCCATAACCCTACCCGCCCACTGGAGTTCATATATTCTGTCATTTGTGTTAAGGCCTGTCATGTCAAGTTAGTGTCCCCTGATGCTTCTTAGTGCAGGTTCCTCCACTGAGGTCTAGTTAGCCTATCTGAAGTTCCTCCCTTTAAGAAGATCAGCTCTTCCTCACCCAACAGTAATCAACTGCCAACAATTCTTTGACTAAGATTGGGGCCTTCTGTCCATTTCCACAGTTCTGTGCTGAGTTTTTGTCTGCTTGAGTTGGCATGGGTCTTGTGCATGCTGACACCATTGCTGTAGGTTCATATGAGCAAGGTTCCACAGGAGCCTATAGGACTCTGTTTCCATATGGTCATGCATCTCCTTCCTGGCTCTTACAGTCTTTCTGACCCCTCTTCTGCAATGGTCCCTGAGCCCTGGGTGGGTGGATTTTAGTATAGGAGTCCTGTCCAAGGATCTGCACTCTGTAGACTCTACATTTTGGTCATTTGTGACCTTTTGTGTTCCTGGGCCTCTGCTGCATGAGGAAGCTGCACTGATGAGCATTGAAAGATGCCGTAGAGTTCTCTTTATCCCTTTTCTATGTTCTGTGAGCATTAGGTGTAAAGGTTGCATTGTAGGTGTGCCATTTATTAGTTTCTTTACTGACCTGAATTCTAAAATTGAAGTATGCATATCTAAGATATCCAAGCTAGCATCCAGCTATGAGAGAGAACATGTGATGTTTGTCTTTCTGGTCCTGGGTTGATTCGATTCAAGATGATTATTTCTAGTTCCATCCATTTACCTTCAAATTTCATCCAGAATCTAGTCAATAATTTTGTTTTTATAAGGAGTTGCATAACACTCTTGTACATATACCACATTTTCATTGTCCATTCATCAGTTGATGGACATCTAGGTTGTTTCCAATTTCTGGCTATTATGAAAAGGGCAGAACAGGTATTTCTGTAGTAGGGTAGAGAGTCTTTGAGTATATGCCTAAGAGTGGTATGGCTGGATCATATGGTAGATCACTTTCAAGCTTTTCGAGGAGTCTCCACACTAATTTCCATAGTGGCTGCACTCCCTGCAGCAGTGGATTAAAGTTCCTTTTTCTCCACATCTCCACCAGCATTTGTCATTGTTTGTTTTTGGATCTTTGCCGTTCTGAGAGGAGTAAGATGAAATCTCAAAGAGGTTTTTAATTTGATGATAAAGATGTTGAACATTTAAAAAAAGTATTTCTCAGCCACTTATGTTTCATCTTTAGAGAACTCCCTGTTCATCTCCTTGCCCCATTTAAAAATTTTTTTGTTTAGTTCTTTTGGATGTTCCAAATATTAACCCCCTGTCATGGTAAAGATTTTTTCCCATTCTGTAGGGTTCCTCTTCATTTGAATGACGGTGTCCTTTGATATAAAGAAGCTTTTTGATTTCCTGTCATTCTCATGTCTTTTTAAAGGCTTACTGAGTCTAATCTGTGTTTCCAAACTGCTTTTGGGTATGAGTCAGTCCCTTGGAATCTGGTCTACCTACCTGGTGACACACCAGTAAGGAAAACTGACTCCCCCTCTCCCAGCTGCTATTAATCACTGATAGATCCTCAGCTAGGTCTGGGGCTTCTTGCCCACCCATCCCAATCCATGCTGAGTTTGTCTGGCTTGGGTTTTCACAGGTGGTCTTCTGCTTGCTGCCATAGTGCTGTGGGTTCAGATGTGCAACTACCCAGTGGGATCTAGATAGCACAGGTTCCTTATACTCCTCTACCACCTTTGGGTCTTAAAATCTTTAGGGAGGGAGATTTTGATGGTGAAATATAAGCTAATCATTGAGAAACAGTAAAGCTTCCTTTATACAAGGGAAAGAACAGCAGCCAGGCAGAGGCAGATATCTGCCTAGCTACAGATGCTGCCAGAAGAGACCATGGAACACCTAGCACAGTCATGTGATAGTGGCTGTCAAGTGTTCTTTTCCTGTGACAGGCCTTGTGCTGGCTACTGGGCCTGTTGTGATGAATAAAAGCTATCTCTGCCCTTAGGGCATTTTCAGTCTGGTGGAGGAGACAGTTGGTCTATACTCAGAATCATTCACCATTCATCACTTGATTGTTATGGCATTCAAACCTTCCTGGATCCCATATTAGATAACGAAATTTGCTGGTAGCTGTGGGATTGTGGCATGGAGGTGAGTAGGGAATTAGGGCGATCTCTTGGAAGAATTTAAGTTGACTCACTGATTCTTTTCTTTCCAGGTGGGTCTCTTGTCAGCTGTCCCACACATGGTGATGACAATTGTTGTGCCTATCGGAGGACAACTGGCTGATTATTTAAGAAGCAGAAAGATTTTGAGCACAACTGCTGTCAGAAAGATCATGAACTGTGGAGGTACTGTGGGCTTCCCAGGGGCTCAAGTGGATAATGTAGAATTAGAGCAAACAGAACTGAAGAACCTATTTCAGAGGCAATGTCTAGACACTATAACAGATTTTAAAGACCATCCCACAGGAGATTGTTGAGTATTGTGCATCACATCCCTACCAAGCAGCCATCTAGCCTGTATTCATATGCAAGCTGGGTCAGGACAACTTAGTTGATGACTGATGAATCAGGACATGCTGGAAACTAAAGAAACCCTTCTTTCATCCATTCTCAAGCAAAGTAACATAACTTCCAGCTGCATGTACCATTCCCACAATCCTTTCACATTTATTACTTGCTTATGTAGTTTGTTTCCTTTTCTCTTTTATTTCCCTGGCTTATTTGGTTCCTTCTTTATGTTTTGATTTTCAAAGGCAAAGCGGGAGTTAGGTGATTTCCCAGAAGTTGGTGTAATTGTTCATAAATCCCTACCATGTTTATACATTGCTCACTTTTTTTCAATCTCTCCATTTTCCTCCTGGCTCATCTGTTTTGCTTTTTAAGCGAGCATCCTGTTGAGTGCTTTGTGTGCTAGACACTAAATATGGTCTTTTATATACACTCTCTTATTTAATCCTCATAATCATCTTGTAGAGTGGGTATAAGTACAGGCAGAAATGAAGAACTGAGGTAAAATAAAACAGCTTATTCAAGTGGCAGATCCTGTGTAAGGTAGTGGGTTTGGCTGAACCCCCTGTACTCTTTTGTTGCTTCTCCAAGGGACTGGGTCAGAGTGACTGGGTAGGCAGCCAAGGATAGTGCTGTCTATGGTCTACTGGGTATTAAATAGGAGGCTGATGTGGGTCTGCTCTGACTCCAGGTTAGATGGCTAAGGTCCGAATGAAGCAAGTATGTGGAGAGATAAGAGCAGGCACAATCTGACCCATAGCATGACGGACATACAGTGTGACAAATGAGTCAAGACAAGGAGATGCTTGGGTCTGACCTTTGCTTCACCTGGTACATAGGAGATTGAAGTTTGACAGAGACAGACCTACTTTCTAGTGAGCAGGAGATGAAGTTCTGAGACGATGACTTTACCACCTCTGTTTATTCACATGTTGAATGGGACTTTACAGATGTGATTAAATTAAGGATTAAAAAATATTTTATTTTTTATGTGTATGAGTGTATTGCCTGCAAGTATGTAAGTGCGCCTGTGTCATGCAATGTCCAAGGAGGTCAGAAAAGGACATCAGATTTCCTTGAAACTGGAGTTATAGACAGTTGTTAACTGCCATGTGGGTGCTGGGAATTGAACCTGGGTCCTCTGCAAGACAGCCAGTACTCTTAACCACTGAGCCATCTCTCCAGCCCTGAATAAGGATTTCTTTTAAAGATAGTGTCTCATGTATCCCAGGCTAGTCTCAGACTTAGTACATAGCAGAGGATAGCCTTGAACCCCCGACAGAGCCTCCTGCTTCTATCTTCTAAGTGCTGTCACTATGCATGATTTATGTGGTGCTAAGGATCGAACCCAAGACTTTGTGCATGTTAGGCAAACACTCTACCAACTGAGCTAAATCTCTATATTAAGGCCTTGATATGGGGAGATAATCCTATGTTAGTTAAGAGGGCCCAGAATAATCACAAGTTTTCTGATGAGGGAAGATGAAGGATAAGGGTCATGGTGCTGGAATCTGGTCAGAGTGACACAGCTACAAGCTAAGAATTGCAAACCAGCACTAGAAACCCAGTGAAGGTAAGAACAGATTTCCCTCTGGAGTTTTCTTAATGAACAGCTGACAGCTTAGGATGGCACATTTAGGACTTCTGATTTCCAGAATGGTGTGATAATATGTGTGTACTGTCTTGAGTCCTTAGGTTTGTGGCAATCTGCTGCATCGACAATTAGGGGGTAATAAAATAGCTGGTGTCTCCCTCCTCAAATTAGCACATTCTGCACCAGCTCATGATCCTTCACACCAGACCCGGCACAAGCTTTCTGTCTATGACTTTGCTCACTTACTTTCTCTTTACTGCGAGTTCTGCTCACAGTCACCTCTCAGCCTAGTCTTTTCAACATGTCTGTTATGGTTTGGATATAAAATTGTCTTAAAGGGCCACATGTTGAAGGCTTAATCCCCAGCTGGTAGCACTGTTGAGATGATGAGGGCACTAACTTCATTAGTGGGCTAATCCACAGATGAGTTCATGCTGAATGGTCTGTTTCAAAGGTTAGTCCTGGTTGGAGGAAGCAGATCATTATGGGAAGGTCCTTGAGGGGTACACCTTGCCCTAGGCTCCTTATCATCACCCTCTCTGCTTGCTGGCTGCCAGGAAGTGAGCATCTTTCTTCCACTATGCCTTTCTAACGTGATGTACTGTCTCACCAAGGCTGAGAGACAGGGTCAACTGACTATTGAATGAGACCTCTGCAACCATGCACCACCATAAATTATTCTTCCTTTTGTCTATGTCAGGTGTTTTGCCACAGCATAGAATGCTGATTCTAACAACATTCTTCTAACATTCTAATGTTTTTTTTTTTTTTCCTCTTCTTGTGTTTAAAGAGCCGCATTAGCCTCCAGTGGCTCCTCTATACCCATATGACTTGGTTGACAAATTATCGCATGGTACTCTATTATAGTTCTTTCTAGAAAGTGTACTAGGCAGCGGGAAAGACATGTATAATGTCCCTGAGGCAAGCATGTTTGAGGACAGAAGGAAGGAAAGGCATATTGGGTGAGGTGGAGCATGACAAGAGAGGATCAGAATGCTCAGCTGGGGCTGGACCATGGGGGCCTTATAGCCATGCACAAAACTTGGGTTTTATTTGAAGTAATTGGGAAGCAACTAGCTTACACAGGGAAAGGAAATAATCTGAGTTATGTTATCTAATCTGGAGAATGGAATGAAGGGTGTAGATTAAAGTGGGGTGACTAGGAAGGAGGTGACTTCAGTTGTCTTGTCCTGGTGTCTTAAATTACAAATGGTAGCTGTGGAGGTGAAGAGATGTGGATAGATTTCTAAATTTTTTGAGTCAACTTTTCTCTTTTTAAATTTAAATTTATTTTCATCACTTTATCCTCTTCTATTTTTAATTAAATTTGAAAGACAACACACAAAGGGGACTGGAGAGATGGCTCAGTGGTTAAGAGCACTTGGAGAGGACCAGGTTTCAGTTCCCAGCACCCACATGGCAGCTAACAACTGTCTGTAACCCCACTTCTGGGGATCTAATGCACTCTTCTGGTCTCCATGGGCTCTGCACACACATTATGCATTTACATGCACACAGACAAAACACTCATACACATAAAAATAAATAAATTTAAAAAATTTAAAAGATAGCATACAAAGTAATAAATTTCATCATAGTCCATTTGACTTCTTCCCCCCAGGGCCATTCTCCATCCCCGTTGCCCTTGCTGACTCCTTTCTCACCTCAGCCCTCTTCTGGTTCATGCCACATGCATTTCATTACCCTCTCTCTACCCTCTTTTCCCCTCCCTCAAGAACTCTTCTTCCCATCTTATGATCTCTGTTCTAGTTTCATAATCTACACTCCTCCTGCATCACACACAGACAAATTAAAATCTAGGATCTTTGCATGAGAGAAAATGTGGTATCTGACTGTCTGAATCTGGTTCATTTCGTTAAACATCGATCTCCTGTTGCCTCCATTTTCCTGCAAGTGTCATGACTTCATTTTTCTTTATGGCTGAATAAAATCCATGGTGTATATGTACCACATTTTCTTTATCCATTCATCTGTTGATGAACATTGAGGCTGGCTCTGTTTATTGTCCATTGTTGTCTACAAACCCTGTGAGAAAGCAAACCTAACTACCATTTAAGGACTCAGGGCAACAACTAAATCTGACTTCTCCCTGCTGGGTGAGGTTGATGGATGTGGTAGTTGGGATACTCCTGAAGTAGACTTACTTAGGGGACCCCAAAAGTGCATTGGTAGTTCCATTTGTGTAACAACCAGATATAGGGGAGAAAAGGAAGTCCTTGACTAGAGTCTGGACAGAGATATGGACACTTAGAGTCCCAGCACTAGAGAGGCTGAGGAAGGAGGACTGTGAGTTCAAAGCTAACCTGGGCTATTTAGCAAGATCTTATGTCACTAACCCAACTAACCAACTAGCCAACCAACCAGCCAAACAATCAGCCAACTAAGCAACTAACCAAGCAACTAACCAATCAAATGAACACAACTAATAATAATATGCACTTCAGATTATAGTCATCAGAGTTAAATGAAACATGCATAAATACACATAGTATGGTTCCAATTCATAGGAAATTCTCAACAAATGTTAGTGCCTTTTTAGGGGAGGGAAGTTCAAGATACTGAAAAAAAGAACCCCAGAAATTTCCTCTAAGACCCCTGAGCATTTTTAAAGAAATATTTTACTTATTATTTTTATGTATATGAGTGTAATGACTGCATGTAAGTAGGTACACCCATGTTGTGCAATGCCCATGGAGGTTAGAAGAGGGTGTCGGATCCCCTGGAACTGGAGTTATGGGTGGTTGTCAGCTGCCATGTGGGTGCTGGGAATTGAACCTGGGTTGAGAGCAGCCAGTGCTCTTAAATACTGAACCATCTCTCCATCCCCAACCTTGAACATGTTTTGTGATAATGTCTTGTTCGTATTTAATTCTGCCCCAGTACCTGGAACCTGCTATTCCCTTCTTTTCTTTCTCTAGACAAAGAGGATGTACTATTATGACATTTCAAACAAGTAGATCAACTTAAGACATCATATTCAGTTCTACTTTGTGCTGCATCAAGACACATTTCCAAGATATTCAAGCACAAATGTCAAATTCTTGTACTCCTTAATACATACATCTGAAGTATGACAAAAGTAAAAAGTTTTAGGCTGGCTGAGTCAGTTGTCTGTGTGAACTTCAGACTGTTTTAATATGAAATTAAAGTTTCCTTAGGTCTTTATATCCTGGTGCTGTTTCTCTTGTCAGTACTGAGTATGTTAATTTTCTAGGATCTCTTGGTTTCTCCTGAAGTTCAAACTTTATCCTTAAGCTCCAGGAACACATGGGTAGCATCTTAACTGTAAACAGAAGCCATTTAGTCTTATACTCTTTTTCTTCCTTTGACATTCCGTTAACTGTTTGGTCAATATCACGTTCCTCATACAGATGGTTTTATATATCTAATCATATGTAAGTTTTATTAATTACATAATGTCTTAATTCTAATTCTTAGGAGTAGCTAATTTTCTGGCACAACATTTGAAAAAGTGTTAAGAGAGGTTCAGCTGGATGCTTTATTCTTCAAAACTATTTCTAAAACAGAAAACTAGGAAATTTTCTCTAGTATTTAAAATGATGAAACAAAATTAAGAAAAAGCAAATAGCAATGGTGTAAAACCTACTTTTTTTTTTCCCTTCCAGTGCTGGGGATTAAGCCAAGAGACTCGAGCATGTTTAGAGGGATTAAAGCCAGGGCCTTGGGCATGCAACCAAGTGTTTACCATTATTATAGCCCAAGCTCAAACCCACAATATTTTTTGCGTGTATTGTGTGTATGTGTGTGTGTGTGTGTGTGTAGGCCAGAGGTCAGTGTTCAAATCCACAATTATTCTGCGTGTGTATGAAATATGTATATGTCTTTATTACTCTCTACCTAATTTTAAAATACTTTATTTTTATTTTATGTGTATGACTGACTATATTACCTGTATGTATGTAAGTGCACCTGTGTCATGTGATATCCACGGAGGTCAGAAGAGGGCATCAGATTCCCCTGGAACTGGAGTTAAGATGGTTGTTAACTGCCATCTGGGTGCTGGTAACTGAGCCTGGGTCCTCTGCAAGAGCAGTCAGTGCTCTTAACCTCTGAGCCATCTCTCCAGCCCCTTCCACCTCATTTTTTGAGGCAGGGTCTCTCACTGAACCTTGAACTTGCTAATTGACTAGACTGGCTAGCCACTGAGCCTCTGGGATCCACCTGTCTCCATCTCTCTAGTACTGGGGTTACAGATGTGTGCCTCCATGTCTAACTTTCCTGTGGGTATTGGAGATCTGAACTCAGGTCCTCATGCTTGTGTTCAGCTACCACTTTCCCTATTGAGCCATCTCCCCAGATCACAAACCCACAATTTTAAAAGCACTATTGCTTCTCTCCTCAGATGGCTCTCCTTAGATATCAATCTAGGAGTTATTAATGCTTTGACCTTCTCAATAGTAGTTTTGAAAACATGAATTTAGAAAGGTAATTAGCAGCCAAGATCAATAATAGGTGCTATAGTTTGTACTTCAACCATATATACATTTTTAAATTTTTGTTTAAAAAACTAATTATGTTTCAGACAATTGCATACATCCATCTAATGTGTTTTGATACAATGTATTCACCCCATTACCCTTTCCCTCTGAAACTCTTCTTACTAATAAGTCCCTCACCTATTTCCATGTCTTTAAAAAAATATTCTTCTGGCTGGTCGTGGTGGCATACACCTTTAATCACAGCACTCGGGAGGCAGAGACAGGTGGATCTCTGTGAGTTTGAGTCCAGCCTGGTCTCCATGGTGAATCCAGGACAGCTGGGGCTACAGGGAGACCCTGTCTCAAAAAGACCAAAAAAAAATTCTACTGAATTTGATTAGGGCTTCTTGCATGTGCACGGGTGTGGGATTATTTACTAGATCACGTGCAATCTACCAGTGGCTACATCCTTGAAGAAAAATTACTTCCCCTCCTTCAGAAATCATTAATTATCAACAGTTCTTCAGCTAGGGTGGGGCCTCATGTGCTCCTTCTCGTTCCATATTGGGTGTTGACTGAATCTATGTAGTTTCATGTGAAAATGGAGAACAGAAGAGAAGCCCAAGAAGATTCTGAAGGTTTTTGCATTGGGTGCCTGACTATCATGTATGACTATGTGTTGCATTCAATAACTATGTAGCCCTGGCTGACCTGGAACTTCCTATATAGAACAAGCTGGCCTCAAATTCAGGGATCCAATCCGTCTCTGTATCTCAAATGCTAGGATTAAAGAAGTGCACTACCACGCCTAGCTGTGATCTCTACTTTTTTGGTAATGTTTTTATTAATTCTTTGTGAACTTCCATGCATTGTAGTTTGATCATATTCCTCCTCCTCCAACTCTTCCCAGACCCAGTTCCCACCTCCCTACCCACCTGTCTCTGCTTTTTTTTTCTGCCTTTTTGAGACAGGGTCTCCCTGTAATGTAGCCCCAGCTGGCCTGGTGCTCGGTATTTAGATCAAGCTGGACACAGTTGGTGATTCTGAAGTGGAATCTGGAGTCAGGCTCATCGGACTCTGTAGTGTGAGTCATAAACATAGGAGGCAGGAGATGAGGCAAGAAAGGACCTGGGGGGTGATAGTTTGCTTTGGGTTTTTAAGAGCATCTGTAAGAGAAACAGAGACTTGATTGGACGTGTTGCCTTGGAGGTAACTTTAGGACAATTGTGTAAAGCTGTCTAGAATCAGCAGATAGTTTCTAGAATGAAGGCCCACTAATTATCTCCCTTCCCAGGGTGCTTCATATACTGCAAGTGGTATTTATACCATCTTTCTGTCTGCTGTTAGATAAATTTCTTTTTCTTTTTGATGAGAAGAAATTTCTTCACAATTTTCTCATCTTTTTTAAATTTTTGTGCTGGACTCACTTATTCTGAATGAAAAGAACAGAAAGTACTTTTGTCTTGCTGTATTTTCTGTGCAAATGTCTCATATTTTTTTCTGGGGCCTGAGAACTTTGTGAATTAGTCAAAGGGAAGAAGTTTGCTTTGTGCTTCATCAGCAGTAAGGCACTTTTTGTTGTTTTGTCTTTCCTTGAACTGGGGACTAAGCCTAGAGTTTTGTCCATGCTGGGTAAGCACTGTACCACATACCTATCACCAGGTCACTTTTCATTTTTTTTTAAAATTTCAAAATAGGGTCTCACTAAGTTATTCAGACTGGTCTTGAACTCACTCTAGTCCTGGCTATCTTCAGCTTATGATTCTTCTAACTTAGTCCCAAGTTTCCAGGACTACAGACTTGAGCGTCAGACCCGACTGAGGAACTAATTTTTAATTCAGATAATCATTATAGCTTTTTTGTTTTATGAGAGATGTGTTGTCATGTTGCTTTTATATGGGAAGCTACAACTTATGTAATTAAAGGGGACCATTGATTGTATATAGAACATTTTTTAGCTTTTAGAATGATAGGAGCAACTGTCTATAGATTAATTAGATTAATCACATCTGTAATCCCAAGAGCATCATTGGAAACTACTGGGACCATTTGTTGTTCAAGGTGCACTAGGGTAAGCTGGGGAATTTACAGAACACCCAGGGAATTAGTATAGTCATGCAATCATGAGTGTCTGGGGGATAGTGTAAGTACTGGGCTAAGATGTACACGGCAATAAAATACAGGCTCATGGAATACAGGTTAATTCATATTTGACAAATCAATAGTTGAGGGGGAAATGAGATTCATTTTTATTTGTATCATCCTCTGTTTCTATTTGCAGGCTTTGGCATGGAAGCAACCTTGCTCCTGGTGGTTGGCTTTTCTCACACCAAAGGAGTGGCTATTTCCTTTCTGGTGCTTGCAGTAGGATTTAGTGGTTTTGCTATTTCAGGTAAAGTGTCCTTTGAATTTATGAACATTATCTATAGATTCATCAGATCTTAGGGAGAAGGAGAGACAAGGAAATTGTAATCCATCCTTTCAGTAGCCAAAAGATTCACGGGAGCATAGACCTTCATCTAGTGGAGTGACAGGTAAGACCACTGGAGATGCACTTAAGACCTGGAACTGCGTTTGGTCCTACTTATTCTGTCATGGGAAAAGACACAAGTGCTGCTGACTTCTCCGAGGCACAAGCAGAGCCACAGGCATGTGTCCTGGGCCAGCCTCAGGTCACAGCATACCTGACAGAGGCTCTTGTGACTTTCTCTGCTTTCCTGCTAGAGGACTCATGTTAATTCAAATGGCCGTGCCATTTGACGTGCACCCATAGCATCAGAACCTCTTAGAGTGGTTTTTAATGTCTTTTAAAGATTGTTGTCTACTTCATTATTTTCATTTTCTAAGCAAAAAAAAAAAAATCAGGTCTAGCGAGAGAGTGATGGGGAGGGGGTGACTTTCAGAGGAATAGCAATGATGATATGACTTTACCTTGGTCAAGCACAGACTCGGTACTGGGGTTGTTCAAAGCCTTCGAAGTCCTATTCTCATGGGTTCTTTCTGGCCCCACTCTGGACCTACTAAATCCGAAGTTCCTTAGGGCAGTTTCTGTGTGTACTGAAGTTCAGGAAGCACCGGGCTCCTCGTATGCAGAGTCATTGGACGATAGTAGCAGTAAGTACTTACAGCCTCATTCTTCATCTGGCACTGTGATAAGAGCTTTGAGCAACTTATTTTCAGAACATAAATTTTATGAGGGCAAAATCCCCCAGTGTTGAGAACAGTGCTGGCCTGGTGTGTAGTGTGAGAGATTTCAGGGAGTATTGGTGTTATTAGAGTCCCCAGTTTGACAGAGCAGATGCTGATGTATTGAGAGGACAGCATGCAACGGCGTCATGCCTTACGGACTTCAGAAGCTCCCTATGCAAAACTCAACGAGAATGTAAAATTTGGTTGTCTATTTTAAGACATGGGAACAAAAAATGTTATGTGGGGGCTGGAGAGATGGCTCAGCAGTTAAGAACAATGACTGTTCTTGCAGAAGACAGTTCTTGCAGAAGACCCGGGTTTGAATCCCAGCACCCGCATGGCAGCTAACAACTGTCCGTAGCTCCAGTTCCAGGGGATCTGATGGCCTCTTCTCTCCTTTGCGGGCATTGCACGACACAGGTGCACTTACCTACATGCAGGCATAACATTCATACATATAAAATAAAAATAATAAATAAAATTTAAAAAAATTATCTGCAGAAAAATTTTATGTAAGTATATCTATCCCACAACATTGTGAAGCAAGTAGTAATATCAATATTTTACTGATTTTCACCATTTTACTGATAAACTACCTAAAGCTCAGAGAAAAATGACACAGTTGCTGAGAAAGGGAAAAACAGAAGCACAGATCTGCCTGCCTCCAAATCTTTCCTTTTTCTAGGCCATTTGAAGTATCAAATTAACTGAAATTAGGGTAGCCCAAGCTACCCTAAAATGAGACTTGAAGTATCTATCAAAATAGAGTTAATTAGTAGCTAAACTAGAAAAGAAAAGAATCTATTTTAAAAGTAGCTTGCAGCTGAGAACTTGAGTTTGGAAGTGCATAGTCTTGGGCTTGAGACCTTTCTTGACCACTTACCACATTTGCTAAATTATGTAAATTCTGATCTAGAGATTTGGAGGCATTGACAGCAGCTTGATAGGCTGTGGGAGGATAACCTGAAGGCTTTCTCTCACACTACCCACCAGGCCAGTACTGTTCTCAACACTGGGGGATATTGCAGTGAACAATAACAAATGTTTGCCTTCATAAAATTTATGTTCTACTGAAAATGAGTTGTTCAAAGTTCTTAGCACAGTGGCAGATGAAGAATGAGGTTGTAAGTACTTAGTACTACTATCGTTCGATGACTCTGCATATGAGAAGACCAGTGCTTCTTGACCTTTAATATACATAGAATATTATTTAGTTTTCTGATTTAGTAGGTCCAGGATGGGCCTTGGGATTTTGCTTTTCCAACAAGCTCTGCATAGTGACCCTGATCAGCATCCACACAAAATTTTCAGCATTGGAAGGAACGTGGAGTCTTGTACATGCTAGACAAGCCCTCTATCATTGAGCTATTCCTCAGCCCTTGGCTTTTTTGAAACACCATCCTTCTATGTAGCTCAGCTTGATGATGAACCCCCTATATAGCTCATGCTAAGCCTCCAAATCCTCCTTCCTCTGCCTCCTGAGTGTCAGGATTACAAGTGTGTGCATTGTACCTGGTGGCAATCTGCATGTTGAGCTGCAAGAATAGAGCAGTCCTGACGTGTTTCCAGTAGGATGTTGAGGAAAACCTTCCCTTGATAACTCTGTGATACAAAAGAGATTCATATCCTGTCCCCAGAGATATTGAAGCATTCAGGTTCACATTGCTTCCTTTCTCCTGGATTGCCAATTAGATCTCAAGCAAAGGGAGAAAACCATAGCAACTGCCTTATGGCATTTACCCTATGTCGACCACTTTAAAATATGTTTTCCATCTTTGTTGAAATCCCATGAGAAATGCTGTACCCATTTTAGGAATGAGGAAACAGGTTCCTTGGATGATTGAATCTGCCCAAGTATACTGAGTGGCTTACATTGGGATACAGATGGATCTGACTCAGTAATGATGTTCTGGGAGGAAATGCAGCCACTGGGTGAGGGTGATCATCCCTCAGGATCTGCTATGTAACAATTTACTAAGGAACAAATAGTAAATCATGGGTGACAGGCACGATCAGGAGCTGATCAACAAGACAGCTGACACAGGTGAGGTTGGAAAGCACTCAGTGATGCCTGCTTTGGGAAACGTCTTACATGGTGAAGGAAAATGCTCCCAGCTTGTGTGTGATCTTTTTATGTGCTACAAAAACCTACTAATATTCCAGTTTCTCAGTGATTTTCCTGTCTGCACACCAAGACTGTGCAGCTAGAAACCCAAATGGATTTCCTCACATTATCTTTGGGTAAATGCAAATGTCTAGGCTGGCTTTGTATCAGAATAGAATACTCAACAGTCATATTAATTGCTTCGTATCTCTGGGTTCTTTTCTAATAAAGTAATTATTGCATCTAAATCACAGTCAGATTACCCAATCTTGCAGCTGTTTTGTGTTCTGATTGTCTGGCACTTTCATCTGAAAGAGAAGGTGTATTTATTGCAAAAAAGATTTTTAAAAATTTCTCCCTGAATCGAGGTAGAGAAGCAATCACCCAGATTAGATGAAAAAAATTGTTTTAAAACCTAGTATTTTGGTTCTCTGCACAGAACAGAGACTCAGAAACCAAATCAACAATCAGTCGCAGATTGGAGAAGGGCTCGTGGGGTCCCTACTCTTTACTCCTGAGCTATTGGCTACACTGATAGATTCTGGGAGAGGGAGAATCATTGTCTTTGATTGCAGACATACTGCTGAACCCACCAGCCTCCAGTGGATAGCTCCAAACCAATGGTCACACAGACAGTCCTGGTGAAACTCAGTGGTCACAAAACAAAACAAAACAAAACAAAACAAAACAAAACAAAACAGAGACAAGAATGTGAGAAAGAGATTTGTAGGCAAGAGGGAATGAAGATGGGGGTGGGAGAGTTAAGAGGGGGTGCAGGTGAGCATAATCAGTATGCATTATATACATGTATGAAACCATCAAAGAACAACTTTAATTAAAAAAGACACAAACCAAAAGAAAACAAAAGCATGGCCAAACAAAACCCACAACCCTTTGCTATAGTCTCAGTAACTTAAATGGGTAACTAATTAAACAAATATTTGAGGACTCCTCTAGGACAGATACCTTGCTAGCTCAGGGAAGACAGTGTAATCAGGACATGAGGCTGCAGCATGTGTGCATGTTGCTAGACATGGGAATGTGCCTGTGGCTCCAACTACTCAGGAATCCAAATCAAGAGGATAGTTCAGACCCTGTGCATTCGAGATGAACCTGAGACATTATCTCAAACACACAAACAAACAAACAAACAAATATTTAAAAAATTAGCAGAAATAAAGAGCATAAAAGTTGGCTTTTACTTCTAGTTACCATTTAATTAACATACATTAACTTAATTCTTATAGCAATTTTATAAAAATGATTACTTCAGTTTATAGATGAAAACACAAAGGGGCAAAGAAGTTAAATCTTTAGTCCAGGCTAGCATCTCAGGTAAGCTACCAGAGCTGAGGTCTTATTCTAAAATGCCTTCCTGGGCTCTCTATATTGGTAGAGTTGGTTTCTAGTGCTTTGAGACTTTTTCAGAGCTTTCTCCTGCCTCTCTCCTTCTCCTTCTTCTCTTTATTCTTTTCTCGGGTAAGTGAATTAACAGTGGCAACTTATTATTTTCCACTTCCAGCAGCATTTTCTTCAGATAGAAGACCTCAAAGACAGAGAGACGCTTCCCAGGAACAGTAGGGAAGTTACAGTGTAGTAAGAACAGTTTAGCTCTCCCCAAGGGCTCTCACATCTGTATTTCTCTTGAGTCTCATGTCACAGCAACTTTCAGAAGTGAATAGTCATATTTTCCCATACTTGATCACATGGTGAAAATATTTTGAATTTCAGTGTACAGATTTGAAATGTGAAAATGCTTTGTAAATTATCAAGGGTTCTACCAATGTTTGTGCAAATATTTACTACATGAAAATACCCTTTGCAATAAATTATGCAGCCATCAAGACAGACTCATCTATGGATGACTTTCAGGAGTGAGTGGAGAACTAGGCAAGACCATATTAGAAGGCAAGGTGTGGGTCTACAGGATTTGATTGTTTGCTCTGAATAAACATGGTCCAGGATTTGGGTTTTCATTTGGAGTTCCAAGCCTGTTGGGCACATATGCTATAATTCTCCCCATCAGCGCCTGTGAAGACATTGGTAATCAACCATAGATAGATAGCTTGTTTTCCTGCTTTGTGCAGACACATCCTGATGATATCCAGCCAGACCCTTTGGTAGAGTGTCCATTAGGCATATACCAAAAGAGATGAAATTGATAGATAAGCCTTGAAGCAAGCCACATATTTTCCAAAGAGCATTAAGAATTCTGTTCTCAACTCTGATTTTGAGGTTTTGGTTTTACCATAGGTTTTAATGTCAACCACCTGGACATTGCCCCCCGCTATGCCAGCATTCTCATGGGGATCTCAAATGGAGTGGGAACCCTCTCTGGAATGGTTTGTCCCCTCATTGTTGGTGCAATGACCAAGCACAAGGTAACAGTTTCCTTTGTGGCTATGGGCAACAGTATCACGGGGTGGAAGCACTGCCTAAACTTGAGATCTCAGTGACTTACCCCAGTGTGTCAGTATGTGTGTCCTTGACCTTGACTGAGTCTTGAACCACTTCCTCCTCTTCTTCCTTCTCTCCTTCTGTTTTATTATTAATCGATAGCACCAGGACTAATTGTTGTCTAGTGCCACAACTTTTCAGTTGAGAAATAAATTTTTTGGGAAGAGAAGTAAAGACCATAGAGACTGTTTAGGGACACAAAGAAGAAACTGAGGCAATCAGTTCGGGATGAATGAATTACTCAAGATTGTTTTATAATTCCGAGTTCTAAAATTTTATAGCCTATTTCCACTTATTACTTAGAATGTTTCATACAAAGTATTAGTGCAGCTCCATGCCTTGTTTAGAAGAAAGTAAACAAGACAGTAATGACCCTCTTAGGAACTGTCAAAGGGAGGCTGGAGAGATGGCTCAGTAGTTAAGAGCACTTACTTGCAACTCCTGCAGGATACACAGGTTTGGTTCCCAGCACCCACATGGTAGCTTAAAACTGCCTGTAACTCCAGTTCCAGGGCATCTTATGCCTTCTTCTGACCTCTGCAGGTATCATATACACATACGCAGGGAAAACACTCATATACATTAAAAAAAACCAAAATGCTTTAAGGGAGCAGCACTTAGTCTTTATTGAACATTTGTGGGACTTTTAATTTTTAACTTTTTAAGTTAAATTTTTTTCCTCAGGTAGGGTTTGGGTTTCTTACCCACTGGCTACTGGGCTAGGGAGAGACAGTCTCTTTCTAGGATGTGAGTCTTGGTGGGTTAACCTGGCTCCAGTGGATAGACCTACACTGAAGGATATTTGGAGACACAAATTAGACTCTATGAACCTTATTATATATATATAATAGAGTACATTAAATTGGGCAAGGGACAGTAAAGGGAAATGTGGATAGGAAAGGAGATATATTATAATTATATTATATGAAAATCACAAAACTTCAATTAAAAAATTCTAAAAGAAAAAATTTCTTAAGGTCTCTTATAGTCTGGCCTTGAACTTGCTATGCAATCAAGGCCAAAGCATTGAATTATAGGTGTGTGCCAACACACCCAGTTTGAACAGTGCTTGGGATTGGACCTAGGACTTGGTTCATACTGGACAAGCACTCTACTAACTGAGCTATATCCTCACCTTGAACTTTTGTGCATATATTGTAGCACAGGTGGGAGAGGGAGATCCCATAATCCATACAGAGTTTAGCTACAGGCCACAGAATTTCTGTATCTCTGTCAGTGGAAAAACTTTCAGGAAGCTGGGCTGGAGAGTTAGCTCAATAATTAAGAGCACTGGCTGCTCTTGCAGAGGACCCTGGTTTGGTTCCCAGCACCCACATGGTGGCTAACGGTTGTCAACATTGCAGTTCCAGGAGATCTGATGTCCTCTTCTTGCTCCCAGAGGCATTGCATGCACAGGAGCACTTACAGACACACAGGCAGAACACTAATTCACATAAAATAAAAGAATTTATTTAAAAATTCAGGAATCTGTTTTCTTCAAAAAGGAATTATTTGATGCCATTTTAAAATTGCTTTCTTAGTTAGATTGCTTATGTATATGACTTCAGAAATTCTTCCATATTCTTAGAGGAGAAAATGTGATGTAACTTTTCTTGCTTTTTGACAGAAAAAAGAAGGTGGGATTTTTTTGGAATAAGTAAAAGATGCATGTTTTTACCCTGTTCATGAGATGATGGTATTGGTAACATGACTATTAAATCTAAGTTACTATCTTCTACTAACTTCCCATTATTTTTATTTTGCTTTTTTTTATACAGAGACTATGATTATCAATAAGCTATTGACAGTCAAGGTTGAAGACTTTAATGGCTTAGACACTGTTGTATGTCCAACAACAGACAGGAAAGGAGAGCTCAGTTATTTAAAATGATGGGATCCTACAACAAGTTTAACTTCACCTATTGAGTGAAAGGAAACACTATTTGCATATTTAAAAAGTTGTGTAAGGGTGCGACATGTAGATTTACATGTTTATTTTAAAATATGTTTTTAAAATTAAAAACATATAGGCTGGGCATGGTGGCACATGCCTTTAATCCCAGCACTCGGGAGGCAGAGGCAGGTGGATCTCTGTGAGATTGAGGCCAGCCTGGTCTACATAGTTAGTTCCAGGCCACCTGGGGCAGAAGGGAGACCCTGTATCAAAAAGACAAATTTATATTTATGTTTATATTTATATAGTCTTATCTTTCATTTTTAAGCACTCACATTAAGTGCAGATCCTAGATGCTGATTCTAACACATGTCCATTCAGAAGCACAGAATGATCTTGGAGTGTCCAGATGCTTTGCTTCAGTGGAGGCCTTTAGGACAAGCTGTTAATCTCTGTTTTTGGTTAACACATTAATCTGTACTTTATTTCTTTGTTTAGACCCGTGAGGAATGGCAGAATGTGTTCCTCATAGCTGCCCTGGTACACTATAGTGGTGTCATCTTCTATGGGGTCTTTGCTTCTGGTGAGAAACAGGACTGGGCTGACCCAGAGAATCTCTCTGAGGAGAAATGTGGAATCATTGACCAAGATGAATTAGCTGAGGAGACAGAAATCAACCATGAGACTTTTGCGAGTCCCAGAAAGAAAGTGTCTTATGGAGCCACTACCCAGAATTGTGAAGTCCAGAAGAGTGAATGGAAGCAGCAGAGGGGAGTGACCTTTGAGAGGGAAGAGCCATTATCCTACCAGAATGAAGAGGGAAACGTCTCAGATGCATCCTAACATCTGTCTTCTCACCTAACAGTCAGAAAGCATCCATACATACTGCCTTCCCCATACCTCAGCTTGCCAGAGCGCCAAACCCTAGGACACTGGAGGTAGCAGGAGAGTAAATCAACAGACAAAAGAAATGCTTTCTTTAGTGACATGAGTATGGAGCTTGTCTCAGTTGACACAGTAGTTGCTCATCATTTTCTTTTGGGGGGGTGCAGATTAGCAGTTGATCATTCTCTCAAAGAACTAGTTATTCAGAAAGGAATGACTAAAAGAAAAAGAAATACCTTGTTCAGATAAACATAGAAGGAAATCCCCACATGGCCTGGAGGAGAATAAATGGTCACTGCTTCCATATCTTCTGGGCAGGCGTGCTGAGGAAGGTTTCCTATTTCTAATGAAGGGAACCTCTCAAGGAAGTCCTCTGTTGTGCCAGGTGCTTTATAAACACTCTTATTTAACCTCCACATCCCTATGAAATATATTTATTATCCCCATTTTGCAATTAAGGAGACTAAGAAACAGATCTGACCAAGGTCAGCCTGCCATGTCTGGAGCTGAGATTGGCAGAGTCCCAAATGAGTGGGAGTTTTAGGAAAAAAGATTCTATTCCAGTGTGGAAGACATCTTTAATAATGAAAACTGAAATTAGAATCAGTTGTTTTGTGTATAATTCCATGTTTTTGGCAGGTGTGTGTGTGTGTGTGTGTGTGTGTGTGTGTCTGTAAATATTTAGGTTAATGTGGCAGAGGGGATTAAAAAATTACATGAGGGTTTTAACTCAAAGACCTTTAGGGACTTATATTACCTGATGAGTCCAACAATTTGGTGAATCGATAGCTTTTTTCCATAAGAGTCTCTGACTATATGAAATTCCATGTTTTTGGCAGGTGTGTGTGTGTGTGTGTGTGTGTGTGTGTGTCTGTAAATATTTAGGTTAATGTGGCAGAGGGGATTAAAAAATTACATGAGGGTTTTAACTCAAAGACCTTTAGGGACTTATATTACCTGATGAGTCCAACAATTTGGTGAATCGATAGCTTTTTTCCATAAGAGTCTCTGACTATATGAGATATTCAAATAAGTTTTGAAAAGTCAAAGCAAGATAGCTCAATTTCCAGGAATCCAGTGTTCAGAATGGAAGCAAACAATATGTTCACTACTAAATTGAAACCCTCTATAGAATCAATAATTATTTGGCTAAATGGTATTCAGAATTACTTAGAAACCTTTAAGACATTTAATAATTTAAAAAGCGGGTTAATGCGTTTTTTTGGTAACAGCCTCTGAAAGAGTCTTTTGTTCAAACACATGTATGTCACCAGCCTTTTCTGAATATTATAGGGATATGATCAAATCATAAGAAATCATGGCTGAAGTATTCATAATGACTATTTGAAATGGTGTTCAGTGAAAACACAAAAATATAGCTGTAGTTTTGAGGAGAAACATTGGAATGAATATGTCTGCAACAACTAGACCTGTAACTGATGCTGAAAAAAATCATCTATAATTGCATTAGGCAATGCCATGGATACTATCTAAATATATTTAAAAATGTATAGTTGGCATATAAGAGGTTATTTGAAGATAAATTATTTTCCTGTTCATTAGTTCTGAAAATTTTATTTTTATTTTCAGAAGAAAAATTTAATATGATGGAAAAAATATAGATTGTAGTTTATTATAGTAAAGTATTTTTTTCTTAATTTCTTCCATTTTATTTCTGGTTCTGATTGTACCTAAGTAGTTATAATGTATTTTATAAAAAGACTAATCTTAGATTAAAAAGAGAATTGATGAATTTTCATTCAATAATATTCTTTATGTCACTTGTACATAATTTCTGTTATTAGACATCTTCAAATCTCTATTGAGTGAATCCGTATCAGCCCCTTAGAACAGTGCCTGGCATGTAGAAGTGTTCAATAACTATAAATCACTATCAGCATAATCTTTTAACTCTTGCGTGATCTTGTTATTTGTTAAAGAATGCTATGTCATGTCATCCATGGGTCACAGAGTTTATTATGAAAATTGTACTGTTTTCTCAGTAAAAAAAAAAATCAGAAAATGAAAGCCAGTGATTTTTCTTTGTGTTTGTCAATAAAGTAAAATACCTATATGTATGAAAAAAAGTCTCATGATAATATTTAAGGTAATATTGTAGATTGTGAAAAATCCATTATTTAAGTTGATGTCATACAGAAATACCACATTTTGTTTATAACTTGCCCTTATTATATTTTTAAGTGGAGAGCTGAATCATGGAATTAAAAGTTAAAGCACATTGCTTTGTTTTGATGCTTTATTCTGTGCATGTTAAATTGGGCTGACAACTATATTTGAATAACATTGAAATTAACAGCAAGCTTTTATATATTTTTGCTCCTAATGAAGGTGGAGTGTGAATTCTAGCAGGAAGGAGTTTGGGGAGGCGTGTTGGCTATTGAAATAAAGCTTTGCGTGTACTTTTCAAAGTTTTGAATATTCCTGAATATGAGGAGGAAAATAATTATTTTTTTAACGCATGCAGACCATGCGTTATGCTTGCTGGTTGTTAAATCCAACAGGTAAATATTGGAGTCCACTATTTCTATTTTATTTTGCCTACTCTCAAGCCCAATAAACCTATTTTTCCTTTTCCCTTATTGGTTAGGTTCATCCCATTGTCCCTTTGGTCAAGTTCAGAATCATCTTTGACTCAAGAAAATTATCAGAGTTCTCTTCTGCCAAGTTTATTTAGTTTATCTTTTCATATGTAGATCCATGTCCGATATCAACTCTGGAAAATTCTGCCATTATCTCTCATGATGCTGCTTTGTTTTTTGAGCCCAGTGCTTTTCATTAGGGCTGCTTAAAGGAGCATGGACACTTTACCACTGGCACTTACCACTGAAGAAAATGTCCCTTCTCTCCTAGCAACCATTATCTGCCTATAGATCCTCACGGAGGGGTGGGCTTCTTCCCTACTTCATCACAGGATGTTAGCTTTGGCCCAAGTTTGTGCAAGTCTTCTACAGGTAATCACAGCTGCTGCCAAGAGAAGCTTCCTCAATTATGGCTGACAGCATTTGTCTATGGGTATAAACATAAATAATTGTTATTTTTTTAAGGTTTTTTTTTGGGGGGGTATATCTTAGTTGGAGCCAATTTTGCCACGAAGATGGTTCCATTGGTAAAATAGTGGCATGAGTGTTTTTGTGTGTGGAGGTAACCAACTGCTTTCTGAGAAGACTTGAGGCCATCTATACATTCAACAGAGTATTAATATCCAGAATATACAAAGAATTTTAAAAAAGCATCAAGAAAACAACTCAGTTAAAAGAATAGGCCATTGATCTGAACAGAGAGTTCTAAAAAGAAGAAATACAAATGGCTAATAAATGTTTTAAAAAGTGTTCAACGAACCACGCCTGGTGGTACATGACTTTAGTCTCAGCATTCAGGAGGTAGAGGCAGTCAGATCTCTATGAGTGCCTGGAGAGCTGTAGATCCTGACTCAAAAAGACCAAACTAAACCAAATAAAATAAAAACAAAGTATTCAAACAAAGTGTTCAACATCATTAGTCATCAGAGAAATGCAAATTATATCACTTTGAGATTCTATCTCATCCTAGTCAGAGAGGCTATCATTACCAAACAAACACCCAGAAAATTCTGGTGAAGATGTGAGCCAAAAGGGACCCTTATTCACTGTTGGTGGGAGTCATGTCATGCAGCCAGGCAGTCCTGGTACTCACTATGCAGCCCACACTAGTCTTGAGGTCATGGCAATCCTCCTGCTTCAGCCCTCTGAGTGCTGAGACAACAGTTGTTTTCTACCACATCTGGCTCCTTTTATTTCAATTAAGATTAATAAATTAGTCTTATTAATTTTTTTCTGTGCTGAGGATTGAACCTAGAACCTTCTATATGGCAAACAAATGCTCTACCACTGAACTAAACACTGCCCTAATTCTTAAATCCATAATCAAATATGAGTTTTAACCTAGTGAATAAACTAATTAAATATCTAATTTAAGATTAAAGCCATATAATCTAATTTTAATTTAAACCTAGTCTTAAATCTTCATGTGTGCTTTGTGCTCCTTGGCTTCTCCTCTCTGGTAGTCATTCCGAACCATGGTGATCTCCAGGTCAGGACAGAGCCCTGCTTATTTTAGTGGATGGAATGAGCCTGGTAGTTTAGTCCAGATCCAAGTGTAGACACAGATGAGAAGCCAGATGAGAGTGTGAGGATCCTTGTCTCACCAACTGCTAGGTTAGACTGACACCTGAGAACTGGTATGAGTGTGTGTGTGTGTGTGTGTGTGTGTGTGTGTGTGTATGTATATATGTGCATATGCGTGTGCATATATATGTGTGTGTGGGGTGGGAGGAGGCAAGGTTTTCCATGGAACTGAATTTTCCCAAACATTCTGTGTTACAGTCCCTGAAGAGTAGGTGTCTACTCTTGGAATTGGTGGAAAATTATGCTGCTGTTGGGGCATTTAGGTTGACTTAGTAACCTTGACACATCAGATGTAGGTTACATTTGCTTTCTAAAATTGTAATTTATAGTTTAAAAACATGGAGAAAAACGAAGAAAAGTTACATTTAGGATGTTGAATGAAGATGTACGAATCTTAACTGTCTTTGGTGGCACTCACTAAAATAAGAAGGAAATTCTTGTATTTCTGCAACCAGAGAAGCTGCAGAATTGAAGACATCAACACCAGCACCTTGGGGGATAGACTGAGGGGAAGGAAGTGGAGTTGGAGGACAAGGGCTGGAAACAACGATTGGCTGAAAGGGATTTAGCAGCCCTGTTGAAAACAGATGCATGGAGCAGCTTTGAGTTCCCAACCAGTGCAACCAGGAACTTGCTTATCCACATTTCTGATGGTGGAGGGTTCTGGATTTGAAAATACCCATCATAACTAAATATTAGCTCCAGGATGTAGAGAACTTAGTCTGTTTTGGTTACTCATGTGCATCAAATATTGGGAATAGTGCCTGCCTGGCATTTAAAAACTACTTGGTAAATAGTTGCCAAACAAAGGAAGAAAAGAAAATGAACTTTATTAAAAACGGGGAAAGTAAAGGTTTGCACATGGAACACCGAAAACTTTGACTGCTTTCCTGGGCTCAGCGTTCAAAATATTCCCAGTCAGGCTCATATCCCTCGTGGAGGTGATGAAGGATATCGCTGAGGGAAGGGTATGAACACAGTAAGAAAAAGGGCTTAACGCTGCTATTTGGGTGGTTCCCAATTCAAATAAGTGTATCTTTGCTCATTTATGCCCTGTGAGGCCTGCCCAGTAGCAACAGGAATCGTGGTGTTGGTTTGTTCATTCATTCATTCATTCATTCATTCATTCATTCATTCATTCGTTTGTTCATTCATTCAATTATTTAGCATTTACAGTTAGTACCTCAATTTATTTTATGTGTATGAGTGTTACACCTGCATGTGTGTAAGTGCACCTGTGTTGTGCAATGCTTGTGGAGGTCTGAAAGGGTGTCAGATCCCTTGAAACTGGAGTTGTGGATAGTTGTTGGCTACCACATTGGTGCTAGGATTCGAACCCAGGTCTTCTGCAAGAACAGCCAATGCTCTTAACTGCTGAGCAATCTCTCCAGCTCTGAGTACCTCAGTTTTTGAGAACTTACTGTGTCAGGCACTGGTGATGGAAAACAAATCTGCTCACATGTTTTTTATTACTTACATTCTAGAGGAAAGATATAAAAATAGTCTGCTAACTAATAAATCCAGGACTCGGTATATCAAGAGAGTGATAAGTGCTAAGAACATGCATAAACTAGGGTAAAAGGGACAGGGATTGCTAGGGTTGATGTGTTATATCAAGTTTTCACAGATAAAGCAGGCTGAAAAGAGAACTGAAGGCCAGAAGGGCCTAAGTTAAGGGAATTTGGGGGCAAGGTTTCCCAGAGGAAAACAGCAGGAGTAAGGCCTCAAGTGGAGACATGGTTTGTCATATCTAAAGATCAGTAAGTCCCTTAGGGTGGCCAGGTTCTGGACATATTTTGATCGAAGAGAACATTCCCTGCAAGGCAGGCATGGTGGGAATCAGGGATGTCAAAGTTGTTTGATTTTTTACTTTTACTTATCTACTTATGTCTGCGTTGAGCTGTCAGGCGGTGGAAATATAACCTAGTTGTCAGCACACAAGTCAGAGCTGGAACTGTCATTTTTGAGTCAGCATTACATCACATGGTTAGTATATAAAGCCAGGAGATGAGGTGGATAATCAAAACTCTACCATAGAGAAGGACATGGGTGAGCCTTGAGAATACTCCAACACAGAGACTGGAAACTAAGCTGAAGCCAGCAGAAGAAAAGGTAGGGTAGAGGCACCCAGAGAGGGGCCCCTTGCTGTGCCAAGAAAATCTGGCATAGTGTAGAAGACAGTACCATGAGTTGGGTCCAAGCATCTGCCAGGCTAGGTACGCTAATGTGGAGGTTATGGTGACCCTGACAGAACAGTTTTAAAATAGTGGTTATCACAAAACACCAAATAGATTAGGTTCAATAAAGGACTTTTAAAAAAATCATCTTCCCTTTACTTATGAGCAAACAGACAAGAATTTTCACACAGTTTAGGGAACTTTGCAATACAGACAGAAGAAAGGCACTTGGAGGAAATCAGACCCCACAGGGTACGGTAGAATAAAGCTTAATTTAGAAGAGATTGCATGCATGAGACAAAAATAGAATTTTATTTGTAAAGAGGGGTAAAACTTCCAGAAGAGAAACAAACTGGGCTAGATAAAGAAAATACAGTGTCTGGAAAGTCAGTTAGGAGACTATTTCAATCATTTAGAATGAGAGTCCAGAGCAGGATTTGGGCAATGGAAAGAGGGGGAGGGGGAAGCAAAGCTTCAAAAAATATTTTAGAAATCAGCTTTGTTGAGATACAAGTCACATACAATTAATCTGGCCAAATATGAGACTCAACAATTGTGCAGCTATCCTCACAGTCAATTTGAAGATTTGAAGTGGACAAATGACTGAAATTCCAGGGTGTGAAAGCACTTTAAACACGTGTGTCCAAGATGAATTGTTACCCACCTCCTTGCTAAATATGTGAGCATTGTAATAAAATGTCTGGATTCTGAAGTAAAGTTTGTCAGAAGCTAGTAACTTAAGACATACCATTAACATGGAGAACTTTGATCCTGTCAGCCATCCAAATAAGGGAAAACGGTCAGGAGCTGCCAGGTGGATCCACGTGTTCCTCCCCCAGCCTTCCCCAGTAGAAATGGATGGCATCAAGCCTTGGCCAGGGCTGAGGATTCATTTTCCTTTGCAAAACCAGGGAGGCAGCAGAGCTTTTCTGCTCAAGCTCCCACATTGCCACGCATTTGCCATAGCACAAGTGTCATGAGGTGGGAGCCACTGCTGTCCTATCTGGAAACTGGATGTGCCTCTGCTGTTCTGGATGGAGTTGGTATGGGAGAAGCTTCCAGGGGGTGAGATCTTCAGACTTCTCTATTTGGGGTCCCTGGATGGAACTCATAGACTGCACTCAGAAAGTGTGACCTGAATGTTGATGGATCTGTTCATTTTTCTCTGTGTTCTTCCCTACTCTGTAGCTTTAACGCTACTATGATTCAATAGAGGCTAGCATTTTCCCAGGGCCGGCTGCAGAGGGTGCTGAGTTGGCAGAAACCTTATAACTATGCAGTGGTTTTGCAGTGACTGCCTGGTGTATCTTTTCTGGAAGCTCAACTTTTTGACTCAAGCATCTGGTTTTCCTTCTTGGCTTCTTTTGCCTTCTTTCTTTGTTTATCACATTTCACTGCCTCCTTCCTTCATTTGAATTCTTGTCTTCTCATCTTGGGTAACCCCATTTCCATTTTCCTAATAGATTCCTGAAGTTTGACTCATAGCCATGGCTGGTTATGTAGGTAAGTACATTTCCAATATATTCCCCTTACATCTATTCCTGCCATTCCATAGGTGCTGGATAGCTTTAGTGTCAACTTGACACACCTGGGTTGAGAGAGCCTCAATTGGAGAATTACCTCCATTGGACTGGCCTGTGGCCATGTCTGTGGGGCATCTTGATAATTGAGTGATGTTGAGCCCACTGTGGGCAATACCACCCCTGGGCAGGTGGGCCTATGTTGTATAAGTAAGCAGATTGAGCATGGGCCGGGGGAGCAAGCCAGTAAGGAGCATTTCTCCACGGCCTGTGTTCTAGCTCCTGCTTCCAGGTTCCTGCCCTGAGTTTCTACCTTGGGCTCCCTGATGAACTGGGACCCAGGAGATATAAGGCAAAATAAACCCTTTCCTCCCCAAGTTGGTAGTGGTCGGAGTGTTTTGAATACCATATAACAACTCAGCCTCTGGAATTAAGAGGCTAAACTCATTTTGAAAGTACTGGCATAATTTCCTCTCAAACCATGTAACACCTGACTACAATATTTACTAAAGCAAGATGAACAGCACTCCTAGGAGATAACGTTAATGTCCTGAGAAATTAAAGGAAAATACTAGGAGGTACTGGGAATAAATAGCCATAAAAGCTAGTTAAGTAGTACTACTTAAAGAACTGTTCAAAATAATGCTATTTATGAAATCAAAGTGAATCTCATTTCTCTGCAGATCAAATAATTATGCACAGCAAGAGTAAGCATCCTGACTTTTCTAATTACATAACTTTTTCACAAAATAGCTTTTTGTGTTTTAAGAGTGCCACTTGTTCAAAGTTGTTTCCAAGATTTCATGGTCAAAGATTACCTTTTACTCTACATTTTAAAAAATGATGTAATTCTTCTTGATTATTTCAGCATAACACAATCAAAACAGATTTTACAGAGACTTTGGTTTTAAATATTTTTTGGGAATAGATTTCATAATCTTTTCTGGCCTAAAATTAAAATATGATCCCAGTTTCATCAGAATTTTAAAGTTCTGTTTAAAACTTTTTTGTTTTTAAGAACTTCATACATGAGTACTGCATTTATATCATTTCTACCCTCCTTCTCCATGCCTTCCCCACCCCTCCCTCTCAATTTCGTGACCTCTTCTTTAATTATTATTGCTATATATATACATATACATATGGTTTACATATCCGTATATATATACATATATGTAAACCTACTGAGTCTACGTAGTGTTGCTCATGTGTACATGTGTTTAGGGCTGATCACTTGGAGGGAGCTTATCCCTGGAGAAAACTGATTCTCCTCTCATCAGCCATTAATTCCCTATAGCTCTTCATCTAGAGGTGAAATCTCAGTATGGTTTCCTGAACACAACCTACATAAAGACACCAGTTGACATGGTAACATGCACAGAGAAAATTTCACAAGGTCCCACTTCTAGATAAAGAATTAAAAAACATTTTATTTATTATTTTTATTCTATGTGTATGCATGTATTGCCTGCATGTATGTAAGTGCACCCATGTCATGCAATGCCCACGGAGGACAGAAGAGGCTGTTGGATCCCCTGGAACTGGAGTTGCAGACGTTGTTAGCTGCCATGTGGTTTCTGGGATTTGAACCCGGGTCTTCTGCAAGAACAACCAGTGCTCTTAACCACTGAGCCAACTCTCCAGCTTCTAGATAAAGAATTTTTAAATTCTCAATTGAAATGGGGCAAAGAGTCAAATGAACGGGGTTAAAGGTATGTGCCACCATACACTTTTAAAGTGTACAACCAGTGGCTTTTAGCATATTCACAAGTTTGTGCAGTCAATGTCACTATTTATTCCAGGACAAATTAATCACTACAGGAAAAAAAAACACACTGTGTTCATTAGTTGTCAACCCCCCATCTGCTTCTTGTCTCTATGAGTTTGCCCACTTATGACCATTTCACATAACTGACTTCATACAGCATGCAGCCTCTTGTTTGACTTCTTAGCACGTATTTTTGGAATTCATCCATACTACAGCACATCTCAGTAGTTTATTCCATTTTCTGTTGAATAACATTCCATCCCATGCATTTACTGTGTTTGGTTTGCTTCTGTTATTTGGATATTATACCTAATGCTTAATCCCTGTATATTTTAAAAAGCCTTTACTGTTTCATGGGATATTTTCAATTTTCAAGGATATGGTGGAACTATCTCATTGGCTCTCCACAGTTGTTAGACTGACGTAATTTAAATAGAAGATCTTGAAACCTGGGGAGATAGCTCAGCGGGTAAGAGCCATCTTGCTCTCAAAGCATTGAAGAGTTGAGTTCAAATCCCTAGCACTTGGTTACAGCTATGCAGGTCTGTAACTCTAGTTTTGTTTAAGTTGGTTTCAAGGCTGGTAGATCCTGAGAACTCACTGGCCAGCCAGTCTAGTCAAAACAGAGAACTTCTGGATCAGTCAGGGATCCTGTCTCAAGGCAATAAAGGAAAGACCAATAGAGGGGGATACCCAGTGTCTTGCTCTGGCCTCTGCATGACATATGTACACATGGGCTCTCTCTCTCTCTCTCTCTCTCTCTCTCTCTCTCTCTCTCCTCTCTTGCTCTTTGTTACATTTACACACACACACACACACACACACACACACACACACACACACTTTCTCCCTTTTTCTTAAGAATCCTCCAATGGCTCCCATTTCACTCAGAGTGAAAGCTGATCCTGAATTCACTCTCAGCCACCCTTGGGTTTGTTGTGACTGCATCACTCTGGGTTTCTCCTGTGCCTCAGCTTCAATGGGACTCAAACTGATACTCAAACACATGGCTGGGCTCCCCTCAGGGTCCTATTTGCCTGCCTGACCTCTCTTCTCCACAGGCCTCAGTGGGTTGCTTGGTCAACACAGGCATCAGATCTTTGGCTGGATAGCACCTTCTCAGACCTTTCCTGGCCTCACTATTGAAAAGAACTGCCCCTCACCCTCATGCTTTGCACAGCCCACCTCCCTCCTTGCTTTGCGCTTCCCTTGAGACTTATTCAACCCACATATTTTACCTTATGTCTCACCTTCACCATTAGAATGCAGACTCCACAAGTGTAGGAGTTTTCATGTGTTTCTTCTGATGCTATGTCTCTAGTAACCAGGACTGTGCCCAGTAGATCGGTAGGTATTTGCTAAATATATGCACAGTGACTGAACAAGTGGCTTGGGCTATATGAAACATCGGATTGCTTTGTGCCTGGCTGGAAGTACAGCTTGTACTGTGAGTCTAACTCATGATGATCAAAAGTTGTAATGAGTGCAAGTTTTTGATCAGGGTCATAAGTTTGATCCATTTAAAAAAATTCAGAAATGGTCATTTGAGGCATCAATGTATTTGGTAGAAGAAAGTTGGAAAATTGGATTTCTGCATGAAGATTGTGGTGAGGGAAGGGAACAAAGGGGAAGGCCGGGCACTGAGAAGCTTGGGACCAACAGTCTCAGAGGGTCTTGGAGCATTTGGTTAATTGCTGAGAAATTCCAGGAAAAAGAGCTCTAAATAAACGTTTATCAGCACATACCATTGAACTTGCCTGTTCAAAGGTTTCTGTTGCAATTCATTTTGGCAGCCATTATATAAAACTGAGGCAGCAGAAAGTGACAAAGGTTTTATTTATCTCCTGTTATTATCTGTTGACTTTTGAAGGGCTCGGAAACGAACAGCCATAGATTAGCTAACCTGTTGGGAAGCGTGAAGCAATATCTTAGGAGGCCCAAGGTTCCATCAGCCCCCATTTTTGGTAGAGTTGTCTAAACGGACCCTAGAGAGCAGAGGAATGGGTTCAAAGGCACTCCATTCAATAAAATCTGTCTAAGGTGAATGGAAATAGAGTGTGGGAGCATGAATACCAATTCTCCCTTCCAAGTGGACACTCTGATTTATTTGGTCACCCTTGTCAGTACTGCAACTTGATAGGAAAGGTATGATTTTTTTCCCATTTACTATTCAAGAAACAAAGACACACAGAAGTTAAGTAACTTGCTCAAGGTCTAAAGTACATGGCAGACCTAGGTTTAACATCCTAGTTATCTTTGACTATGGAAATCTTTAGCCTTTCTCTGAATTATGGTGTCTCCAAATGGGAAATTCTTTCTCTCAGGGCATCATCGTTCCCATCCCTTGTCATTCATGAACCATAATGATGATGGTGACGATAATCGTAACAGCAACATGTATTTACTAGATGACTTCCAGTAAAAGCATCCCGTTGTAGCTTCTGGGAACATATAAATATTTAAAAGAAGAAAAATGTATTCTCTTGTGGAGAAATAAAGATAATACACATAATGTTCAGTTTTTATATTTTTACGTTTTAAAATATTTTATTTATTATTTTTATTTTATGTGTATGAGTGTATTGCCTACATGCATGTAAATGCACTGTGTTGTGCATTGCCCATGGAAGTCAGAAGAGGGTGTTGGATCCCCTGGACCTGGAGTTACAGATTGTTGTTGGCGGCCATGTGGGTGCTGGGAATTGAACACAGGTCCTCTGCAAGAGCAGCCAGTGCTCATAACTGCTGAACCATCTCTCTAACCCCCGTGTTCCGTTTTCTTAGAAATGTGATGAGGAAAATTCACAGAACAAGGTAATGGAGATTAGAAGGATTCAAGTGATAAGTTCAAGTGCAGTGATAAAGCAGGGTATCACCCTGGAGCAAATACTTAGAGAGGATGCTGACATCCCTGGCGAAATGTTTGAGGTAGGGAAAAGCCAGTGCAAAGGTGTTGAAGTAGAAATATATGTTTGGGTGTGAGGAAACAAAATACTCTTTACTGGAAGCATGGGCACAGGGGAGAGAGTGACAGGTGGTGAGGTGAGGTAAATCAAGGTTAGATCGTGTGGGGCACTGTAGGTTCCTGAACAGAGACTGGCTCTTTCAGTGGAATGAGGGAGCCTTGTAGGGTGTTGGGACAATGAATAACAGGGCCCAGATTACATTTTAAAAGGAGCCCTCTGTAGTCTTGAGAAGTGAAGGGCGAGAAGTAGGGTCGGAGCTGGTGAAAATCTTCAGTGATTGAGATGAGAGCTCTGTTTGGTTTAGATCAGGTGGCAGTGGTGACATAGAGGGACATGATGAGTTTTGGTTAAGATTTGCTGAGAGACTTGAGAGAAAGAAAGGAATCAAGGATGTCTATTACATCCTATCAGAGGCCTATCTGTCTCCTCTGACTGAAGCCTCTAAGCACAACCACATAAGGAACTGACACAATGTGTGTGACACATGGACAAATAGTTTATAGTCTGAGAGGAAACTAAATACTGTAAAGTAGTTTGTCAAAACACTGTATACAAGTTGTAGTCTTTAGAAGTGTAAGTAGCAAGAAGCAGAATCGAATGTCTTTTAAAAATATTTTATTTATTATTCTTTATTTCGTGTGTATGAGTATATTGCCTGCATGTAAGTGCACCTGTGTTGTGCAATGGCCTGTCCAATGACCTGGGAGGTCAGAGGAGGGCATCAGATCCCTTAGAACTAGAGTTATTGATGGTTGTTAGCCGTCATGTGGGTGTAGGGAACCGAACCCAGGTCCTCTGCAAGAACAGTCAGTGCTCTTAACCACTGACCCATCTCTCCAGTCCCCATAATCTAATGACTAGCTTTCTGCTTGGTCCACACTTGAGTAGCCTCCATTTTTCTTGGTGTACAATGGTAATTGTTCTTCTGCCTTGATTACGAGGCAATAGAAATTCCATGAGAACAGGGACTTTGTCTGGATTGCTGTTGGCCTAGGCACTTAGAAAGATAGCTGACACATAGTAGGTTCTCAATAAATAGTTGTTGAATGACTAAATGAAAGAGAATGTTCTTAAAGAACTTTGAGAAAAATACATAGATCTATATTAGGTTAATTATTAGTGAACTAAGGCAACCACTAAGGCAAGCAGCTCACCAGAAGGCCTGAACTCATAAGACAATTACTTTTCTTTAACTCAGCCTGTCGTTTCTGCTTGTTCATGTAATGGAATAATGATGATGCCCCCTTGGAGTTTCTAGCCCCTGGGGCCTCACACACATTTTTATTAGCCAACAGCACCTGGACAACCTATATAAGCACAGTTTGCTGAACATCATTTTTAAAACTAAGAATATCTGTTCACTTGCCTGTCTCATCAGAGAGCTTCTTTGCACCTTGTATCTGATTGGTGATGAGGCTGACAATGGACATATAGCAGGTAGGGGCTGGAGAGATGGCTTAGTGATTAAGAACAATGGCTGTTCTTGCAGAAGACCCAGGTTTGAAATCTAGCACCCACATGGCAGCTAACAACCATCCTTAATTCCAGTTCCAGGGATCTGACACCTCTTCTGTCTTCCGTGGGCATTGCATGATGTGGGTGGATTTAAATAAATGCAGGCAATACATGCATATACACAAAATAAAAATAATAAATAAAATATTTAAGAAAAGAAATACTGCAGATACAGAAGCTGAGGCCTCAAGGTCTACTTGCAGGTGGATGAATTAATACATGAGAGCGCTTAGAACTGGGCATAGCAAGAGCTCAGGAAACACTGGCCATTCCCCCTAGACCTGCAGGTCTTTCCTCCCCGCACTGCTCTCTGTGTCTTCCTTCTTCCCTCCTTTCCTTTCTCCTTCCCTTCCTTACTAACCCAATTAGTTTATAAATGCTTTCTGATACTTGTTTTGTGGCAGGTACTATGTTACATGTAGGAGAATGAGACAACTGTACTCCTGCTCATGAGATCGTCACATGAAGTCAATTGGAAAACAATGTGGAGAGGGATAGTTCAGCGATGGAGCCCTTGTCTAGCATGTGTGAGTCCTGGTTCAATCTCTAGAACTGAAAAAAAGATGACAATGGCATCATCCAACCTTTGCCCTGAGATTTTTATTAATGTAAATAGATGCTTGAGTGGATGCCCTTAAGTTCCCCAGATTTTGAGGTCATCACGTCTTCTCTCTCTCTCTCTCTCTCTCTCTCTCTCTCTCTCTCTCTGAAAATTTAATAAAGATATTTGATGCTCATTTAAGTATCTGGACTGATAATACATTTGAAAATTTATTATTATTTTTTATTTTATGCGTATGCATGTATTGCCTGCATGTAGGAAAGTGCACTCATGTCATGCAATGCTCGTTGAGGACAGGAGAGACTGTTGGATGCCCTGGAACTGGAGTTACGGACAGTTGTTAGCTGCCATGTGGGTGCTGGGATTTGAACCTGGGTCTTCTGCAAGAACAGCCAGTGTTCTTAACTGCTGAGACATCTCTCCAGCCCAGATAATACATTTTTATGTTTAAAAATTTATTATTTTAGAATTTTGGACATATATACAATGTATTTTGATCATATCGACTCCCTCTCCCCCCTCCCGCTTCTAACTCTTCCTCCTGCCTCTCTGCCTTCTACCATGTCTCCTTCCCAACCTCAGGTCTTCTTTTCTCCTCCTCCTCCTCCTCCTCCTCCTCCTCCTTTTCCCCTCCTTTCTCTTCCTCTTCCTTCTCCTCTTCCTCCTCTCTTCTTCATCATTTAAAAATAACCCACTGGGTTCAATTATTGCTGTCCATATGTCCATGGGTGTAGGGCCAGCCACTGGAGCACAGGCAACCCACCAGGAGAAACACTCTTGAACAAAACTGACCCTCTCTTCCTCAGCAGCCATCACTTGCTAATAGTTTCTCAGATAGGAGTAGGGGTCACACGAGCCCCTCCCCTTTCCATGCTGGGATATTGAGTGGCTTGATCTTGTATAGGTCATGTTCAGGCAGCCACAGCTGCTGTAGTTCATGAATGCAATGGCCCTGTCATGTCCGGAAAATACTGTCTCACAGTGGTCCTCCCCAGCTTCTGGCTCATATAATATTTCTGGCTCCACGTCTTCTGCAATGTTCCCTGAGCCTTGAGGGGAGGAGGTATCATATAGATATCCTATTTCATTTTGAAAGAAAGTCTCCATTGCATCCAGAGTCCTACCCTAAGCTTTCTGAGGATTCCTGTTGGTCACTTTACTCTCTCGTTTCTTTCTTGTTCTCTGTCATTTTTGACTGCTACCTTCCTTTCTCAATGCAACCACAAAGCACCAGTCCCCAACTCAAGGAAGAAATACAGATTTTTACTATGTTTTTGGTATGACTAATGGGAGATAAGGGCATATAGCTCAAACACAGAGTAGGACACAGCTACACGTGTAAGCCAGATGTCACTGTGGAAATGTGTTATCCCTTTCCCTCAATTTTCCCACCAGAGATGGCCCCTTTTAGACTTTGACTTCCTTCTCTATAAATGGAACTTTTACTTCCTATAATTTTATAATTCCTGCTCTGGTTCTTCTAACATATGGCAAAATCCAGGCAATTGATTTAGGAGATTTGGACCAGCAAAGTAGAAATGGAAATGGTGAGAAATGGATGAAAAGAGTCAGTTTTCATAAAGGTAGATAGTTGTCAGTTTGCTAATAGATCACAAGAGAAAGAAATAAGGTCAGAAACGGGGTAATATTTTTTTCATATAAGCAAAATGGAATTAATAAAGTAACTCGCAATTAAGGGAGAACATAAGTAAGAAATCTAAAGTATAAAAAAGACATTAATTTCCCACAATTCTCTCAGCCTAAAGATAATAATTGTTAAACATTTTTGCATATTTTTCTTTGGTCATTTCTTTCTTCCTCATTAATTATTCTAGGTTTTTTATGTAAACATACACATATATATATATCTTACTTAAGAAACTAACATTAATGAAAATACTCAACATTTTTCTGTTATCAGGCAGTTTAATTCAGACAAACTTCC